>NC_090941.1:206197046-206502683 GCF_040938575.1 Ambystoma mexicanum | reverse complement strand
CCAAAAGCCTTAAACCCCATCCCGAGGTGACTTTTAGAAGGAATACATCCTTCAAAGATATGCTGGCCCAAAGCTTCATGACCAAGAAAGAAGAGAAGATTTCAGGAAACTGGTTAACAGCAAAAAGGAAAGGTTTTCATAAATGCACACGCTGCAATATATGTAAATATGCAATTGATGGGGACACTTTTACACACCCAGTGACAGGGCACAAAATAGAGATCAAACAACGGATTACCTGTGAAACTGACTATGTAGTTTATGCCCTCACGTGTGCCTGCCAGAAATACTACATTGGCAGCACGAAATGCAAGTTAAAGATCCGCATACAACAGCATGTGCGAGCCATCACACACAATGATGTGAACTATCCAATGGCCAAACACTTTCATGAATGCCACAATAAGGAAATAGACAGTTTCAGATTCTTTGGTGTATGTAAAATAGAATTGGGCCCTCGTGGAGGTGACAAGGAGAAGCAGCTAAGACAAAAAGAAACAAGGTGTATACTAGACTTTGAAAGCAAACAGCCCAATGGGCATAACATTGATGAGGAGTTATACACCTTTCTGGGCTGCTAAAGGATTTTTTAAGTTCTCATACCCATATGTCATTGGAAGAACGATAACTTGCTGTTTACCTTGTTGTACTTTGGGTTTCAAATACTCAGTTTAAACATTGGCATCTTGGTGTTACTCACCGGTGAGATGAGTGCGTAGAACCGGGGAGTATCCAAAACCCAGGAAGTTGCTTGAAGAGCTTTGGGTAGGGCCTCCACCCAAGCCTCCTCTCTGTGAGGGATAAGACCTTCAAAATGATATGACCACTTGCTGTAGTTAACCAGACAGGGGGACTGATCACCCAGAAGGGCGGGGGGAGAGCGCACCGCCACGAACCAGGCTGTAAAGGAAAGAACAACAAGTAAGTAATACGAAGGTAACACTTGTCCCCTGTAAGCCTTACTAATTGATGGAATACCTGAGCTTTTTCCCCCCGTAGAATGGAAAAACGGCACAACCCGGGAATCACCTAGGAATATAACAAGACTTAGCACCTAAGTGGTTTAAACTATGACACAATTCATGAGGTGGACAGGATCTTACCAGTGGAGAAGACTGAAGGATTTGAGTAGTTCAGAACACAACGACAATGATAAAATAAGAAAAAGGTAAAAGTTAGTAGGATACTAATACCCGGGCGGCACGAGGGTCGCACTGGATTCGGGATGGTGCACAGCTGCAGAGCGTCCTTGAGTGCACAGGAAAAAACAGATTCAATCCAAACGTTCCGTTCGTGAAGCAAAAAGTCTTACCACTGATGAACGAAGAATGATGATAACAACCAGTCGGGATGGCAGTTCCAGGTAAGGTAAGTTGAAGGCAGGTAAGGTCTGGCACGATGAAGAACAACCAGTTGGGATAGCAGTTCCTGAGATAGGTAAGTCGAAGGCAGGCAAGGTCTGGTACACTAGCGGACAGGGACTATGGCAAAAGCGTGTAGAAGAGAAGTCCGGAAGAAAACAGGATTTCGGTACACTTGCAGACAAAAACAAAGACAAAACTTTTTCTAGTGGAGTCCGTGGAAGCAAAAACAGGTTCGGTACACAGGAAGGCAGTTCAATAAGGGTATTCCAAATAGCGGGTCCAGTAAACAATCCGAGTCGAATCCGTAAGAAACAAAAGAGGTTTGGCAATCGAAGAAGGAACTTCTAAATGCCGGGAGTAGCTGTAAACAAAAGCGGCGCCCTGGCTGCCTCCACGGACTACATCAGTGAGAGAGGCGGGGCAGGCCAACGCGAGGCTCTACCGGCAAACTACCGCACGGAGCCAGGTTTTCTGGGGAGTGTAGTTTTCGAGTTGCTAACTTCCACGGTAGCTGCCATCGTGCATAGAATGGGGCAGCATGATGCCGTATCCTTTTGGGGAGCGCTACGAACCTCCTAACCTTTCTGGTAGCTGCACTGGGAAACCGAAGTGCTAGGGATGCAGGTGGCCGGGTTTTGCACACAGGACGAGGTGAACGTCGACCCATAACAGCATCCGCCCCCAAAGGCGGTGGCAACCCCTTGCGGGCATGGAAACGACGCAGGAGTACAGGTGAGTGAATATTACTCAAGGGTTCCCAAGACCTATCCTCAGGACCGTACCCCTTCCAGTCGACCAGATAAAAGGGCCGACCCCTGCGGAGTTGAAAATCCAAAATATCAGCAACCTCATACTCTTCTTGGCCATCCATGCGAATAGCGCAAGGTCGCGTAGGTCGACGCGTGGAAGGAAGGCAAGGCTTGATGAGACAAACATGGAACACAGGATGCAGTTTCCATGAATTTGGCAAAGAAAGACGCATTGCCACAGGATTTATAACTTCCGTAATGGGAAAAGGACCCACAAACTTCGGTAGCAGCATACGTTTGCCAGGAATGCCTAGATTACGCGTAGACAGCCAAACATTCATGCCCACTTTGTATTCCGGAGCTGCAGTCCTATGCCGGTCAGCGTATCTTTTCGCTCTCTCCTGGGCAAGCAGAAGGTGGGATCGAACTCCCCTACGGATTGACTCCAATTCTCTTACACAAGCCTGAGCGGCCGGGTTTTCAATGGGGAGTGCTGGATCCAAGGGCAAAGAGCGTGGATGGAATCCATACAAGGCAAAAAACGGTGATACACCTGAGGCACAGTGTACCGAATTATTGTAGGCGAATTCGGCAGGGGCGAGCGTCTCTAACCAGGTAGACTGAAATTGGAGACACAGGCATCGGAGGAATTGCTCCAGAGTGGCATTAGCCCTCTCAGTCTGTCCATCGGTTTGTGGATGGTATGCAGAGCTGAAACGATCGTCAATGTGAAGCGAAGAAGTCAAAGCCCTCCAAAAGCGAGACGTAAACTGAGGGCGGCGGTCTGAAACAATGATAGAGGGAAGTCCAAAGAATTGAAAGACATGCTTGAGAAACAAAGAAGCCAAGACGGGGGCCGAAGGCAAACCCGAGCAGGGAACAAACAGAGCCATCTTGGAGAAGTAGTCGATGACAACCCAGACGGTATCATAACCGCTTAGAGGAGGCAGGTCCACAATGAAATCCATAGAGACCATATACCATGGTTTATGTGGCACCGGAAGGGGACGCAAAAGGCCCACAGGCTTGGATCTAGAGACTTTGCATTGAGCACACACTGAGCAAGAGGCCACATAATCGATGACATCCCTGGGCATTGATGACCACCAAGCCCAGCGGCGCAATGCTTCCAGCGTCTTTTACTGCCCCGGATGGGCTGCCATCAAAGAATCGTGTGACCAGGCTAAAGCTCGAAGACGTGCTTCTCCAGGAGGTATAAAGAGACGACCTTGGATTTAAGGCAAGTCCTGTACAATGTCGAGGTTCAATGATTCGCATTCCTCCTTATTTGAGGTCACCCAAGATGATATAAGGGCATGGAGCGAAGGCTGAGGAGTGCAGGCACAAACCACCCTTTCAGGTAACAGCAGGGGACGATCAGCCTTAGAAACACAAGAACTGTGGGATAACCTTGGAAGAGCGTCAGCACAGGCATTGAGACAAGCCGGTCGATATGTGATGACAAAGTTAAACTGGGAAAAGAAAAGATGCCAACGAGCTTGTCGAGCCGTAAGGCACTTCATTGATTTAAAGGCAAGGAGGCTACGGTGGTCCGAATAAACAGCAACCTGATGACGGGCACCCAACAGATGATGACGCCATTCCGCAAAGGCATCTCTGATGGCTAATAACTCGCGCTCTGTGATAGGATAATTGCGTTCATACGGGGTCAATTTTCTGGAGAAATATGCCACTGGATGGATTTCCCCTGAATCAGGACATTCCTGTGACAACACTGCCCCAATAACTGAACCGGAGGCGTCTGCCTCCACTAAGAAAGGGAGGAGAGGGTCCGGGTGTTGCAAGACCGGTGCCGTCGAGAAGGCGGTCTTCAGAATTTCAAAGGCCCGTTGTGCCTCCGGATTCCATGCATACGGTTTCTTGGAGCTGGTCAGTGCCGTTAAAGGAGAAGAGATCGACAAGAATGAATGGATGAAACGCCGATAAAAATTGGAGAACCCCAAGAAGGACTGCAATGCTTTGACAGAGGTAGGAATGGGCCATTCCAGAATCGCTCTAACTTTAGAGTGACTCATACAAATGCCACGACTGGTCAAGTCATAGCCAAGAAATTCCACCTCGGTGGAATTAAAAACACACTTCTCTGCCTTGACATACAGGTGGTTCTCCCTCAACCTCTGTAACACAAGACACACATGTACGTAGTGATCTTTCATAGAGGATGAGTAGATAAGGATATCATCTAGGTAAATTACAACAAATTGGTCCAGATAGTCATGGAAGATGTCATTCATGAAGGCCTGGAAGGTGGCCGGGGCATTACAGAGTCCAAACGGCATCACTAAGTATTCGAACAAGCCATAACATGTCTTAAAGGCAGTTTTCCACTCGTTCCCTGCTCTAATCCGAACGAGATTATAGGCACCCCTAAAGTCAAGTTTAGTGAACACCACTGACGAACCAAGTTGATCCAAAAGCACTGATATCAACGGAAGAGGGTACTGGTTTTTTACCGTAATAGCATTCAATGCCCTGTAGTCTATACAAGGGCGCAAGTCCCCCTCCTTCTTAGGGACGAAAAATAGTGGAGATGCCGCCGGGGATTTTGAAGGCCTAATAAAGCCTGTGGCCAAGGCTTTCTCTATGCATTCCTTCAGAAACTTGTCTTCTGGTAAGGTGAGGGAATAGACTCTGCCGGCTGGTATCTTGGCCCCTGGTAATAGGTCTATCGGACAATCATAGGGCCTATGAGGCGGCAATCGATCTGCCCTGCCCTTATCGAACACATCCCGAAAGGATTCGTATTCAGGGGGGATGTCTTTACTGGCGTCATGAACGATGGCACCTATGACAGACAAGGAAGCCACCAGAGCTTGACAAGAAGACTCCGGGCATACATACGTGTCCTGAAAACAGTGTTCATTACACTCCAAAGAAGGGAAGCGAACACTCTTCTTTACCCAATCAATAGCAGGGTTGTGGTGTTGCAACCACGGAATACCCAATATGACCTGATATTGAGGAGCCTTGATTAGATCGAATGAAATCGATTCAATGTGTCCGTCTTCGGTCTTCATGCTGACAAGAAAAGTATTCTGTGTAACCAAACCAGATACCAAAGTTGTAACATCCACAGTATGAACCCTTTCGGGTTGAGCCTTGGGTAGAATGGACACATTGATTTTTGCAGCATAGTCAAAGTCCATATAGTTCCCCGTAGCTCCTGAATCTATGATAGCCAAGGAGGAGAACGTAGCATCTTCGGCTGTGGGGAATAACACAGGAAGACTGACAGGAGCAGACAAAAAACCCTGTGAGTCCAAAGAAAACACTCCCGGCGTAGGGACTCTATCTATCGCCGGGATCTGGTGTTTCCCGCCTTTTTGACCGGTTTTTTGGGACAGTCTTTCAGTTGGTGTTCTGAAGACCCACAATACATGCACAAATTATGTGAACGTCGATATTCACGTTGTGACGGCGTCAAAGGGCCCCTCACCGCCCCTATCTGCATGGGTTCTGGAGTCGGAGCAGGAGGAGTAACTACATCTGCTGGAGAGGGGGTAAGGACCGGGGTTTTACGTTCCCCTCTTCTTTCGGACCTTCGGGCATCTATTTGCAACACCAAGTCTAACAATTCACCGAAGGAGGTCGGAACGATCGGTACGGTTGCTAGGATATCTTTTAATTCTTCAGACAACCCCTGGTAGAATACGGCTGATTTCTTCTCCTCGGGCCAGTCTGTCTCAGCAGCTAGCTGATTGAATCTGGTGAGATAAGAAAAAAGAGAAGAAGTGCCTTGTCGTAGACTCAGCAACTCCAGGTCCGATGCTTGAGATTTGTAGCGGTTATCAAAAACCCTATTCATGGCCAAAATGAGTTTGTCACAGTTATAGAGGACGTAGCTGTTGGACTCAAGCAAAGGGTTGGCACACGCAGCCGCTGTACCCCTGAGATGGGAAAGAATAAAGGCTGCCTTGGTGGTGGAGTTTGGAAAGGCGGTGGGCCGACACAAGAAATGCAGTTTTCATTGATTTATGAAGGTCCGGTATTGTTTTGGATCTCCAGTGAAGCGTTCCGGAGGGGCCAACGGGAATTGTGTGGCCATCAAAACCGGGGTCGCAGAAAACCCAGAAGCGGAAGCTGAAGATAAACCAGAACCTGAGGCGGCCGCACCCGCCATGTCTACCCCCAGTGTCGGGGGAGTTTGAATGCTCCGTAAGCTGTTGATCCTTTGATGCATGGCGTCATAAGCTATTGTCATGTCAGACCGTAACTCAGACACTAAACGAAACAAGACAGCCAAAGGATCAGCTTCATCCATGGCTTCTGTTTTTGTTACTCACCGGTGAGATGAGTGCGTAGAACCGGGGAGTATCCAAAACCCAGGAAGTTGCTTGAAGAGCTTTGGGTAGGGCCTCTACCCAAGCCTCCTCTCTGTGAGGGAATAAGACCTTCAAAATGATATGACCACTTGCTGTAGTTAACCAGACAAGGGGACTGATCACCCAGAAGGGTGGGGGGAGAGCGCACCGCCACAAACCAGGCTGTAAAGGAAAGAACAACAAGTAAGTAATACGAAGGTAACACTTGTCCCCTGTAAGCCATACTAATTGATGGAATACCTGAGCTTTTTCCCCCCGTAGAATGGAAGAACGGCACAACCCGGGAATCACCTAGGAATATAACAAGACTTAGCACCTAAGTGGTTTAAACTATGACACAATTCATGAGGTGGACAGGATCTTACCAGTGGAGAAGGACTGAAGGATTTGAGTGGTTCAGAACACAACGACAGGGATAAAATAAGAAAAAGTTAAATGTTAGTAGGATACTAATTATCGGGCGGCACGAGGGTCGCACTGGATTCGGGATGGTGCACAGCTGCAGAGCGTCCTTGAGTGCACAGGAAAAAACAGATTCAATCCAAACGTTCCGTTCGTGAAGCAAAAAGTCTTACCACTGATGAACGAAGAATGATGATAACAACCAGTCGGGATGGCAGTTCCAGGTAAGGTAAGTTGAAGGCAGGTAAGGTCTGGCACAATGAAGAACAACCAGTCGGGATGGCAGTTCCTGAGATAGGTAAGTCGAAGGCAGGCAAGGTCTGGTACACTAGCGGACAGGGACTATGGCAAAAGCGTGTAGAAGAGAAGTCTGGAAGAAAACAGGATTTCGGTACACTTGCAGACGAAAACAAAGACAAAACTTTTTCTAGCGGAGTCCGTGGAAGCAAAAACAGGTTCGATACACAGGAAGGCAGTTCAATAAGGGTATTCCAAATAGCGGGTCCAGTAAACAATCCGAGTCGAATCCGTAAGAAACAAAAGAGGTTTGGCAATCGAAGAAGGAACTTCTAAATGCCGGGAGTAGCTGTAAACAGAAGCAGCGTCCTGGCTGCCTCCACCGACTACATCAGTGAGAGAGGCGGGGCAGGCCAACGCGAGGCTCTACCGGCAAACTACCGCACGGAGCCAGGTTTTCTGGGGAGTGTAGTTTTTGAGTTGCTAACTTCCACGGTAGCTGCCATCGTGCATAGAATGGGGCAGCATGATGCTGTATCCTTTTGGGGAGCGCTACGAACCTCCTAACCTTTCTGGTAGCTGCACTGGGAAACCGAAGTGCTAGGGATGCAGGTGGCCGGGTTTTGCACACAGGACGAAGTGAACGTCGACCCATAACACTTGGTGTTAGAAGAGTGAAGAGATTTTTCGTAATAAGGGACTAACAAAAAATGCCTGACTGTAGATTTGGGTGCTTATGTTATATAGCAGTCGTTTTTAATGCTTTTTAAACAATTTTTATGGTGTAGGTAGTTTTGTGTTTGTTTCTGATCACATTTGTTGCAAATGAATTTTAATTCTGCACAAATTTTTCTTTTAAAGAGGCTGGGAGAATAGAGAAGGGGACAAAGGGAGATATTACAATATTGGTGGGAAGAAGGTTAAGCTGGATTAATACAGCTCAACGACCACTCAGCCACCCATAATTATTGGGGTGTGCTTTTTGGGATAAAAGGTCTGGTCTATGGTTACATAATGACCACTATGTCATCTCCAATTCAGCCACTATGGACAAAACGGAGAATTGCTGTGCATTAAGCACCTCATAAAGCAAGTAAACGCATAGGGGCCGGAGTAGAGATTCAACATAGTTAATCATTTGATTATGGACACCACCATGCCATTTCCATAAGATCTAGTAGATATCAGATTATGCACAGAAGAGGTATAAAAAGCACAGACAACTGATACATTGGTAATGCTGCCGGCCCTTGCGTAGACCCTAGCCCCATGAAGTAAATCGTGGATGGGATACCAGTACAATATGATCATGCATCTGGGGTGAGTCATGGAGACCTAGAAGTTGTAGTTTTTTAACACACCCTTGTATTTTAACAAGGTGGGAGAAGATGTTTTAAGCATGCACTTGTCACTTTAAAATGACATAACAATCAAAGCTGCTAAATGCACTATGCACTTTAAAATCCCTACCCAGTACGATCAACAGACGTACGAGGTAAGGGTAGAAAAGAAACTAGGTCGAATGGGTTTTAATGAGTTTTAATGAATTTTGTTTCAGCAAAATTTCATCCGCACTAGCTGGAAAATTGCATGAGCTTTTTGATAAACAAAAAATGTAAATCCAGAGGATATGAGCACTGAGCTAACAGAAATAATAGACAAACGTTTTACCCAATGAGAAAACTATATATCCAGAAATGTCCGTTAAATAATGCATTACCGAAGGGAAACCACACTAGGCAAAGATGTCTGACATGGAATTGGCTTGAAATGCTGATCTAAAATGTGGTCCTTTGTTGGTTTTTACTTTTGCTGCTACACCTCCCCCTTTCTCCCTCCCTTCCCACTTGCCTAATGTTTTAAATCAGTACATGGTGAAGAGGGCTAACTGTTGTGAGCAAGCGACGAGTCAGTCGTGAAACGCGTTAACGCCTCGAAATAGGAGGAGTGTTGCACTTGGGAGGACCCATACTGGGGTCATTTTTCTATTTTGTGGAAACGAATTTCCATTGTTTTTTCCCGTGTAAATCAATAAAGGAAGATAACAAGAAAACGAGAAAGCGTTGGTGTGGACTTTAAACCCCACCCCTTTTTTGTGGAAACTGTGCAAACATGAGAGTGCAGCTCGATTTTGCTACCTGAAGGTAGAATTTGCCAATATCTTTTAACGCTGGGATCGTGTCAGCATGGAGTGCAGCACCAGTGTTGAGCTTGGAGGAAGAGCGCACAGTGAACACGAAGAAGCTGACTGTATGTCCTGTAGCTGCTCGGATTACCGCAACAGAACTGAAGCACGTTTACACGGCGGCGGCGGCAGCTGGAAAGCCCATCAGCAACGCGGAACCGCAGGTTGGAGTACAGCGGTCGCACGTTGCAACGTGCGAGTGAAAACATACGACAATTGTAATCATATTTCTTCTCGAAAAAACAACACGACTTGAGAAGTCGATTCGGACTTTTCTTTGAAGTTCCACAATTAAGAAGCCCTAACTTTGTGAATCCCAGATTATAGGTGGGGTAGCCACACATTCCCATACAGGCATAGCAGTTGGAGAGCATTTAACTCGTGACTTCCTTCAAAGGGATACTTGAAAACATGGCAAACTCCCAAGTGCACAAAGAAGCAACAAGGCGGGCACAAGCCCTCACACTTTTTAATGAAACATTAAAAATGACAACAAAAAAAGACACACCCACAGAAGCAATACCCAAAAATGACAGCGAGATAGGCCTGCTAAATGAACTTGAAAAACTACAACGCAAGGAGGTCAGCAAATGGTGGGAGGAGCACTCACTAAAAAACTATGTAGAAGTTGGGAGAATACCAAGAGGACTGAGGATTTTAACAATTCCATCCTTTGAAGAACAGGACCCACTGATGTTAGAAGAGTGGAGTGAAGCCACCAACCAATGCTCCAAAACCTTCCTACTATTGCTCATAAAATATGCAGACAGTGATCGCCTTCAAAAGTAATTTGAAGTCGAAATCCAAATTCAATCCAACTACAAATGTGGCCAGTAATATTGGAGTGTTTGAAAGCCTCGTCATAGAAGATTTAAAAAGCTTACGTCGAAAAACAAAAAACTAAACATTGAAAGACAACTTGACAAGAAATGAGAGAAGGGCATTAAAAGATCTGCAGGAATTGAAGAACTGCATTATAAAACCTTCAGACAAGGGAAATAACATTGTTCTACAGAACAAAACTGAATACATGTAGAAGGCTTATAAACAGCTCAATGACATCAAGTGCTACATGAGATTGAAAGACAACCCCATGCCGGAATTAGAACTAACAGTGAAATCCTTTCTAAAGAAATACGAAGAAATGTGTATTATATCGGAAGAAACATACACATTTTTATGGATCAGCAAAGCCATAACTCCGACAATATACTTTTTACCCAAAGTTCATAAGAATCTGAAACAACCACCTGGGAGACCAATTGTGTGCCTAATAGGCTCAGCATTGGAAAACATATTGAAATATATTGACGAGGTATTGTTCCCTTTTGTGTATACATATCCCTCATATGTAAAAGATACCACTGATTTCCTATGCAAAATAGAAAACATTCCCTGGGAAAAAGAATACCTGATGGCCACTATGGATGTTGTCTCCCTCTACATGTCGATCGGACATGAGGAAGGGAAAACAGCATGTCTACACTATTTGAATACTAAATCTTTGAACTTTTTGAAACATAAAGAGATGGTGATGCAAATGATCAACTTATGCCTTACGAACAATGTCTTCCTATTCAATGATGAATATTTCAAGCAGATGCAAGAGACAGCAATGGGAACAACCTTTGCGCCTCCCTATGCAAACCTGATGATGGGGGCATGGGAAGAACTTGAGGCATGGTCAGAGGGAAATGAGATTTATAGGCAAAATGTGGTTCTATGGTTAAGATACATCGATGACCTGTTTGTCATCTGGAGAGGGACTGCAAAGGGCTGGTTGGAGTATGTTAAGGTACTGAATCAAAACAATAAGAACTTAAGATTCACTGAGACTCACAGCCGGACACTGACTACCTTTTTGGATGTGAACATCAGAATTGTGAATGATAAAATAACCTGCGAGCTGCACAGGAAAAAGATTGGCTCAAATACTCCTCTACATGCACACAGCGGACATCCCAAACATGTGATCTGGAGTGTCCCCTATGGGGAATTCGTAAGACTCAGAAGAAATAATACTACCTTGGAGTCTTAAGACAGAGAGAGCAAATTTACGGCAGCAGGTTTCAAACGGCAGATGTATCCGAAGAAAGTCATCGAGAGAGCCTTCCTGAAAGCTAGAGCAATCAAGAGACATACTATATTGGCTGGCTGGCAATAAGAACGAAGAAAAATCAGAAGGGGGAATGAGCACTCGATGTATACTAACGTTTGATAATCAGTCAAAAAGCATCAAACACATTTTGCAGAAACACTGGAGCATTTTGCTAGCTGACCCGGATTTAGCCAAAAGCCTTAAACCCCATCCCGAGGTGACTTTTAGAAGGAATACATCCTTCAAAGATATACTGGTCCAAAGCTTCATGACTAAGGAAGAAGAGAAGATTTCAGGAAACTGGTTAACAGCAAAAAGGAAAGGTTTTCATAAATGCACACGCTGCAATATATGTAAATATGCAATTGATGGGGACACTTTTACACATCCAGTGACAGGGCACAACATAGAGATCAAACAACGGATTACCTGTGAAACTGACTATTTAGTTTATGCCCTCACCTGTGCCTGCCAGAAATACTACATTGGCAGCACGAAATGCAAGTTAAAGATCCGCATACAACAGCATGTGCGAGCCATCACACACAATGATGTGAACTATCCAATGGCCAAACACTTTTATGAATGCCACAATAAGGTAATAGACAGTTTCAGATTCTTTGGTGTATGTAAAATAGAATTGGGCCCTCGTGGAGGTGACAAGGAGAAGCAGCTAAGACAAAAAGAAACGAGGTGTATACTAGACTTTGAAAGCAAACAGCCCAATGGGCATAACATCGATGAGGAGTTATACACCTTTCTGGGCTGCTAAAGGATTTTTTAAGTTCTCATACCCATATGTCATTGGAAGAACGATAACTTGCTGTTTACCTTGTTGTACTTTGGGTTTCAAATACTCAGTTTAAACATTGGCATCTTGGTGTTAGAAGAGTGAAGAGATTTCTCGTAATAAGGGGCTAACAAGAAATGCCTGACTGTAGATTTGGGTGCTTATGTTATATAGCAGTCGTTTTTAATGCTTTTTTAACAATTTTTATGGTGTAGGTAGTTTTGTGTTTGTTTCTGATCACATTTGTTGCAAATGAATTTTAATTCTGCACACATTTTTCTTTTAAAGAGGCTGGGAGAATAGAGAAGGGGACAAAGGGAGATATTACAATATTGGTGGGAAGAAGGTTAAGCTGGATTAATACAGCTCAACGACCACTCAGCAACCCATAATTATTGAGGTGTGCTTTTTGGGATAAAAGGTCTGGTCTATGGTTACATAATGACCACTATGTCATCTCCAATTCAGCCACCATGGACAAAACGGAGAATTTCTGTGCATTAAGCACCTCATAAAGCAAGTAAACAAATAGGGGCCGGAGTAGAGATTCAACATAGTTAATCATTTGATTATGGACACCACCATGCCATTTCCATAAGATCTAGTAGATATCAGATTATGCACAGAAGAGGTATAAAAAGCACGGACAACTGATACATTGGTAATGCTGCCGGCCCTTGCGTAGACCCTAGCTCGTTGAAGTAAAACGTGGATGGGATACCAGTACAATATGATTATGCATCGGGGGTGAGTCATGGAGACCTAGAAATTGTAGTTTTTTAACACACCTTTGTATTTTAACAAGGTGGGAGAAGATGTTTTAAGCATGCACTTGTAACTTTAAAATTACATAACAATCAAAGCTGCTAAATGCACTATGCACTTTAAAATCCCTACCCAGTACGATCAACAGACGTACGAGGTAAGGGTAGAAAAGCAACTAGGTCGAATGGTTTTTAATGAGTTTTAATGAATTTTGTTTCAGCAAATTTTCATCCGCACTTGCTGGAAAATTGCATGAGCTTTTTGGTAAACAAAAAATGTAAATCCAGAGGGTATGAGCACTGAGCTAACAGAAATAATAGACAAACGTTTTACCCAATGAGAAAACTATATATCCAGAAATGTCTGTTAAATAATGCATTACCGAAGGGAAACCACACTAGGCAAAGATGTCTGACATGGAATTGGCTTGAAATGCTGATCTACACCTCCCCCTTTCTCCCTCCCTTCTCACTTGCCTAATGTTTTAAATCAGTACATGGTGAAGAGGGCTAAATGTTGTGAGCAAGCGACGAGTCAGTCGCGAAACGCGTTAACGCCTCGAAATAGGAGGAGTGTTGCACTTGGGAGGACCCATACTGGGGTCATTTTTCTATTTTGTGGAAACGAATTTCCATTGTTTTTTCCCGTGTAAATCAATAAAAGAAGATAACAAGAAAACGAGGAAGCGTTGGTGTGGACTTTAAATCCTCCCCCCCCCCCCCCTTTTTTGTGGAAACTGGGCGAACAAGGCATTGTGGAGAGTGCAGCTCAATTTTGCTACCTGAAGGTAGAATTTGCCAATATATATACATATATACATATACATATAAAGCATATAGTTCACTCAGGGCCATATGTAACGGACCCTGATCTTGCCATTTTTCTAACCCTGTGCAGTGATCTGTTCTGTGATTGCCTGCAACCACACATTCTGATCCTGCTCTGTCCATTCACCCCTTACAAATAATTTATGCAATAGGTGCTCTTTAGCTATATTCATCTCTACCAAAGTCGCCATTCTGGAAATATTAATTTCCTTCCTGATTTACAGAAGTTTTCTTTTATTTTTGCAAAACAGACCAATTCCTTAGAGCGTTCCTTTTGAGGGGTGCTTTTCACAGTGTAACACAGCGTGGTAGCCCAGCAGGGATTATGTACCCCGTCATTTAGCACACTGTATTAGACTGTTAAAAGTGGTATATCTAATTCAGAAATCCCGCGACGAGCCCCCAATCTTGTAAATGATTTCAACCCGGCACTCCACCTAAGTCAATGCCTAGCGTGTGATCCACAGCTGGAACCCTTAATTATATATTTGTGTCTATAAATTCTTTGATTTCTGAATGATGTACCCTTATATCACACCCCTCTCTTTGAATCCCCCCAGTCTCACTGAACCAAGAAGCAGGTTGTTTTGCAAAGTTTCTAGATTTATTTTATGGATTTGAACTATATATATATATCGCACTATTTAATATTTATACAATAATGACCTATGGGTGATGTTACAATCAACAATCTCTTTAATCAGGAGTATGGATAAGAAAAATCATGCATCACAGAATAAAACTTTGTGTGGGTTCAGTCAAATGCAATGTCACTCTTTCCCCCTGCACCCTAATCAATTCCCCCCAATACGCAATATAGAGATGGAAGAAGAGAACACAGGTTTCAGGGAATACACACTCAACAAATACAGTTTCAATCCCAGTTCCCCTCTGCAAGCATAGAGAGAGTCAGGAATGATTTCAAACAGGTCATATGCTTTTGAATGTGGTTTTGTATGAATGGGAAAAACACTGAAAAATGGATTTAATTCTCGAAATTGGATTCAAAACTAGTGGGAGCCGCTTTGTATAGTTTCAGGTAAACACTAGCAATGATGATTGAATAACTAGCAGATTGAAAACTGAATTCTGAGGTTGGATGCAAAGAATAGCTGTTTTACATGTGATGAAATTGAGCCAAACACAAATCCGCGGCAAACTTTTCAGTGCGCAAGAAACGCGATTACAGAAAAACTACAATGAGTTGGAATGCAGTACTTCACTAGAGAAGAGGCTACATCGGTCTGACTCGATCCTTTGGGGTAGTCCAAAATGCGAGAAGATGTGGTTGGTCATCAGGCAGGGCAGCTGGTGTTTCTGCTAATTTAGGTTCGTTGGAAAGCTGAGGATGTTAGCTTCAATTAGACACTTAAATTTCGTTTCTTGCATGCACGGTTCAGAAGTTATGAAGGTTTTAGTAGAGATTGATTTTTCCTGAGTAAAGAGTCAATATTTCAAATGAAAGATGCGCTTTTGAAATTACAAACAGGATTTTCTTTACACTAGGGAATTTATGAAGCCACAAGCTACACGACAGCACAGCCACCGTCCCAGTGACGCCTCTGGGTGGTTTCTATCTGTCGAGATGCTTGTCTTTTTTCAGCAAATATATTAGCGCAAAGATGATATTATCACTAAAATTATCAAAGGACTATATGGATAAGGGAAAGATTCAGGAAAACAAGAGAAAATCTACAATGCAATTCTGGATGTGAAAGAATGGGTTGGATTGGATTACTTAAGGATAAGATACTGGCTATGGACAATTCTATGCTATAGATACTCTCAACTATTTTTTGGAATATGCCTACCGGACAGGATTCAGGTGCTCGGTTCCGCACTCAGCACGGCACTCTGGACACTCCATGGCCTCTTGACTGGATCTGAGGGATTGGTTCTGGGTTGCAGCTATCAGGTTACAGCTCTGCTCTACTGGTTTGGATCTCTGCGTTCTAGCAAGAGTTCTTGAAAGAAAGTAGAAACAACACGGTCAGGCTGTTTGTTTGGTGGTGTTCCCCTTGGAAGCCTGGGGGTAAAATCAGGTTGCAAGATTTTAAAGGCCAGCTGAGAAGGGTTCACCTTTGGAATTGTGCCTTCTGCTTTCAGAATTCTGGAGTCTTGGATCTGGGTTCTCCTGCAGCGCGTTTTGCCTGTAAATCAGTTGATGGGTGAATCTGTTTGTCCCTAGGTCCTAAACTGTCCCTATTTATGTATTTCCCAAAGGGGTGGGTAGGCTGAATTATACTAAGCCCACCCTCTAGGAATCCTATTGGTTAGAGTCTTTCCCCTCTCCTGATTTGAGAAGGAAATCTAGTGTCATAGTGATGCTGTACTTAACAATCCAGGGAGTACCTCCCCTTTGTTTCTGTACAGTAAATCTATTTTTCACATAAATCATATTTACAATATCACGAACTTGCTAACAATACATTTTTACATCCCAGATTTAGTAGAGCAAGTATCCGTCCGAGTCCCAGCTTAGTGAGAGCTTCGGTTCAAATTTGACAGTTTTTCGCACCTTTGGTTGGGTACCCAGTGTCAGATCTGTACACATTTTTCTACAAATATGCACATGACAGCTGGGCATAATCCTGTGAAGTTTCATATTCCTAGCATCATCACAATTGCTACAAAGTCAACATTTCGGTAGTCCTGTCTCTGAACATAGCACAGGGTTCTGAGTAGTTTCAAACTGTGGGCAGAATTTTCCTGTTATCCTATAATTTATAGATTTTTACACATTGTTCACAGTTCTCTATGAGTCTTTTTCAAATAGAATAAAACTTGAGGTTTAAGATGCACAAATCTGTTGGTCCCGCCCCCAAGGTTTGGCTGGGTCCAGAACACTCCTGGCCTCTTCCTGCTGGCAGTTATTTTCTGTTGACACCTGAATTTGCATTCCCTTTCAGTCCAGGAAGCCAATTGTGTCTCCCCAGAAAAGCAGAGCAAAATCCCTTCCTTCTTTCATTAGCATCTAAATGATAGTTCCTGGGCAGAGAGCAAAAGGAAGGTGCCCATTGTTGGAGCAAACTGTGTAATGTGCTTTGAAGTCCTCTGGCTTGTATCAGTCCACTTTAAAACACTTTGTTTAAAATTGTCTTTTCTAAAATAACTTTACATTTTCAACAAATATACACACAGATCTCTAATTCCAGTCTTTTTAAAACATAGAAATTGTTAGTAGCAACCTATATTGATTTTTATGGAAAGTCTCTTCATTTCCACAATTTGATCTTAATGTACAAGTTTAAACTAACACGGTAAGTAAATGACAGCTTTGACACAGGCGAGCAGCGGCACTGCGCCCATATCTGACATATTTTTCCCAGGCAAGCACCTTTGTGAATGTGGAATTTCTTGTGATGAAATGTGCTTCTCCTGACATTGTGCTTATGGGGAATCCTTAAATAAGGTGATGGTTAACACCCAACAAGGATGTTGGATCTTTTCTGGTGTTTGGGAACCATTATTTTGCAATTTTAACAGCGAAGGAAAAACGGATTTTAAAGCACTTCTGGGTTTTCCTGGCAATGCAGCACTGCCTTTTCAGGTAGTTCTATTTCACTCTGTGGGCAGCCCAATGACAGGTTTTGGCAGTGTGGTCTCCTGTTCTACCACTGACACAGGCAAAGTAGATGTGGCAGCCTATTTTTCCGATTTCCCTGCACACTTCTCAGAGATTTTTAGCGTGCATCAGGCGCTTTGGCAGCCATTCTGTTGTTTTTGATGAAAGCCGCACACAGTGATGTAGCAGGGCAGAGCCTAGTGGGTCAGAACATCCCACAGGAGGGAGATTGAAAGGGGGAGCAGATGAGTGTACAAATGCTGAAGGAAGGACCAAGAGCAAAGTGATAAGGGGATCCAGGAGTAGCACCTCAGGCTAAGTGCTAGTACAGGCAGCTCCCAAGTGTGGTATGCCGAGCCACCAGCTGGGGGCCTGCAGGGCAATGCAGTGGGAGAGTGCGGGTAATAACTGGGAGGAAGGGCCTGAGAGCCTGTGGGGATCTTGAGGATAAGGCCACCAGTTACAGCGGCAGTGGGGTGATTAGCAGGAAGGGGAAGAGGGAAAGAGGTAGAGAAGAGCAGAGTTTTGAGCAGTTTCCAGAACTTAAGGAGGTCCGGCTGAAATGTAAGTGGGGCAGTGAGGCTGTTCCAAAGAGAGGCACCAGCCATGGGGAGGGATCTGCCCCCACTCTCTGCTTAGAGAAACGTTTGACAGTCAGAAAGATGGAATTAGAGTAGCATAGGACTCTAGCACGGTGTATTTAGAGAGGGAAAGTTGAATATAGCGTTGTTGCAGGCCCCAGATGGCCTTGTGGATGATGCAGAGGGGTTTGAATGTGTTCCTTGCAGCCACTGGGAGCCATTGGAGAGATTGTAACTTGCATTATCTCTTATAAATTTTCTCTTGCCAATCGGTAAACGTGGGATGTAATGCTCGAAATCCAATGCATAATCTCATTAGGAGCAGATAGATTCTAAAATTCAACAGTAACTGATGACATATCATGTCAAGATTTCGGTCAGATCAAACCAATCTATTCTGTTTTCCTTTAAACTACACTTTACCAACTTTATTGTCATTGCCTCTACCTCAAATCAAGACAAAGTCTGATCAATCTTCTCCATGGAATAATGTATTAAAAACCAATTACCTGCCTAACCAAGTCGTGATAGTCAAATTCACAAATCATGCTAGGTAATCTTGGGCCTGCTTCACCAAATCAGATAGGCAAACTCATTGAAGCATCTCTCTCAATCAGTACCTCAATACTGTTCTCAATGTTGTATCAAATGAAGGGTAAAAGGCCTCTCATACTCCCTAACAGTAGTAGGATAGCAGTGTAGAGTGCTGGAGAAGACTGAATGTCTTTGATTATCCACAAGTCAAGGAAAAATTGAGAAATATTAAAAATCCACCTATTAATGCTCCATGGTCTTTTCATCAAAAAAGCATCAGATGCCCATTGGGATTAATGGTGCTAGCATATAGCCACTCCAGAATAAGACATCTGTTCTTAGGTGGTGTGCGGATTTGCCTTGGGTAAGAACAATAACATTGTTTCCCATGCAGTTCAATCAATATCAAGTTCTGCTAACATGCCAACAGGCAGAGTCCTCTAGGGAGTCAAAATGCCTCACAACCAGAATCCAGGTTAGTGGCTTTAAAATGCAGCTGATGAAAAATTAGGGAGTTGACCCTCCCTTCTGGAAGTTCCCTCTGCTCTCTCTTCAGTCTTCTAGCTGTCTGCATCTGCCCCTTGTCTTCTTGTCAGCTCTGCCGCCCCAAACAGCTGCCTATTTCTAATGTTGAGCCTGGCCCATTTATAGTCAATGGTGAGGAGGTGGCACCTCCCATCATTAGCATGCCCATACTTCAACAGACTAAAATTGTCCTACGCCTATGAAAACAAGAGTCCCCCATAAGGCAGTAACCTCACCACAATGAGAGGCAATAAAGGACACACCCCAGGAGGGAATTAGACCAGGACCAAATGTGGGTGATGTAAAAAGGGTTTTTATCTAACCAATATAGGGCATGCAAAGGACTGTGCAAGCTCCAAGAGCGTTCTGTCTGACAATAGCAAAGACAGTCATATTTATTACAAAACGACGTCATAAATCCTGTAGCTGTAGGGGGCACAAAAGTCTCAGGGATTGGGTGGCGTTGACTAAGTTATAGGTGGTGCATCAATGAGCTGCTCCAGGATTGGTGGACATCTGCGTGGTGCCAACATGGGGTGGACGGGTCAGCTGGGCTTGTCGGGGTGGAGCTGCCAGGCCAGACGTGGTCTGTGTCGATGATTGGTGGCTGCTCTAACACTTTGCCCTTGTGGCCACACACACACAAACACTCATCACATTATATGACTCCAGTTGTCCTGCAAATCCTACAATGGGTTAATCTACGATCACATGAGAGACAGGGGAAGCAACATGCAATGTGAAACTTCACCAATACATCAGTGTTCAGTTGCTTTTGACCTATTGATCGGGTGTCATAAGTCCAGGTGTCTTGTCAGAGGGCACGGGGTGAGCTGCCTTGTCATTTTATCCTGTTAGATGTGGTGAGAGATCACTTTACGATATGTTAGTACAGGGGTGAATAACTGTCTCCATGGCTTATTAACTTGGGGTGAACTGGAGTACTATTGGATCAGTAAGAGCACATTTCTGGCCTCTCGAGGTGGTGGGATTTAAGACCAGCTTGTGCATAATTCATTTGGCCAAACTATGGCTGCCTCTGACATGGGGGAGAAAAATACTTGAAGCGGGTCCAGCAGGAATGTGAGGAGGTGAGGCTGTGCTGTTCGAACACCAGCAATCCCTGGCGGGCCTTGGCGGGAGGAGGGGGAGATGGCCTTGTAGCTCTAATCGGTTCTCTGTTCCTGCACCAAACAATATAACATAAGGGGATACAGTTACAACAGTCAATAGCATTAGGGTGATTACATGTTTCTATCATTTACAAAATGTGTTTACTGCTTCATACGTAACAATGGGGTATGGCAGTGACACATGTATTATATAACGTTAGTTAAACACATATTGGTAATTTATAGGACATGCAAACGAATAAAAACGTGAGGTAGCGTCAGGTTGGATTGTATACGCAGGATCAGAGAAGCAATATGTTCATTTACATTCTTGTTCATAGCAAAAATCGGCTCAATGCCCTTGACGGTGTTACACTTTTTAAACCGTGTTTCACTACATTACACACAAGTATTCTCTGTAACGCTGTTCATTTTATCCTTCGTACATTAGCAGCAATCATTAGTCGATATAAGGCAGAATCTAACAAGCCCTTCATTTGACCATAAAAGCACATGGTATTTTGCAGTGGCAGGGGTTCATGGAGGAAGGTTATTGACACCCTATATTTTAAATGTTGGGGGTTAGATGCAGGGTCAGGACTTGTTTGATTGGGATGGTTCTTGTTATTTTCCAGACTCGAGCTGCGAGTCAGGTCACTTCTAAAACAGTGATGTACTGCGGAAGGTAAATGATACAGTGTTTGTTCTGATACTTGTTTGTGTCTGGTTGCTAGTGAGAACAAGCCTTCAGCGGATCTGCCATGGGGTGGAGGCGAGGGGGAACGTTCAAGGCTCCCTGTGTGCAGTAAGCGGAGGTGCAGCTACAGCTTTTGCATGCAGGCTATTTTGCTTGAGGTTTGGCCTGCACATCCAAAATGGTGTCTTGGCTTTTTCAAAATGGTGTCTATGGTGTGGTACAGTACGGTTTGTGTGGTTTTATGTGTCGATCAGCAGCCATCCTGCCTCCTGGGCCAGGTGCATGGGGGGCCATTGACGAGCCACGAGCCTCACAGAGGTGGGGAATGTTGGGAGGGGGTCCTAATGACCTGTCTTCCCATACACCTACAACCGCCAAAGTTCATCCAGCACTACAAATATTTCTAAAGAAAAATATCAGTGACCAATATCTTTCTTGTGTAAACTATAGCAAGGACGATCTCGTAATCCAAGACTAGGTATCTTTACAAGAAAAGTGTCAACGTACAGCAGAAATCCTTTGTACAGCAAGGATGGCGTTTTGTAGTTCTTCTACATGTATTTTGCATTTTTATCTGTTGTTTACTATTTATTGGACAAAAGGTTTCCCCAAAAAATAACTGTGCCACACTGTTTGATAGAGATTTGTTTCTCAAAAAGAATCTGTATTGAGTTTTAATCAAAATTAAGAAAATGTTGTGGTGCCCTTCAGTTTACACGTGTTTCAGCTGCACCTGAGCCTTTCTCAAAAAAAAATAGGGCATAGCACTATTAACAAGTTCAATAATTTGACATATATTCCAATAATATACATAAATATAATTGGTATACATAGGGGGAAAAGGACAAATATGAGGTATTCAGATATGGTAATGTCAATTAGACAAACAATAAACAGTAAAAAATAATATAATTTTGGGAAGAAAAATGGCAACGGAAATAGAAAGAAAAGGAAAAGATAGGGAGAACAAAAACAAATGAAAACAATTAATTACATTTAGAAATTGTATTTGGCCCAATGGCCCATACAGTTACTGAATATGCAGTTCATCCATTGTACTGAACGATACGTGTTAATCATAATCACAATTGGCTCAGACAAGCCTCTTTCATTCATAATATGGTTAAACCTTGAACATGAGGCAAAACTGAAATTGCTGATACTAGTACAAAACTTGTTATAAAATTAGAATAGTCAATAACTAATTAAGTGGTGTCCTTACCTAATTAAAGTAATTTAATTCCACATAATGAAAAAGCTTTCATCCATTGTATCATGGAAATTCACAGGTTAAATCCCAACTATACCGAAAAAAAAAGGTTTCTGTCATGAATGGTAGTTCATGCATTGCCCGCTCTGTATACAGGCAATACAGTAACCATGCTAAATAGTCAATTCCATTGACTAATTGGATTGCAAAGCACTGCGCCCGCAAACAATTTCCAAATAAGTAGTTTGTGCTTAGATGATCCCAATGATAATTTGGAAAAGTCAGAGATAGTATTTTTAAATTGCATCCCTCATTGTATTTAAAGCTGTGGTCATGGCCGTGTTTAATCATGTGTTCATTAAATTGCGATTGCTAAGGAGTTAATAATATTCTTCACAGATAGCCACACATGTGTTAATAGTAAAATATGTCAATAGAGTGCTTGTTGCATTGTATCCCTCACTGTAATTAACACCCCATTGTCTCAATCTTATTCATTACATTAGTCCATAGAGTGCGATTACTGAGATCCATTACTAATTCAAAAGTGCCTGTGTGTGTTAATAGTTGTGTTAGGCGGAAACCTGTGCAGTTCCCTCTGGGACCACTGCAAAAGATTTAGGACTACAGGTGTTTGGCAGTAAACCCACTTGGTAGCAGTCTGTACCACACAGATTCACTTGGTAGCTGTGGCTGAGCAGTCAGACTTCCCTCAAGAAGAGTTAAGCAGTATGTGGAGTATACAAAATAGGGCAATTCTTCACAGTAAGACAAGCAAACACGCAACGAGGCTTCAGTGTAAAGATATTAAGATATTTATTTATAACAACACATCTATGGAAAACACTCTGGCACTAAAACGGCAAACAACTTCACTCACAATTAATATACTAAGAAAAAGATCAATCCTCCTAACAATAGTTTAACAAGTCTAGGTTCACCGGCATCACTTATTTGCAGACAGAGGTGTATGCTTTAACCTAGATGGTATTCTAGTATTCGTTAGGACGGGAGAGAAAAATAAGGCAGGTTATGAAGTCAACTCGGTACCAATTCTTTTTGGACAAATGCAAGGCAAGTAAGGCAAGGTCTACTGCAGATCACAAAGTTCAGAGGCCAGGCCCACTCGGAGAGAGGCAAGGCGATATGTCCCAAAAGTGTCTCAGTGGAAATGCGCTTCGAGTCTTTATCGCAAAATTGTTATAGAAAGATTGGACCAGTTCAGAACAACACGTTAAAGAAAGCTTGGAGGCGACCCAATGGAAAGGTGAGGATTAAGACACCTCACTCGATCCGGCAGAAAGGGAAGCCAGGCGGACACGGTACCTTGTTTGTGGGGAGACAGCTCCGGCGGGGGCAGTTGTTCCTGGTGGTGGATGCACGTCGGGTCTTTGCCAAGAGTAGAGATGATCTCGTCGTCGAAGAAAAGTGAAGTCCGGTGCACCACCAGGGAAGAGACCAGCCGTGGAGTGCTCCGTCACAAGGCACCACCTTTTGGTCGCGGTACAGGGGTAGTGGCTATCCGGCTGCCGAGGTGCTCTGCACGGGCAATTCGACCACTGCGTCCTGGAGCAAAGAAAAAGCAAAGGGGACTGGTTGTTCCCACCAGTCAGGGGAAGAGACTCTCCGGCAGGGAGATCTCCTCTGTCGTTGGGAAGTGGTGAGTCGGTTCCACAGGGCTCCACCGGAGGTGTCGTCGTTGCAGGTCGGCTCAGCGTTACCCTCGTCGGATTCTTAGGTCCTGTGGCGACTTCTGAAGATCCAGTCCCAAAAGCCCTCCTTTTTGCAGAGAACCCCCATTCATTCAGCCTAGCTGTCAATCACAACACGCTAAGTGGTGAGCGGGGTGGCTCACCACTTGGGCCAATCACACCAGAGAGCAACCGGAGTTGGCAAGGCAACTCGGTCCAGGGTGCCTAAACCCCCTCCCACAACCCTATGGTAACCCAGACAGAATGGCACCACGTTGGAGGGTCTCTGTTCAGAACCCCGCCCAAAGTGGAACAAAGGGCTCAACCTTTTGGTTTAGGAGTCACAGAGACGAACACAGACGCCATTTTAAAAACCGAGTTCTGGCAGAAAATACCATCCGATAGACTTATTTAAGATAAGTAAACCGGTGGTAGGTTAGAGATTAACGAGAAAAAGTATCAATCTCCAACAATGGGAAGAATCCCATAGGGTTATGTTCGGGGTCGAACATAACAAGTAGTTTCCACTGCCACCAGCCAAAACTCGACGAGGGGGGACGGGACAGTGCCCCCTCGAATAACAGACCCAGGAGTATTCGAATTACCCCTACTAGTACGCCCACAATAGGATGGTTTGTACTAGTTCTGTTAGTAAATTTAGGTCTAGTAAAGCCAGTGGTGACTTTCCATGCCTAGGGAGACAGTAGTCAGTCCCCGGGGACGGATTCTATGATGGAGGTCCACTAGGAAACCCCAGTGCTACGGCATGGATGGTGCAGTGTAACACACATAGCAAAACATATGAGACCCTATGGAGTAAAAGACCCCATAGCCCATAGAACACATTGACATTCAAAGGAATTACACACATTTATGTCCAAGAGTGGGAGAAAAAGAGTCTCACTCTTGGCAGGATGGAAAAAAAACAAACTCCAGAAATCCAGCAAAGCTGTTGGGGGACTCACTAGGTTAGGAAATTCAGCCTAAACAGAGAATTCTCCCTAGCACTCGCCCCCCCTCACCCCCCCAGACTAAGGGACAGGAGGATTTAATCCACTCCTGGATGAATCTCATACCTCTAGTCGATGACATACATCCTAGAGAGACCATCAGCATGACCTGTGCTCAATGATGAAATCAAACCCTTGCAGGCAGATCAACCATCTCAATAGTTTTGGGTTTTCCCCTTTGATTTGCATTAACCATCTCAAGGGTTGGTGGTCAGTCTGAATGACAAAAGTAGAACCATACAAGTACGGCCTAAACTTCTTAAGAGCCCACACGATAGCAAAGCACTCTATTTCGATTGTTGCCCACCTTGTTTCAGGATCCTTCAGCTTGCAGCTGATGAAGCAAACGGGGTGCTCTCTACCTTTCCCATCCAGTTGACTGAGTACGGCACCTATTCCTACATTTGAAGCATCTGTCTGCACAATGAAGTGTTGGCGGTAATCAGGAGCTCTGAGTACTGGGGCTTGGCAAAGAGCCTTTTTCAGGTTTTCAAAAGCTTGATTGCACTCCTCGTTCCATCTAACCTTTTTAGGAAATTTGGCCGAGGAGATGACATTCAGAGGAGAAGCTATGGTCCCATAGTTCTCGATGAAATTCCTGTAATACCCAGTGAGGCCTAGGAAGGCTCTCACTTGGGTTTGAGTAGTAGGTGTTGTCCAATTTTACACAGCTTCAATCTTACTGAGAAAAGGCCTTATTTCTCCACCTCCTACCTCATGTCCAAGATAGACTACCTTACTCTGTCCAATTTGGCATTTACTCGTCTTTATGGTCAGATTGGCTCGTCCAAGAGCCTGCAAAACATCTCTCAGGTGGGTTACATGTTCTTCCCGGGAATTGCTGAACACTGCGATGTCATCCAAGTATGCCATGCAGAAGTCCTCCATCCCATTCCGAACCTAGTTTACCATCCGTTGAAACGTAGCAGGTGCATTCTTCAATCCGAAAGGCATTACCTTAAATTGGTATAAGCCAACGGGGGTCGAAAATGCAGTTTTCTCCTTGGCATGGTCTGTCAGGGCTATTTGCCAATAGCCTGACGTCAAGTCAAACGTGCTGAGGAACTTGGCGGCGCCAAGTTTATCCACCAACTCATCTGTTCTTGGCAAAGGGTGGGCATCAGTCTTGGTGACTGCATTAAGAGCTCTATAATCCATGCAGAATCTAAGCTCTTTAGATCTGGCCTTTGGTACTAACACAACTGGGCTAGACCATGGACTAGTAGATGGCTCTATTACCCCGAGATCAAGCATCTTGCTGACCTCACCTTTGATGTGGGTTCGTACGTGTTCTGACATTCGGTATCCTCTGCTTTTGACTGGCAGACAGTCACCAGTGAGTATGTCATGCTGGCCCCAAGGGGTCAAGCCTGGTGAAAGCGAGAACAGAGAGGCAAACTGATTCAACATGGATTTGCACTCTTCTTGTTGCTCGGGTGTCAGATTGGAGGAGAGATATACTCCTTCAATTTGTTCGTCTAAAGGCAAGCCTCTGAGGCGATCCGGAAGAGCTTCACTCTCTTCTTCTTCCTCGGATGATGCTAGAAGCAACGCTCCTACATCAGGTCGTGAGACATACGCTTTGAGTCGGTTGGTGTGGAAGACGGTCGTAGCCTCCTTGGGATTGCCCAAGTCCACCAGATAGTTAACCTCTCCGAGTTTACCCACAACTCTGAAGGGTCCCATCCATTTGTCTTGCAAGGCCCTCTGCCTTGTTGGGATCATAACGAGAACGAGCTGGTCTTGAGCGAACTCAACCATGTTAGCCTTTTGATCGTGCCAGTGCTTGACCAATGCTTGTCCAGCTTTCAAGTTATCGCTTGCTTCTGTCATCATGTGCGACATTCTCCTCCGGAGACCTATCACGTAGTCAGTCACTCTGACTGGCTTGGGGGAAGGAGCACTCTCCAACCCCTCCTTAATCAGGGCCAATGGACCTCTGACGGGATGACCATAGAGAAGTTCGAAGGGAGAATAACGTACTCCCTCCTGAGAGACTTCTCTATAAGCAAAGAGAA
Source organism: Ambystoma mexicanum (assembly GCF_040938575.1). NCBI lineage: Eukaryota > Metazoa > Chordata > Amphibia > Caudata > Ambystomatidae > Ambystoma > Ambystoma mexicanum. The sequence continues at coordinate 206,475,980 of NC_090941.1, read as the reverse complement.
GGCATGGCAGTAGAAGGTCCCACTTTCGCTTAAGGGGTTCCTCTAAAGCACCTATCATGCTCTTCATGGTTCGGTTGAACCGTTCTAGCAACCCATTGGTTTGTGGGTGGTAAGCTGTTGAGAACTGGTAAGTAACTCCACAGGTTTTCCACATGGCTTTCATGTAGTGGGACATAAAGTTTGACCCCCTGTCAGAGATTACTTCCTTAGGAAATCCGACCCTAGTAAAAATACCAAGGAGGGCCTTAGCCACAGCCGGGGCTGTAACAGTCCTCATAGGAATTGCCTCAGGATACCTAGTAGCATGGTCTACTACAACAAGTATAAACCTTTTGCCTGAGGAGGTTGGAGGATCAAGGGGACCAACAATGTCAATCCCTACTCTCTCAAACGGGACTCCCACAACTGGGAGAGGCACTAAAGGTGCCACATTCTTGGAGCCAACCTTACCAGAGGTCTGGCAGGTGTGGCAGCTCCTGCAGTGTTTTTCCACTTCGGCCCCCATCTTCGGGCAATAGAAGTAGAGACAGAGCCTTTCCTTAGTCTTCTTGAAACTCAAGTGACCAGCCAAAGGAATCTCGTGGGCTAACTGCAAGAACTGTGGTCTGTTCTCTTGGGGTACTACAAGTCGCTTGTAGTCTCCGGGTGCAGACTCGGTCGGTTAACTGTAGAAGAGGCCATCTTCCCAGTGCAACCTGTATTTCCCAGTTGGACATTCTCTCTGTCCCTTACTGAAGTCCGCCCTGCTGGGTCCACCTTCTGCCAGTAAAGACTGCAGCTCAGAATGGTCAACAGGATCCAGATCTCCAATGAGTTTCTGGCCTTCCATTAGCTCTTCCTCAGAGTCTAATTCTACCACACAGGGTTGTACCTCCCTCTCAGCCTCAGCTGGAGGTGGAGTTACGGGTGTAACTTTGGACAACCGCGGGGAAGTCCGTGTTGGCTGCACTGAAATGCTGGCTGCTGGTTTCGGGGTAGAAGTCTTAGGTTTCCCTTTCGCTTCTCATTTCTTTGAGACAGCGGCCGACAATTCCAGTGGAGCAGGAGTGAGTTCTTTCTTCCTCATCTCCGGGAGAGTACCGCGCATGGTCCTCTCTCTTGCGGGTCTGGTTAGCTCCTGTAACCGTTTACTAGGAGGTCTGGGAGTATGCGATACAACTCCGAGAGTTTTCAAATCGTTACCCAACAGCACGCGTCCTGGTACCTCACTCTGTATGCTGACAGGTATCTTCACAGTCATGTCGTTACACTGGATTAGAACTGGTAATTGGGGAAGCATCTGCAGAGGCCCTCCAGCTAACTTGGTGAGGCGTTTGGGTGCCTTAGCAACATCCTCAACCTGAAAAAATGGTTTATCCACCAGGTTATGCTGGCCCCAGTGTCCCTAATGGCAGGAGTCTCCTGACCATTCACCTGCACACTGTCCTTATAATACTCTTTAGTATTACCGGGGATGGAATTATAGACATCTAAATTCTGTTGTTCCCACAACCCTAGAGATACTAAAGAAATGCTGGCTGAGACTCCAATGGGTTCGTCAGCTAGCAGTAGAAAGTTTCCACTTGCCATTTGCACTTCCTCCTCTGGAGCGAAGGCTAAGGAGACAAGCTGGACCCCTGAAGGTTTACCCTTACATCTGGGATCTCCTTTCACGTGGTCAGTCGAACCACAAACAAAGCATTTACCGAATGCTTTTTGGAATGGTGGCTTGTTCTGGCCTCCTTACGGTTTAACACCAGAAGACACACTATTCTGCTGCGGTTTTCCTTGTGGCTTACCCTTCTGGTTTTGTTTGGGGCCCTCTTTGGAATTTGAGTTATTCAAATTCTCTTTTGAGTCTTTTTTAGGCTGTTTTCCCTCATCCTTGTTCTGAGTTGCCCCAGAATCCTTATGAGTAGCCCTGTTGGCAACCCATAAGTCAGCAGCCTTAGCTAGCTTCCGGGAATCCAATTCCTTCGAATCAGCCAAGTGCTGTCTGAGCTCAGGAGAACAGGCATCATAAATCGATTCCAACATAAAAAGATTCTTCATACCCTCATAAGTGTTCACTTTGTAACCCTTAATCCATCCCTCTAAGTTTTTCAACCCTTCACTCACCCAGGTAGCCCAAGGGGTACCATCATGCTTTTTGAGGGTTCTAAACCTCTTAAGATACTGGGAAGGGGTCTTCCCAAATCTAGCTATCAAAGCTAGTTTCACACTTTCGTAATCTGTCTTATCCGCCTCGCCCAAATCCATTACCACATCAGTCGCAACAGGGGGGAGCCTAGAGAACAACCAGGGAAGTAAATCATTCCCGGTGATGTCCTGGAGCCCATGATTGTACTCAAACAGTTTTAACAAATCCAACACATCCAATCTCGGTTCATACATACCCACTAATTCCTTCGGCATCCGGGGTCTTTTGGGACTGGAGCTCCTAGAGGAACCAGAGGAGAGAGAAGCATTTTCCACAGACAACTTTTTCATCTCTAACTCGTGATTAAGTTCTATTTCCCTGAGTCTTAACTCAGCTTGCTTCTGCTCAGCCTGGGCATTCATCCGTCTGAACTCGAGCTCTTGGTTTCGTTCAGATTGAGCCAAGAACCGTTTGTATTCTAATTCGAGCTTCATTTTTTCAAGTTCAAAATAAGCAGGGCTACATGTGGGACCTGGTATGGGCCCCGTAGGTACAGCTGGTAAGGTAGGTAGAGGAGCAGGGGAGACAGTTTCGTTAGCCTCTCCTTCCTCGTCAGCCTCTTCATCACTATCGGCAGAATTACGATTTAGATCAACACCATCACTGTTATCTACATCTGCTGGAGAAGTTGGTTCCTCTGAACCAGTACCCAGACTTTGGTTTTCCAGCAATCTCGCTATCAGTTCTAACTTCTTGCCTCTTACAGAAAGATTCTCTTGCCTACAGAGAGCTCGTAAACCCTCAGTATTTTCACCTGACAAGGATTCTTGACTGTAAGCTTCCATAGTAGACATGTTTTTGAAAGTTGCTTTTTTAGTGCTAAGCTTTGTGGTTAGTTATCCTAAAGTGTCGAAAAGCACTCTAAACTGTATACTCGATACAAATCCCACTGCTGCCACCAGTGTTAGGCGGAAACCTGTGCAGTTCCCTCTGGGACCACTGCAAAAGATTTAGGACTACAGGTGTTTAGCAGTAAACCCACTTGGTAGCAGTCTGTACCACACAGATTCACCTGGTAGCTGTGGCTGAGCAGTCAGACTTCCCTCAAGAAGAGTTAGGCAGTATGTGGAGTATACAATATAGGGCAATCTACACAGTAGAACAAGCAAACACGGAACAAGGCTTCGGTGTAAAGATATAAAGGTATTTATTTATAACAACACATCTATGGAAAACACTCTGGCACTTATACGGCAAACAACTTCACTCACAATTACTATACGAAGAAAAAGATCAATCCTCCTAACAATAGTTTAACAAGTCTAGGTTCACCGGCATCACTTCTTTGCAGACAGGTGTATGCTTTAACCTAGATGGTATTCTAGTATTCGTTAGGACGGGTGAGAAAAATAAGGCAGGTTATGAAGTCAACTCGGTACCAATACTTTTTGGACAAATGCAAGGCAAGTAAGGCAAGGTCTACTGCAGATCACAAAGTTTAGAGGCCAGGCCCACTCAGAGAGAGGCAAGGCGATATGTCCCAAAAGTGTCTCAGTGGAAATGCGCTTCGAGTCTTTATCGCAAAATTGTTATAGAAAGATTGGACCATTTCAGAACAACACGTTAAAGAAAGCTTGGACGCGACCCAATGGAAAGGCGAGGATTAAGACACCTCACTTGATCTGGCAGAAAGGGAAGCCAGGCAGACACGGTACCTTGTTTGTGGGGAGACAGTGCCGGCGGGGGCAGTTGTTCCTGGTGGTGGATGCACGTCGGGTCTTTGCCAAGAGTAGAGATGATCTCGTCGTCGAAGAAAAGTGAAGTCCGGTGCACCACCAGGGAAGAGACCAGCCGCGGAGTGCTCCGTCACAAGGCACCACCTTTTGGTCGTGCTACAGGGGTAGTGGCTATCCAGTTGCCGAGGTGCTCTGCACGGGCAATTCGACCACTGCGTCCAGGAGCGAAGAAAAAGCAAAGGGGACTGGTTGTTCCCACCAGTCAGGGGAAGAGACTCTCCGGCAGGGAGATCTCCTCTGTCATTGGGAAATGGTGAGTCGGTTCCGCAGGGCTCCACCGGAGGTGTTGTTGTTGCAGGTCGGCTCAGCGTTACCCTTGTCAGATTCTTAGGTCCTGTGGCGACTTCTGAAGATCCAGTCCCAAAAGCCCTGCTTTTATGCAGAGAACCCCCATTCATTCAGCCTAGCTGTCAATCACAACACGCTAAGTGGTGAGCGGGGTGGCTCACTACTTGGGCAATCACACCAGAGTGCGACCAGAGTTGGCAAGGCAACTCGGTCCATGGTGCCTAAACCCCCTCCCACACCCCTGTGGTAACCCAGACAGAATGGCACCACGTTGGAGGGTCTCTGTACAGAAGCCCGCCAAAAGTGGAACAAAGGGCTCAAACTTTTGGTTTAGGAGTCACAGAGACAAACACAGACGCCATTTTAAAAACCGAGTTCTGGCAGAAAATACCATCCGATAGACTTATTTACGATAAGTAAACCGGTGGTAGGTTAGAGATTAACGAGGAAAAGTATCAATCTCCAACAATGGGAAGAATCCCATAGGGTTATGTTCGGGGTCGAACATAACAAGTAGTTTCCACTACCACCAGCCAAAACTCGACGAGGGGGGACGGGACAGTACCCCCTTGAATAACAGACCCAGGAGTAATCGAATTACCTTTACTAGTACACCCACAATAGGATGGTTTGTACTAGTTCTGTTAGTAAATTTAGGTCTAGTAAAGCCAATGGTGACTTTACATGCCCGGGGAGACAGTAGTCAGTCCCCAGGGACGGAGTCTATGATGGAGGTCCGCTAGGACGCCCCAGTGCTACGGCACGGAGGGTGCAGTGTAACACACATAGCAAAACATATGAGACCCTATGGAGTAAAAGACCCCATAGCCCATAGAACACATTGACATTCAAAGGAATTACACACATTTATGTCCAAGAGTGGGAGAAAAAGAGTCTCACTCTTGGCAGGATGGTAAAAAACAAACCTCAGAAATCCAGCAAAGCTGCTGGTGGACTCACTAGGTTAAGAAATTCAGCCTAAACAGAGAATTCTACCTAACAACCTTGTAAGTAAATGTTGTCAACAATTGGTGGTAATTGAAATAGAATATTCTTTGCTACATTTGCGTAGCAACTTACACCAGTTATATTTGAAAATTTGAATGGGCTAGATAGGTCTGTGTCCAAGTCATTTTTTCAGAGTGTTTGTTGCTTCTTTGAAGAAGTACCTGAGTTACTTTGAGTAATTGGTTCTTCTTTGGTTGTGGTAATTGATATGATAGTTTATTTATATGATATGATAGTTTATTTATATAGCGCCTATACACAATGTGTTTCAAAGGGCTTCAAGGCAAGGAACGGAACAAGGGAAAATACAACAACATTCTTACAGGCCATGAACAGTAAGGATGTGAAATTAACTATCATACTCGGCCTGACGACATTTCAGATAGTCCAAAGACATAGATAAGTGTGGGGGAGAGTGGGAAGGAAATGGAAACAGACAGGCAACTACCATACTAGGCCTGATGACATTTCTGGTAGAGCCGGAGGAAAACAAAAGGTGAGGGAGAGGGGTGCAGAAAGGGAGGGGAGGAACAAAACAAGTGACTATCGTACTAGGCCTGACAATGTTTCAGATATTGCTGGAGGGAGGGGGGGGGGGCAACAGTAAGGGGATAGGGGAGCGACAGACGAGGTTGCTATCATAGTAGGTCCAGGGACAATTCTGATGGAGTAAGTGCATAGAAGAAAGTAAGAGGAGGAGGGGAGGAGATAGGAAAAGGGGGAGGGGAGGGGAGGAGAGAACAGAGAGTAAGCAGTCAAAAAGAGTGGAGAAGCAAGAGAGGAGAGCGAATACAATTGCAGAAGTCAGTAGTAATACATAATGTTGCAAGCCAGGATACAAGATGAAGATGGAACAGCATGATTCAGGGCCACCATGAGTACAAGATGCAAAGGAAGTCCAGCATGAGAGTTGAGAAGGGTGACGCACCGTGAATCAATGAAGTCCATAAAAGTAAAATCCAGCATTGGTCACAAGATGGTGAAACCAGAATGTATCAGGACAGGCTCCTGTGTGCAGGAAGGGGGGTGGTGCACAAGGGAACAACACGGAGGGGACCAGAGAGGGTGGGGATGGTCTGTTGGGACAGAGTGTGTAAACACATGTTGGTGCATGCTCATTGTTTAGTTTTGATTGTAGTGTACTTAAGTCTTCTGTATCTTCATACTGACACATGGTGTTTTCTACTTCTGTTATAGCTAATTCTGCCTCATTTGCTATTAGTGGCTGTCCCAGTGGTTCTTGGCTTCCTGTTACAGAAGGTTGACTACTGTCAGAAGTGTCCTTATCTAGTTGAGCCTGGAGTTCTTCTTTGTGTTGCTGTTCATTGTGCAACATTGTTTTGTACTGTGTAAAGTTTATATCAGTGATAGTGCTTTCATTTCCTTTGAAAGCGTCTTCATAGGAGTCATAGTTATCTAGTATTTCTTCTTCTTTTCTCCATGGTTTAAAGAGTTGTAGCAGGAACCTGTAATATAGTTCTTTATGTTGAGGAGTTTTTAATGACAATTTGATATGATTAATTAAACATGGTTTGGTAAGTTTTACTAAACTGCCTTCACAATTTGTCACTCTGTATCTACCTTTTTTTTTCATCAGGTTTTATATTATTTTTGTATGTGAAGTTTTGGGCTATGTGGTATAGACACATGGTTTCCAAAGTGGTACTTCTGTTTGGGTGGTATGTGTCTAGTAAATTGTTTTTCAAAATATCTTGGCTATTGGGATCATTTTTGGCTAGTGTTTCTATGTCGTCATATGATTTGAGAACTCTTTTTCTAGATTTAGCAGAACCAAGACTTAGCCATACTATATTTCAGATTTTCCATACAAAGCAGTACCGGTTAAACAATCTGCAGCTTCATAGCAGCCACATTCTCATTTATGCCCAAGCTGTGCAATTTCTGAGACAGTGTTTTGTCTGATGACAGGTCCTTCCAGAGGTCTTGAAAGTCTGTTTTTTTCTGCTTTGGTTAAGTTGGCTGTAACATATCGTGCAACTGCAGTGAAATTGTCTGCAATGTACTGCACATCTAAGTTTGCATTCCACAATAGGGCAATGATTTCATTGTAATCATTGATATATTTTGCTTGTTCTGTTCTTTTTATGTAATATGTATTTTTAGGTGATTTACCTTTAATACTATGTCTAACTGAAGACATGAAGTTGTTCACTTCACTTGTTTCTGTAACCCGTTGAGGGAAACCAAAGCGGCATTTGGTGTAGTATTTCCCTTTGTTTTTGTATTTGCGATGACAATATTTGCCACATTAGTGTCTTTGAAATTGTACAATTTGTGCATGAAGATCACTATTTGTTGCTTCTGATGGAATTTCACAAGTGACATATTTTTCGATAAACTGTAACCCAGTGGCATCACTGTCTTGACCAAATTTAGGAGCATCTTTAATCCATTAAAGCATGTGGATATGTGGTGCTCCTCTGGCTTGGTATTCTTTTCTCCAAACGAAGTGTTGCACTTCTCCGAGGGGAGGAACAGTTTTATTACAAATAAAGTGTAGCATAGCAATGAAGCGATGATGGAAATATCTTGAAACATTAACAGGATCTAGAGAGCAAAGTTCTCCAGGTGTTAGTATATCTATGCTTGTTTTGTTTTTGTTATGCGTAGGAAATCATGTAGATCTTCCCATGCATATTCTGCACAACTTAATGTAACAAACCAAGTGGGTGGGCCAAGGTTTCTTATCATACAACATACATCTCTGTGATGTCGGAACCAGTACTCTTTCGTACCACGCATGTTTGCTAACAGATTTGTAATGCTTGATTGTAAAACGTCATCTTTTTCTTACACTTTTTGTAGTAATTGCGTAGCTGACATATTTTGAAAGTGGGTTCCTGATTTTAATATGGGTGCAACTCTGTAACATAGAGTTGCTAGTTCACTTTCAAAGAGTAGGTGGAATATGTATTCCACATTTTGTCTAAATCTGGGATCTTCAGAATACATTCGTAATGAGCGGTATTCTGATGCTTTTATCTGAGTGGGTCTATCATCGTACCGTCCTCCTTTGCCAGTAGGAAAGAGTAGAGGAAAAGGACATGCTTCTATACTTTTTTGCCATATGCTGATTGGTGATCCTTTTGTTTCTCGCATGTGGTACATTTCTAGTGCATCTTCTATGGTGTCATTAGAGTGTAATGGATGAATTGGATAATGGTCTAATATATTGGGTACTGTAACAGGATCTAGATGTTCAAATTAACCAGTTTCTGGTGATTCTTGAATTATTTCAGTTTCCCTTAAGTTTTCTTCAATATTTATTTCTTTGTAGTATTCATTATTGTCTTTTAGATATTGCAAGGCTTGTCAAACTTTATGTAAGTCTGCCAGTTGTTGCCAATTTTTTTTGTCTTTTGTAGGCACACCATTTACTAAGACAATTCAAGATTGTTCTATTGGACTTTGCACTCCCAGAGTGAGCACATTTTCTTTTAGATCTAATGGTAAATATACTACTTTGCCGTGAATGCCTTTCACCAATTCAGAGGGAGGTAATTTTGCTGTTTTTGTTTGAAGGCGTATTATTGCTTGAAATGGGTGCACTGTTTGAATTATGATGCTCTCATATAAATTGAGTTGTTGCAGGGGTTTTGGTAGAGGGAATAAATAATTCCAAATTATTTTTGATAGCATGTGAAGGAGTTGGATTGTTGTCAAGTTTTGTAGTGCAGTAACTGCAAAGTATTAAGGGGTCAGTTATTTCGTATTTGTTTTCTGCTATAAGGTAGAGAGCTAATTCAAACCATTTGGAATCTTCATTGTCTTCTATTTTGTATGTTATGTCTTTAGTTTTTGTGTTACTTTTATAAAAAGTTCTGCGGCAACACACATACACATGGTTTGGTACCTCAGCGGATGTACTTTTGAATTTTAGTATTTCTTTTTTATATGTGTGTAGTAGAAGGTTTCCATGTGCAGAATTGTTGCTAGTCTGCTGTAAAGCTATTGCATTTTGTAAGTGGTATTCACTTGCAAAATATTTACTCTGGAAATGGTTGATTTCTTTGAGTAGGTCTTTGGCTGTACCATGTAGAAGATTGTTATTTAAATTGGCTAGTGCTAAAGCAGGACTTTTAGCATAGTACAGTTTATAGACTAGATTTCTTATAGTTGAATGATGTGCTGATATCATTTTGATATGATGGAAGCTGCTTCTGCAAATAGGTCCTGCAATACAGGCTAATGAATGTCCTTGCAGTCTTCTGTATTTGCGCACTGGACAGGTATCCATATTTTGCAGCAGTTTTGTTTTGATTTTGTCTTTGCCTTTCACATATTGATTGAGGAACTGGTGTAAAGATTTGAAAGATATTTTGGCAATGTTACACATTGACGTGCATGACCATTTGTATACTGGACATTCTGGTTCAGTCGAATGGAGAATTGATTCTGAGTTTTCTGGGGATATTTTTGTAAGCAGTATTTCTTGTTCCATTTGATATTATTACGTTTTTCATAACCTCGTCCACTGCTATGGATGGCAATTGTGTTTGTTTGATTTGTTTGTATGCTTCTTCATTGAAATATGGTTCTCTGCTTGTCGTGTGACTCCATTCACCACCACAGATATTTAAGAAGTTATTTTTGTTGACATTCCGTTTATTGAGAAGCCTTTTTTGTAATTTAGTACTTAGTTTTGTTAGTGGTTTCATTCTGTTTAACACTAAAATAAATAACGTTCTTTTGAGAAGGATTGCACTATCTATCAAAGCTTCTAAGATTAGTTTTCTATGGTAGTTTTTAAGGGTTGTGCATGATTTGTCTCCTGTTTTTATAAGATTCTGAAGGAATCTGTGGCGGAACATTTTTGCTAATATACTTATTTTGGTATGGTTACTTCCTACTATATCAAGATTTATAGGAGCAGTTTTAGCAGTAGTGGTAGCTGCATTTCTGTTAATCATTTTCTGTTTTCTTTTACATTTTGAAAGAGGAGGCAAAGTTTCTGTACTGGAAGATTTTTTAGTTTTGCTAAATGACTGTATTAGCTGTTTTGTTTGAACTTTTTGTACAAACTCTGCTAGAGATAGATGCTTATTTTGGACATTTTTATTTTCATTTGCTCTATTTCTGCATTGCTTTCTACGGACTTGCTTTCTGGTAGCCATTCTATGGGGTCTGTTGAAACAAAAAAATAAAAGGTATGGCTTGGGCTGTTGTGCAATGTATGTGTGCTGTTTGCATGAGTTTTTGAGTATGATGGTAAAGATGTATCTGGTGGTGTGTGATTGTGCATTGGGCAGCTACAATTGGTTGGGAAGGCTATTCTTCTGTTTGTGTCTTACTATACTGCAGTTCAGATGACAGTAGAAAGTGAGCTAGTGGTGAGGATAAGCACTAATAGTAAATCAAATGGTATAAAATTAAAACAATTCTTTGTTTTGTAATACTAATATTCTAGGGGCTGAGTTATGTTATTTGTGCTCTGAAAAACGGGGATTTGTGTGCCATTCTGCATGCTAATCCCTGTTTAATAAATGGTGATTTGTGGGTAGAATGGTACACAAATCTTCGTTTTTTTGGTGCACAAATTACATGAATCACCCGCATAGTGTGTTTGAGCAATATATTTTAATAACAAGATGATACATATAACAATTAACATTATAACAGTAACAGTGGAAGCAATTTAAAATTGAGAATCAGACCAAGAAAACAGTAAGTAGACCAATTAAACTGAAGGGGAGAAGGAGAGTAGTGCAGTAGAAGTGAGAGAGAGAGGGAAGGGTGGGGACGAGGAGGAGAAGGGAAATGAATGGGGTTAAAGGTGAGAATGGGGAGAGGGAAGGGGGAGATGATTAAGGAGATAAGGCAAGGGGGAGGGGGCAAGAAAGTGGGAGGGGTTTCATGTTGGGGAATGGAGATGGAGAGATTTGCAGAAAGTGTAGAATGAGGAAAAGGTAGAAATAGAGTGGAGTGAGAGAGGTAAGGAGTTCCAGTGCAGGGGGGCTAGGAGATGGAAGGAGCGGAAACGGGATGTGGCACAAGGGGAAGGATGAACAGTGAGAAGAAAGTGGTCAGCAGAGTGAAGGGAGTGGGAGGGAGTGTAGAAAGAGAGGAGAGATAAGGGGGAGCAAGATTGTGGAGAGATTTAAAGACTAGGCAGAGAAATTAAGGTAATATTGTACTTACTCCTTTTTTGTGGAATGAGCAGGTTTCTTTGTAGTAGGTGTTTGTAGTTCAGATGTTGCTGTTTTCCAGGAGAGTGGTCTTCACTGCAATTGTAAAAGAAAGAAGTCAGTAATTTTGTGTGTTTATAGCAGTGATGTTAATTGAGAGATTCATTTCTATGTCTTTGTAGTAGTATTCTTGTTTGATTTCTTTACATAGTGTATGCATGCAGTTTCATTTGACTATGTGCAGCCTTTATATTTTATTTATATTATGTTAGTTCAACATGCTTCGTAAATGAGTAGAATATTAAGTGTATGAAATTCACTTGGTTTTTTAAAGCTGTGTTATAGAATGTTAGGAGAAAGAAGAAATAATGTTATATTAATTTTGCAATTTTTATTAGGTAAATGGCAGAAACTGTATAGAGAAGCATGGAATATATGTATTTGTGAATCTGTGGGTAATAAAGTAGAAGGATGTGATTTACAGGTAGTGGTGTTATTGCAGGTGGGAGCATTTCAATGAAAGTGTCTATGTGTATGAGTGTATGAAGATGCATGAAATTTTACTGGCTGTGTGTAATTGTCTGATACACTACTAAGTGTTTTTCCACAACGATATTGTTATTTCCTCCAACTTCTAATATTATATTTTTTTAGATAGATGTGAGTGTAAAATAAAAAATTAGATAGCAGACAGGTTTGGAGGTGATAGTTGATTTTAGCAGATGGAAAAAATGACAATAAGTTCATTTAATAGGGTATACAGGTTAAGTGGCAGTTACTCTGTTTATATTCATTTATGAGTTGTACATCTACTTTGCAGAAAATATGCATACCTGTAGTTTGTATTCATGCATGTGGATATGCATGCAGCTGCAAGTAGAAATCTTGAAGACTTGTACAGTAGTTTTTGTAGTAGGTGCTTTCCAATAATATGAGACTTGTACTCAGAGTGATGTACAGTACATTTGAAGTGCTGAACTCTGATGATGGAGTTAGATGTAGAGGTCCTGGATGTGATTGGTGGATGGTTGTGTGACTGGTGAGCTGTATCCAATGAGGAAATGGCACAGAGAGTGAAGTGGAAATGGTAGAAGGGCTGTCCAAGTTACGATATGTCCGCGGACATGGCGGCAGTCTGCGGACATCGCGTATTACATACAGGGATTTTGGGGTGGAGAGGCATGTAAATGAGAATAAGCAGAGCAATTGATTGGTCAGTAAAGTTTAGTGGGTGTGTTGTGTAAGGAGAGAGTTTGTCAGAAATTCTTCTTCCTGAGAGACGAACAGTTAGCTATGGCTATGTGTTTCAGAAAACAGATTGTCTGGATTTTGTGAGACTCATGGATACATTGGTTGGAGGTGCATGCACAACGCTGTGGAGTAGCTGCAGATCTTGGATTCCCTCATGTGGAAGTGCACTGGCATGGAGTGCGTGGAATGAAGTGGCTGGACTTGGTACCTCTCTGTGCTAGTTTGGAGACAGAGCTTCATCCAGACATAATCATAATTCATTGTGGAGGGAACAGTTTAGGATATGTGTCAGGAATTTCTTTGCAATTTGCGATGAAAGAAGGACTTGGGAAGGTCATGGACATGTTTCCAAATTCCCAAGTAATATTTTCTCGTATTGTGCAGAGACAAATATGGCTGCGTTCTTCTTCATTTGGTTCACAAATGGAGAAAGCAAGGCGGAAGTTTAATAAGGCTGTTTGTGCCTTTCTAGGAGATGTTGGCATGTCCTCTTTTCACAATGAAAATATTATGTTTCGAAGCACATACATTTTTCGCAGAGATGGAGTCCATCTTACTTATGCTGGTAATCAGATTTTTCTGAGAAATGTGCAAAATGCATTGCTTCCTTTTGTGGAATTACAGCCATTCATTTTGCAGTAGGTGTTGCCTATTACAGGTTTTTCAAACACAAAAAAACACCACCAAAAGGATCTTTTCAGAGCCACCACTTCCTCCCAGAGAAAAGTGCAATGATTTTGATAGGGCAGCACCCCAAAATTGTAGATGTTTGCGAACTGTCCGCGGACTTCTAAAAAAAAAATGCACAGGGCCCTGCTCCTTTATTTGTCACTTCTGTTTTTAGACTGTGAAAGGCGGCTCTGAAAAGAGCCTTTTTTGGGGGGGGGGGATTTTTGTTGTTTTATATTTTTTTGTTTTTTTACACACAACACACTAGGAGAGGAGGGGAAAGGTGGGTAAGGGGGGGACACCAACCACGCGGATAAGAAAGGGCGGGTGGAGAGCGGAAGATGTAGGGTGTGCCTTACTTAGGTAGTGGGCAGGTCTTCTCGTGCTCCAAGACCGTAGTCTCGAAAGCACTTCAAAGTCTCTCCCCCCAGCAGAGTACTGCGTCGCAGTACATACACAAAACTGTGACCCTCGAAAGGTAAGGGTCATCAGCATTGTGAATGGCCTGTGCGGCAGCTGGAGGGATGTGCTCTCCCACAGGAGTGTCTCTTGTGGTGAGAGGAGTGGAAATGGAGGATGAAGTAGAGGAACCCAACCTACTACGCTGCTCACAAGGTACAACTTTGCGAATGGACCCGCATGGAACGACCTTAGGTGTTGCTTCATAGTTGTTGTACCAAAGCTGTACAAACCAAGCCTCCCGCGACTCAGCACCACTTTGCACTGGTTGCAGGTGACTGCTCGCACGCGCCTTGGGTACGTTACCAGGCTGGTAGTAGGGACTTCCACTACCTCATCCTCGTCATCCTCTTCATCCTCCTCTACATCCTCATTCAGACCCCTGGGGAGGTGGTGGTGGTGGAGGGGGTGGTGGCGGTGCTGAGGCAGATGTAGCACCAGGTGGAAGTAGAGGAGCCATGGATGCCATCAGGTTTCAACAAAATCTGGAAGATTGGCAGCCAAAGTACACAGTGTTCTGTCAGATAGACAGAAACACAATGAGAATGAGGTCTGGGGAGTGGCCTTTTATAGGGGTGTGGGTGCTCGCTTCGCGGACACCCGCACTGTCCGCGGACAGATCGAACACTCCAAAAAGGCTAAAAAAGTTCCAAAAAGTATGTAAAATGTCCAGGTCATTGTCTGGGACACGTGCTATGGTGAATTTTTACTATAAAATACTGTGGATTGCCTGAAAAGATACTTTTAGAATGTTCGGGGACCCAGACAGTGTCCGCAATTCAGGACACATGCTCAGCATGGGTGCGGTCACATGATGGCGTCGTGAAAATGTCCGCGAAGGGAACGGGTGTCTGCAGGACACCAAATGCACGGGAACGGTCGTGCGCATGCGCACGGGTGTTCTACGGACAGTGTTCGGGTCCTTAAACTAATTAAAAGTGCAACACAAGTGAGAGGAACAGTTACGGACAGGCGCGATGTTTGGAGAATTTACGGGTGTGGTGCGCATGTGCGTAGATGTTCTTCAGGCAGTACGGACAGGTATAATGTCCTTAGAACACCCCCATTTTTGTATATATGTGGACATCCCGGACACCGTGTTTGTTCTTAGAACAGTTTCAATTTACCTGTGAACAGTACGGACAGGTATAGTGTCCTTAGGACACCTCCATTTTCGTTTGATTACAGACATCCCGGTCACCGCGTGTGTTCTTAGAAAAGTTTCAACTTGCCTGTGAACAGTACAGACAGGTATAGTGTTCTTAGGGCACCTCCATTTTCGTTTGATTACTGACATCCCAGACCGGAGCAGGACGATTAAGTGCGGCCAGTTCGGCGCAGGCCGATTCGCCGCGACTGATTCGGCGCAGGAGCCAATTGGACGCGCCCATTTTGGTGCGCCTAGTTCGGCGCTGCAACGTTTGGGCACGGAGATGTTTTGGCGCGGGGGGGATTCTCATTGTTTTGTGTGGTCCAGTATTTTTTTATGTGAATTGCACAAATGCTTTACGGTATTTTTTAATGTGAATTGCACAAATGCTTTATAGTATTTTTTATTGTGAATTGCCCAAATGCTTTATTATTATTATTTTTTTATTAGACTGCTCAATCATGGGAGTTAAAAATGTAACTTTTGGTGCACCAGCCACAAGGCCAGTTTGGTCTTGTGGTTAAGTTCCAAGCCTCACAATCTTGCAGGCCATGGTTTGTGGCTGGCCTAAAGCTTATAATTTTATTCTATTTGCAAAATATCACATTAGTTTTATTTAAAAGGGGAAATTAATGAAAGTTTCAGTTTATCCACAAACCATGGCCTGCAAAACTCCGGGGTAGAGAACTTAACGCAAGGCCACTACCTCCAGTGAATTTACAAATGCGACACGCATATAGGAATCTGAGTGCTTGGAGCCTGTAATCCCTGGGATGGGGAGAGAGGTGGTAGTGGGCAGGTGGTGGGAGGAGAGAGGTGGTAGTGGGCAGGGGGTTTGTGGCATCTTGCGGGGGTGGAGGGTGGTAGCTGACAGGGGGTTACAGGTGGTAGTGGGCAGGTGGTGGGAGGAGAGAGGTGCCAGTGGGCAGGCGGTTAGAGGTGGTAGCTGGCAGGTGGTGGGAGGAGGGAGGTGGTAGTGGGCAGGGGGTGGAGGAGCGAGGTGGTAGTGGGCAGGGGGTGGGGGAGAGAGAGGTAGCTGACAGTGGGTTAGAGGTGGTAGTGGGCAGGTGGTGGAGGAGAGAGGTAGTAGCTGGCAGGGGGTTTGTGGCATCTTGCGGGGGTGGAGGAGAGAGGTAGTAGCTGGCAGGTGGTGGGAGGGGGGAGGTGGTAGTGGGCAGGGGGTGGAGGAGAGAGGTGGTAGTGGACAGGGGGTTTGTGGCATCTTGCGGGGGTGGAGGAGAGAGGTGTTAACTGACAGGGGGTTAGAGGTGGTAGCTGGCAGGTGGTGGAAGGAGGGAGGTGGTAGTGGGCAGGGGGTGGAGGAGCGAGGTGGTAGCTGGCAGGTGGTGGGAGGTGGTAGTGGGCAGGGGGTGGAGGAGAGAGAGCGTGCTGCCATTGCGAATTCCGGTTCATTGTTGTACCTTGGGAGCAGACCTCCAGCAGCGAGCTTCTTGCGGACATTGCGGGCTAGGTGAAAGAGGCAGCCATGTAATTGCGAGCCTGGAAATGTTGCTCTTGCAGCCCCAATGGCAGCCTGTTCAAAATGAAATTGAAATGGATGCCAGATCAAGATTAGGCCACATGTCTTTGCCCGCCTCAAACATGCGCTGGTAAGTACCCCTTGACTTTTTGGGCAGCAAGACATAGAGACCGGCAGCACAAATCCTCCCTGCTCTGCCATCAGTACATAAATCTGCGCAAAGAGCGCTGGAGCCAGGCTGAATGTTCCATCCACATACAACTTCTTCATTTGACCAGCTCATTCCCTGTGCGACTCACGGCCAAATATGAGAATGCGGTTCTCATCATTCTCCCCCGAATCCCAAAGGAGAAAGCATTCCGGCTGGTGTGGCATGGTAGACCCTGTAGGCTTCTGCTATCCTGATTGCCACTCTGTGTTGTGGTTGAGGTGGTACCCCGTGGGTTGAATTGCAACACCTCTGGATCACCTTGCGAATTGCGTCCTTCCTTGGCATCTTCCCTTGCACGGCTGTTGATGTCCCCTGCAGCGCTCCATTGATGATCGACGCTGGAGACTCCACTGTCCCCACCGCCCGCTCCTTGATCCCTGATAGGATGCGGCACACTTCCCCTTTTGCGGCATCACTGCCATGGCTATGCTCATGCATCCTACTCAACACCTGGTCATCCAGCGTTGCTGTGTGTAGGCATGGTTTGCATTCGCCTTTTTCCTCACAGGGCCAGAATATCTTTGACCGGTCGGCGCTGTGCCTATCGAAGATATACTGGTAACCCTCATGGAGAAACTTCCTCTTGCCACGCTTGGAAAGTATGCCAGCCATTCTCCTGGAGACAAGTTGGGGGAAGGTTTTTGCTCAGGCCAACAGACACTGTAACACAGCCCAGTCAGTGCAGCAGACTAAAGAACAACATGTCAGTGCACCAAGCCTCCCTAAATACTGCCATGGCAGTGGCGGGAAAAGGCCTCATTAGTACCTCATTGGCCCAGTACAGTCCAGCAAAGTAGCAGTCTCTCCCACTCCTTCAGACCTTTGGCCTCCAGGGAGCAACCAAAAAATGGATCAGTGTAGGCCCTTGCACTGGTAGACACATATCTATTTATGTTTATACATTCATTCATATAATGTAGTGTTCCTAAACATATTATGCACATATACTAGGTGTACATGTACTTATATGTGCTTTACAGATGAAAACAATATAAAAAAGTAAATAGATAAATATCCACTTGATTCCTGTTTTTTTAATTTTTGTATTTATTTTTTTAGGGAGCTCACAGTCTTCTACAAGCTAAATATGAAACTTGGTGATGTTACATCATTGTACTGCCTTTGGCCTACTGGTTAGGTGTTGCACAGATCTACAATCTAATTTCTTTCTTGCGCTCATTGGCACTTTGATGCAAACAATATAAAAAAGTAAATGAATAAATATCCACTTGCTTCCTGTTTTTTTTTTTGTTTTTTTTTTTAGGGCGCTCACAGTCTTCTACAAGCTAAATATGAAACTTGGTGATGTTACATCATTGTACTGCCTTTGGCCGGTTCCATGTGATATTTTCGCTGCAAAAATATCACAATGCAAAAATATCGCCATATTTGTGCGGCGAAAATAACACATAGACCATGCGGGGGACACCCCCACAACCCCTGCATCATTTTTTTATGTGCGGGGGACACCCCCGCAACCCCCGCACCTAATATTTTCGCCACCAAAAATATTCCCTATGGCCGTTCCCGACGACCATATGTTCGGCGATATTTTTGCTGGCGAAAATATTACCTGATACCCTTTGGCCTACTGGTTAGGTGTTGCAGGTTGAACTCCAGAAAGCCAGAGTTCAAGACTTCACAGATCTATAATCTAATTTCTTTCTTGCGCTCATTTGGCGCTTTACTTTTCAGGCCAGTAGCTAAATGTCGGCCTTTAGCAGCTGCTCATGCCACCGGTCGGGATAAACGTCCCAGGTGTGGTGGTTCATGCTTTGCAAATGCAGCACATTAACAGGCACTGTACCTGTCAACATGCTGCATTTGCAGAGAATGAAACTTTGGAATTTTTGATAGCTGCTAAAAGCCAGCGTTTAGCAGCTGGCCATGCCACCTGCTGGGATAAACGTCCCAGGTGCGGTGGTTCATGCTTTGCAAATGCAGCACATTAACAGGCACTGTACCTGTCAATGTGCCGCATTTGTAAAGAATTGTGGCGCCAGGGGCCATTGGACTAGCCACAGATGCACTCAATGTTTGGACAGCTGTAGTATTCACATGGGGAACCTGGGGGTGGGGGGATGTGGGGGTGGTGAGGCACCAGAGACCACTCCCCAGCGTTGCTTCCGGGCAACTGGGCTGGACTTGACCAAGGGTGATTCGGTGTCCATGCCGAAGTATTTCCCGGCTGTGAATGAAATATTTGTAACATACGAGTTGCGCCTGTGAACATCGATTGGGAACTGCTTTCCTGCTACATAATATCCAGCATGAATTTATGAAGTCACACCAACACTCTGATGTGTTAGATCATTTGCTGTGTCAACTTTAACAGACGTTGCAGTTAAATCTCAGTTTGTGCTATTGACTTTTATGTCATTGCCGGGCGTATTTTAAGCGTGACACTTGATTCTATGGATGTGTTTGGAGGAACGCCTGATGGTGAGTAGTAAAAAGAAAATGAGGTTTGTGATAAGATTTCATCTACCACACAGTGGGGTCAGGGGTTGTCACCCATCTGCTCCTTTTTACTTTGCGTCTGACAAAAGAACAGAAATTAAAAGGAGCATATCAGAGAGCTTAAATTGTGCCCTCCTAAGCTTCCTTCTCTGCGCTCACCCTGTGCTTCAAATTCCTAATCCTCAACTTGCATCTTCAACCTAAATTATTTTCAAATACAACACGTTGTCAGGCACAGTTCCTGTCAACGTGCTGTATTTGAAAATAATTATGCTTTTAAATTTGGCATGAGGAAGTTTAGACGTGGCTGCGCCGAAAGGGGGTGTGTCGATCCCAGACACCTTGTGTGTTCTTAGGACAGTTTTAACTTGCCTGCGAACAGTACAGACAGGTATAGTGTCCTTCGGACACCTCCATTTTGGTTTATTGCGGACATCCCGGACACCGAGTGTGTTCTAAGAACAGTTCCATTTTGCTTGCGGACAGTACGGACAGGTATAGTGTCCTTAGGACGACTCAATTTTGGTTAATTACGGACATCCCGGACACCAAGTGTGTTCTTAGAACAGTTTCAACTTGCCTACGAACAGTACGGACAGGTATAGTGTTCTTAGGACACCTCCATTTTCATTTGATTACGGACATACCGGACACCTTGTGTGTTCTTAGAACAGTTTCAACTTGCCTGCGAACAGTACAGACAGGTATATTGTCCTTAGGACACCTCCATTTTGGTTAATTGTAGACAACCCGGACACAGAGTGTGTTCTAAGAATGGTTCCATTTTGCTTGCTGACAGTACGGACAGGTATAGTGTCCTTAGGACACACCCATTTCGGTTAATTACGGATATCCCGGACACGTGTGCTGTGCGCGGACACGCCAACTGCCTTTTAAAAAAAAAAAAAAAGAACTGAATTAAAACACATCTAACATTTTTATTTTATCATATATAGATGTACAATTTATGAAAGAGAGGGGGAAGCAGAAACTGACACAAACACAGGGGAATTGGGGCTTTCAAGAGGATGGATAGGAGGAGATGAAGGGATGGAAATCTCATCAAAACGTTTTTCTTGGTGGAGGGGGTTTGGGGATAATTGACTGGGATATGGAGAGGGGGGACAGGTACATGTGGGACAGTGGTATTTTTTTTTCTTTTATATGGTTCTCCACAAAGTTTTTCAAATGATTTGAAATTTGCCATGAGCATGTCCATTTTTTCTTCCATGCGCTGGAGAGTCTTTTCCAATGTATCTTTTGGTGTACTATTTTCAATGTTTGTATGGTCTGTTAAAAAATATACATATATATATATATATATATGTTAAGTGTACATAAAGTAATGCTTATTAATTTGGTTATATAGAGAAGTGTCTACCATTAGTATCACTATCTTCAGACATTTCCTCTCGTGGGAAATTCTCCTCAAGCCACTCCAAAGTACTGGACATTTCTGTGAAAAAAAAAAATATATATATATATTACCTTTATTGTATCTAATACAGAAATTTTAGAAATATATAAGAAAACTGAAGTACACTTACTAGCTTCTAAGAAGTTGTGTTCTTACTGGTCTGTAGATCTGCTGTTGCTCCTAGTTGTGCAGTTTCTGTGAGGTAATTATGTTGGAAGGTTATCTTAAATGGATGGTTGAAGTGTTAGATATATAGGTTCCACTTCTTATTTATTACTACATATAATGTGTTTGTGTGCTGGTTTTTGAACTTGTGCACTGTTCATATGGCACGATATAACAATTTAAGATACCCCTGAGTTTTTGGGTAGTGTTGCTGTTGTCCGTGTCCATCCACGGACATACGCACAGTCCACGGACATTAAAATCACTAGCTGGGGGTTCAGTATGTTCTATGTTAAATTTATATAAAGTCAGGGATGTTATGGTTAAGTTGTGCTACTAACAACCTCTGAAATTTAGTAAAAAAACTTAGTTAAAGGGACATTATGGTTCCAAGTAAAAAAAACAAAAAACCCATGAAATTTGTCAGTTATGGTAAGCTAAACAACCATAACACGCAACAGTGCATTGCTAAGACTAACACCCAGGACATCAAAGATGACATCACAAATGTCATTGATGACATCACTGATGACATCACATATCTGGCTTTTTCCTTTAGTGATACATCTTGGCCAGTAATACTTAGGAACAAAAAAATCAAAAAGTACTACATTAGTAGATGTATCAATATGTTCTTACAGTAATTCATTTGGGGTTCACTCACAGCATATGAAACATATACATAGGGAGAATACACACTTAAAAGATAGCAATGCTTTCTGTGTATGAAGACAATCAGTAAGGTTATCAACACTTTCTTATTCTTCTGCTATTTTTTTATTACTGTACTTTCTCTGGATGTGCTCATATTTGTATTTGCATTACTTTCTTCAGGGTGCAGTCACATCATGTGATATTTGTACATAGGAAAGTAGTAAGTTTGAAACAGAGCATTCCTTTCTGTGCATAAAGATAATCAGTTAGGTTGTGAATGTGTTCTGCTTCTACTGCTGCCTTTTTCCATACTTCACTTTCTCTATGTATACTCATATTTGTATGTGTTGTTGTATATTTCTGTTTTGTATGTAATAATGAAATTATATAGTAAGTGGATTTATTATCTACTTATTACATGTTGCACAGTACACAAAACTGTAATAAGAAAGCATTTATCATTTATCATTTCACTATTAAACATGGGAAGCTTATGGATATTGCACTTCCATCATGTATGGTGCATACAATGCTTATATTTATACATGAGTAGCTTAGTATACTGTAAAGAACTTCATAATAGAATGCTATTTATATCAATGCATTGCCTAATGCACTACATAGTTCAAGACATCTATTCCAATGATCCTTGACACTTTTTTTGTCAACATTATAATAAGAATCCCTTGGACAGAGTTTTAATGAAAATGTAATGCACATGTGATGTCATCAATGACATTTGTGATGTCATCTTTGATGTCCTGGGTGTTAGTCTTAGCAATGTATGGTGGTGGCGCGAGTTATGGTTGCTTAGCTTAGCATAACTGGTGAATTTCAGGGGTTTTCCGGTTTTAATTGGAACCATAACGTCCCTTTAAAACATGTTTTTCTTCTGAAATTCATAGGTTTTTGGTAGCGCAACTTAACCATAATGTCCCTTTAACAAAGTTTGTTTACTGAATATCATTATAATTATTATGATAATGGGTTCATCATTCTTCAATTGGAACCAAGGCTGAACACTACAGAAGCGTTGCCTGTTGGGAATTGAAGTCCAAGTCATGAATTGATCATGTTCAAGTCTTGAAACCATATGTATAATAGAGTCAAAAGTCCAAACTTACCCCAAATGGAGTTCCCTGCAACCCATACTCACTTCAATTAATAGATCAAACATAAATCTTTCTTACACTGATGTCCTGGTTACATCGTAATATCATGGTGTTCTGTAACTTACATCACCTTTAAATACACATAGTACAAGAAAAGACAGTGCAAGAGAAACAGATCTGTACTATACATAAAAATTCCACCTACCCAATCAGGCATAAGTAATTCTATCGCATTGCATTATCATGGTTTACAGACAGTTTTGTATAACATAAATTACAATATCATGCAAAGAATAACTGATAAGTTATAAATACATTTTTGAAAAGAACAGTCATTAGACATCATGAGATTCAAACTCAATTGTAATCATAGAAAGTGGACCATCTCATTGTCCTTATTCAGTCCATGTTCAATTGTTCCGAATTTGCTATTAAGTCTCACCTCTTTTTGTCTAAGTGCCTGTTCCAGATTGCCACCTCTTTGTCCCAGTTTCACCTTCTGAAGTCCTATAAACTTGAGGTCTTGTTTATTGTCCATTTGGTGTTTAAGTTGCCAATGGTGTGCAAATGGTAATGAAGCATTCTGGCTCCTAGTCGTTGATAAATGTTATTGAATCCGGGTTCTGACCTCTCTTATGGTACTCCAAATATACAGACACTTACAAGGACATAATATAGCGTACACTGTATATTTAGATCTGCAATTGATATTTTCATTGATGACCATCCGAGTTCCTCTTGCATCTTGAAATGTCTTAGTGGTCTCATGAGCGTACTGGCATATGGTACAGGTGCCACAGTTGTGAAAACCAAATAGTTGATTGTCCAACCAGGTTCTGTTACTTTCTCGATATTCTTCAGGAAGTAATGACAGACTAAGAGTCATTTTAAGTGTTTTTGCTTTTCTAAATATAATCCTTGGTTGTTCTTGGAAACATTTGTTTAAGTGTGAATCCAATTTGAGAAGATGCCAGTTCTTGTTAAGAATTATTTTTAGTTTTGAATTGTTCATGCTATAGGTAGTGATGAAACTAACCTTCTCTGATTTGGTTTTATTACTTTGGGCATCAACAAATGCTCCCTTGTCATGTTTCTGGCCTTTAGGCTTGCTGCTTGGATACATGCTTTCAAATAGCCCCTTTGCTTGAATCTATCCTCGAATACTTCACATTCTGCGATAAATACTTCCTCTCTTTATAATTACGCCTTGCCCTGATGAATTCACCGGTCGGAACGTTCCACTTTACTGGTCCGTGATGACAACTGTTGGCATGCAATGTTGCGTTCATCTCAGTGTCTTTACGATAAGTGCATGTTGTTAGTCTTCCTTCTGACACATATATGGTCAAATCTAGAAAATTGATAATTGAATCGTTTGCATTTCCCAAAACTTCAATACCATATTCAAGTCAATTTTTAGTCTGAAGTTATTCAAATCATCCTCTGTTCCATCCCAGATTAGCAAGACGTCATCGATATATCTGACCCATAGTATAACCTTGGTAATGAATGTCTCATCTTTGTAAATTGTCTTTTTCTCGAACATACCCACAAGGAGATTTGCCAACGCTGGGGCATATTTGGTGCCCATGGCAATTCCTCTTTTCTGCTGGTAAAATTTTTCATCAAATACAAATCTGTTATTCTTCACGGTCACTGTGAGCATCTCCTTTAGCATCTGTATGAAGTGGTAATGGGAAGCAGAGTCCTCCTTGAATTTAAAATCAATGGTTTGAATGGCTGCCTCATGTTGATAATTGTGTATAATGCCTGGACGTCCCAGGTCGCCAGCAAGTAAGAAGATTTCCTATCCACTTGATCTATAATTCGTATGGCATCTGTGGTATCTTTAATATATGCCTTTAATTTTGGTACTCCTGGATGTAATACATTGTCTATGTACTCCGTAATCCTCTCAGTGACCCACCCTATGCCACTATGGACGATGGGTCTTCCTTCCGGAATCTTATCAAACACTGTATATGCCTTTGGAAGAAAATACATGGTTGGTAAAGTCGGGTATTTGTTGATCAAGGCAGATTTTTCATCGTTGGTAATGAGACCTTTCCGATGCCACCCCATAATTCGTCACTCTGTTGTACAATTTCCTTCTTTGGGTTATTTGGGAGTTCTTGATAGCAAAATGGTGTTGACAAATGCTCGAGTGCAAAATGAAATGTGATTACTTTGGTCCATAATGACAATTTTCCCGCCTTTGTCTGCCTCCTTGATAATTATGCTTTTATCTTCTCTTAAATTACATAGGGCTATTTGTTCCGTTTCTACAAATTGTGTTTTCATTTGGTACTCTGGCGTGACTCGCATAGGTGGTAAATGTCCCTAGATGTAGCTTGATAGAACACTTCAATCATATTTTCCACAGGCAATTGTGGTGAAAATTTAGATTTGCATTTGAGCTCTTCTTCCAAAAGGCCAATTGGTGTGAGTTTCAATTTGTGCAATGTAATATGTATGTCCTCAGTACCATCCTCTGCTAAATTCCTCAAGAGGTGAATATTCTCGATATCCCTAATGGATAATGAACTCTTTGGTGCCTGTTTTTATTTTACTTGTCCTTTCTCCACCATGATGGCAAAGTATTTTTTGTGTCTAAGTTTTCACACAAACCTAAAAAGGTTAATGTGTGTGTTGATATTATCCAAATTGCTGGTTGATGCAAAAGATAATCCTTTTTTTAGCAAAGAAAATTCATCCATTGTTAGGATTCTACTGGATATATTCATTACCAGATTGGTCACTACTTCTTCCTGGTTGCTTCCTGGGTGCCCGCCCTGGTCAATCTTCGAAAATCTTCTAGTGCATCTGGATTGCTGTTGTCTACAACCCCCCCTCCAGCCTCTCCTCCTTGTATACATGGATTCTTGTTCTGTGGGTCTGGTAACTGAAAACAGAAATGTTTTTGGTTTGCATTCCCTGTACCCTTCTTGTATCGTTTAATCTGATTGAGGAATCCTGCTCCTTCCTTGTTCTTATCCTTGTCTTTGTCCCTTTCATCTCCCTCACGTCCTTCTTGATCAATATCAGAGTCCACCTCCGAACTACCAGATGAGGTATTGGGTATACTGGATTTAGATAATGGTTTGGTATATTTATTGAATTTCTCCTGAAATGTATAGACTTGGTCCTCTTGCACTCTATTGACATATTTTACTATTAACACATGTGTGGCAATCTGTGAAGAATAGTATTAACTCCTTAGCAATTGCAATTTAATGACCAAATGATTAAACACGCCGTGACCATGGCTTTAAATACAATGAGGAACGCAATTTTAAAATACTATCTCTGGCTTTTCCAAATTATCATTGGGAACATCTAAGCACAAACTACTTATTTGGAAATGTTTTGCGGGCGCAGTGCTTTGAAATCCAATTGGTCAATGGAATTGACAATTTAGTATGGTTACTGTATTGCCTGCATACGTAGCGGGCAATGCATGAACTACCATTCGTGACAGAAAACTTTTTTTTCGGTATAGGTGGGATTTAACCCGTGACTTTCTGTGATACAATAGATGAAAGTTTTTTCCTTATGTGGAATTAAACTACTTTAATTAGGTAAGGAGACCACTTAATTAGTTGTTGACTATTCTACTTTTATAACAAGTTTTGCACTAGTATCAGCAATTTCAGTTTTGCCTCATGTTCAAGGTTTAACCATATTATGAATGAAAGAGGCTTGACTGAGCCAATTGTGATTATGATTAACACGTATCGTTCATTAGAATGGATGAACGGTATATTCCGTACCTGTATGGGCCAGTGGGCCAAATACTATTTCTAAATTTAAATAATTTTTTTCATTTGTTTTTTTCTCCCTATCTTTTCCTTTTCTTTCTATTTCTTTTGCCATTTCTTCTTCCCAAAATTATATTATTTTTACTGTTAGTTTAATTGACATTACCATATCTGAATACCTCCTATTTCTCCTTTTTGCCCCATGTATACCAATTTTATTTATGTATATTATTTAAATATAAGTCAGATGATTGAACTTGTTAATAGTGCTATGCCCTATTTTGTTTTGAGAAAGGCTCAGGTGCAGCTGAAACACATGTAAACTGAAGGACACCACAACATTTTCCTAATTTGATTAAAACTCAATACAGATTCTTTTGAGAAACAAATTTCTATCAAACAGTGTGGCACAGTTATTTTGTGGGGAAGCCTTTTGTCTTACACTTTGACCACGGAGGCAGGGGCGTTAGTCCCTCAGTACTAACCCCCACACCAACGCAACACGTACCTACAGTAACAGTATTAGGTCCCTAGCATAAGAAGTTGTACCCCAGCCTGACCCCTCACCGTTCTTACTATTTATTGGAACATTGGCTTTTGTCTCAGGAAAGCCTAGAGAGCCACAAAAGGCTTCCATTTATACAAGTGAACTGTAATGTACCAGGCTCAAGATTGCTGGTTCCCAGCCTAGTTTCTTCCACAGAATGCTGATGTAATGTACTTTAACTTTGCAAAAGCAAATCTTTTGGATTGCATTTTATTCACTATTAATCTGCATTGCATTCTGCATTGGCACGTTAGCATTGAGGCTAAATTTGCAGCTCAGAACAATGGTTAGACACAAAATCACATGTCCACCCCATGAGCCGTCAAACAGACTGTGGAGATATCATTGCTATCATGGGAATAAGAGTGCTGGAACGAAAGAGTGTGTGAAAGTGTGAAACATGGCAGAATACTTATTTTATATAATGTGTTTACTCAGAATCTTCCCTTGTTACTAAATACTGAAATACAAAATGTCTTCTTAAGAGCCAGCTACAGCAGGTACTAGTCAGCAGACAATCTTAAGTCGCTGATTGTCACTGATGAATCAGAGTTGGGTAGATGTTCATCACACAAAATGTTCCAAAGAGTTTTCATCTGTTTGTCACGATTCAGTTTTGGTGCATTAAGCAAGTTCACTGCTACTTGTTACGATGAAATAAAAAGATGATTAGGATCAGGATGAATCCAGCTGCAAGGCTTTAGAACACAGGTGTGATCCCCAAACCTATATTTCCAAAAAAGTCCAGAATACTCTTGAATGGATTGAAAGAGAAGATTGTCCGTGTCAGCCAGTCCATATTGGATCCCAGAATGGAGCTCCCATGAGTTGGAGCAGAGCTTTCCAATATGGCTTGTATCTCCTTTTGGCCAATCTGATGTTCTCGCCAGCAGGTCTACGGCCAATTGCAGTGCTCCATTGGATGCTTCTACGAAAATCACTGTGGTACTAGTGATGTGTATCTTAATATCCAGACGGTTTGCAAGTCTAAGTGATAAAACTACACACTAGGGCCTCACTCCATGGTGCTTAACCTCCTTAAACTTAATAGATTCTGTAGTTCCTAGTACATGATTTACATAGGTCATGTGTTATGGCATCATTTGTTCAGATACTGATTTACGGCCCTACACAAAATCTTTAATTAATCACAATACACACATTATATTCGACCTATGTGCCAAACACCATGATTCTTTAATATAAACCCATTTTCTCATTGTGTTATCAACTATTAGTTTAATGTCTATTCAAATAGTCATACCCACCCATCTCCAACATGTGTTTCGACCTTTAACACACCTTTCTTCTTCATGGATTAGAAATAAAAAATAAAATCACAGATTCCAAATGACATTTTTGTTTGTTATACAAAAATACAAAACATACATTTACATAACAATGTATACAGAACGAAAGCCATCCAGTGATGGTTCGCACCGGAGGCGGTAACATTAGCAGAATAAAAAGTAGAAAAATGTAAAATATGTATAAGACATAAATGGACAATGAGGATATCAATCTTGAATAGGCCAAATGAGGTGCAGTGGAACATATGGATGATTTAAGAACTTGGAATTAGAGATTATCTCTACAATGTGGAACTTGTGTAAGTAAATAAAATGCTACCAATGTGAAATATAGATATGTGATTGATAGAATATAAAGGTTTGTTATTTACCATATTGCTTTTCTTGTAAGATAGAATTGAAAGTACAAAAAAGTAGTAAAGTACAAGATCCACAAGCAATTGGCAGCTTAGATCGTGGACAGCTTAACAGTAATTTATAGGGCCCAATATTTAATACAAATATATTATTATATATTTGTGGTCAAGCATGATTTGGGTGGACTCGCTCAATACTTGGATCAAGGCTAGATATTTACATTTTGAGAGTGTTGGTGATGGACACACTGGTGAACATAAAGCTATAATTGAGAAGGAAAGTCCTGCTTGCTGCTGGTCTGTATATATGGTTTACGTAAATGTATGTTTTGTATTTTTGTATAATGAACAAATATGTAATTTTGAATCTGTAATTTTTTTTTTTTGAGCCTTGAAGAATACCAATGTGTTAAAGGTCGAAACACATGTTGGTGATGTGACTATTTGAACAGAAAAATAAACTAATAGTTGATTACACAATGAGAAAATGTTTTCATATTAAAGAATAATGGTGTTTGGCGCATAGGATGGATATTATTTTTGTGCAGTCTCACTGATAGATGCAGGAACTTCAGTGGTGACAGCTTCACTTCAGGCAAATTAACTAGCACTAGCACAACAGAGGTATTTCTGCTGTCACAGGAATATTCAGCATCCATGACAAAGTCTTTGTCCCATGCTGATACTCTGTAGAATATGCTCTTCAGTACACTCAGCAGGGTGTAGGTGGACTGTGAAATGGCCTGTGTCTGAGATTGCCTTGATAGATTTAGTTCTTGTCAGCTTTTCTGTCCGTTTGATGGTAGACCAGTCTGGAACACCTCTAGAGTGTGTGTCCATGAAGTCTGATCTTCAGAAGTTCAAGCACTGCGTGTTGTTCATCCTTTAAAGTTTCCAAGTTTTCTTGGATGATCTGCACAATATCAAATACCACATCTCTCAGCTTGTAGATTCGCTGTTGCAATGCAATGAAGTTGTCATCAACTGAAAAAAGGCTAATCTCGATGGGCATCTAGCTAGTACTCGGATATCCATTGCATGTTTCTTCCAGGTAAATTCAGTTTCTTTGGGTCCTAGCCTTTTCTAGGTGACATACCCTGTCTGGGATTGCTGACCAATTACCCAACATACATACAAACCCATGTAAAGGTTCTTGCTTTGCCATTAGTTGGCATGCCATGTATGAAAATGGCATATGTTTGTGACATGCTTTGTGAAGCCCAAGCTGTGTAAGGTCCTATGCCTAAACCTTTGTGTCTTTTATGATATTCATTCCTCTAGAATTCCAGTTTACTGGAATGTCTGAGGCATTTGTAATATGCTCATATTTACCTTCCTTTATTGTTATGTGAAGCTTTTAGTTGTCCACCAAAAGACACAATTGTTGACCTCTCAATCTGGATACACAGAGAAACAGTCCAAACTAACCATTACAGCAAATATGTATGATAGGGCACAAACATCAAATGTGGATTTCTACATGCTATATTTAGCATGTCAGTTCCATGTACTCGCCAAGACTGGAGTTGAACACAAGGCACACAGTAGATTTTGCACTGGCATGTCCAGAATAGCCTTCACTCTAGTGGGTATTGTGAGAAACCTGAAGATGTCTCACTTACTAGTCCCTGGGCATCTGTCATCCAAGTGGCCAGGACACAGCCATCACTATTTGATCCAGTTTCTGGGCGTGAGCCAGTGCGGGAGGATCACCTGGATGGGGGTCTTTGGGGAGTGGAAGTGGGAATTAGATGGGTGAGACGTGGTATCTCCTTCATTATGATACCTTTTCCTAATCCTTCCCCGTAGGATATTTAAAAACTCTTTCCCCACACCCTTTTCCTACACAAACACTTTTCTTCACTGCGAAAAAAAAGACGACTAACACCAGAGCCATTTAAATAACATGTCCCAAGGGTCAGGCAGAGTCAGGCAATTGCTGATAACTACAAATACCTGACGGGCCTTTACCTTCCCCACAGGGATAAAAGGCAGAGTCAGGCAATTGCTGATAACTACAAACACCTTATGGCCCTTTACCTTCCCCACAGGGATAAAAGGCATAGCACGAGAGCACACGTTGAGCAATGCGGAACACAGGAGAAAGCAGAGATTCTGGGACAGCAGTTCAAATGGAGGAGAAAGTCGGAGGAAACAGAAAGGACACCAAGGAGGGAATTGCCCTTTCCCTTTTAAACCCAGATCCGCGAAACCTTCAATAAAGGAACAGTAAAACCAGGAATCGCACCTGGAAATTGGTGTGACAGATGTCAACGGTAGGAAAAAACAACAGGGTAAATTAAAGCTCAAAGAGCCAGAGTGGCAATTGCCTTCCCAAACCGTAGGGAGACACTGATACACAGGGAACGGTTTACTGGGGAAAAGGTTCATCAACTTGCCGATAAGGGCAAGACAAAACAACTAATGAGATTTGTATTGACCGTGGTCCTGTTCTCTTGGACACAGGGTAAGGAGCTGGTCAAGAAGAAGATCATCCGCTCCGAACTTCATGGAGCCCTTATGACAGAATACCTGAGGGCCCATGCTGCCCCAAATGGACTCATCATCCGTATAGAACCACGGATTTTCCTAGATAATCTCCAGTTCAGAAAAGGTTGGTCCTTTATTGCGAACAAGTGTACTCGAGATTGGCTGATTCTAATCATCAATACAGCTAAAACAGTTACAGATAAACTAATAGCAGAACTCACGCTCAAAAGTAACACTCTCAAAACTAAAATTGCAATAGACATATATACAGCGAAACTAGCCCTTTTGGAAACATCTTTGAAAGAATTTAAAGACACCAATCTCAATAGAAAAATGTTGAAGCTCAAAAAGGACTTGCAGAACTTTACCCATGTAAAAGTCTACCCGTATGTCGCCGATGAATATTTCACAGATGAGGCACGACAGTCAAGGAGAGATGCAGCACAATTGCACTTTCAGAACTCACAGAGAGGCCAAAACAGGTCATGGTCTAACTCCAGTTCTAACTCCGGCAACAGCTCTGGCAGCTATGGACGTCAAGGCCCAAGAGTCCACTACAACATCCCCGTACCACACAACACCCCTGCGGTACCTTTTTTAGGCCAGCGAGGCAAAGGGCAACACAGACCCAGATGGCGCGCACCGCCACAGTCGATGGTTGTAATTGACTCGACCAGAGGAAGAGATCCTACAAAAGGGTCTCTCATTTATACCCACAGCCAGATACGATCCTTTTCAAACCCGGATCGAATGTAATCAACTTCTACGGAAAATACATCTGCAGCAATTTTGTGAAGACAAATCTAATCCACAAAAGGACGCCACTGGTCTTAGACCCACCTCCCAGTTCTGCGTACCCTCCAGCGCCTACACGGCCGAATCTATCACGTTTGAGCAAGCCCTCATGAAAAAACTCTCAGAAATTGAAGATAGCATTCCCTTCGTCCACAACAACTGCACTAAAATCCAACTTGATGCCCTCTCTGCTCTTGCCAAAAATCAAGCCATAACCATCAAACCGGCAGACAAAGGAGGAGCTATAGTCATTCAGAATACCAATGACTACATCAATATGGTGGAAGCCCTGGTCTGCGACACCTCTAGTTACCAACTACTTCGCAGTGACCCAACAGCCTCCCTGCAGGCTTTGATAGCACCCATCATTGAAGAAGCGGAAGCAGAAGGATATGTGAGCTCAAGGGAAGCCGCTTTTCTGATGCCATCGCATCCAAGGACTCCAGCCATGTACGCTCTTCCAAAAATACACAAAACCACCCTGCCCGTCCCATTGTCTCAGGGATCCAGTCTATCTTGGAACCTTTATCTCAATACGTAGACTTTTTCATTAAGGACAAAATTCCGAAAATGCAATCTTATGTAAAAGACTCTACAGCAATGCTCATTCTTCTTGACTCTGTGCAATTCAACCCAGAACTTGATTGGCTAGTCACCATTGACATCGAATCTCTGTACAATAAGATCCCGCAACAAGAAACTCTTACCATGCTTAAAGATCTCCTGGACTCAGGCATTGACCTTCACGAGGTGCCTTCCACCTTCATATCCTCCTTGGCTGAAATAGCCCTCACGAAGAACTACTTCATGTTCAATGACCAATTTTACCAACAGATCTCGGGTACCACCATGGGTGCCACCTTCGCACGAATCTGGCCAATCTCTATGTCAACTCTTTTGAGCTCCAGCATATATATCCTCCTACTAACCCTTTTTGTGATAAACTGCTCATCTGGCGCCGCTATATAGATGACATTTTTATCATCTTCAGAGGCTCCAACGAAGAACTCTTGGCTTTTCATGAATGGCTCAATACACGCAATATCCATTTGCAGTTCACCATGGAACAAGACAGAAGCAAAACCCATTTTCTTGATTTAGACATTATGGCCTCACAAGGCGGGCTCATCTCCAAAGTTTACCGCAAGAACACGGATAGGAATTCCCTCCTTACATACTCGAGCTACCATCCCCAATCTCTCAGAGATAACTTACCGTTTGGCCAATTTTTGCGGTACCGTCGTCTCTGCAGTAGGACTAAAGACTACACTGCTCAGTCTAAGACTCTCAAAAATCAACTCATCAAACGAGGCTATCCGCAGAGGATTGTCCGGAATACATACAGAAGGGCCAGAAGCATCCCACGCGCATGTACCCTTGAACAACATCAGAAGGACCCAGATGTCACAACCATCACGGCTGTACTGAGTTACTCTCCTCTACTTAATAAAATCAAAAAGGAAATTAAGTATCTATGGCCTATTCTCAACACTGGTGCGTCCAACATGCCCATGCCGTGTTTTGCACTAAAAAGAAGACGCAACCTGAGAGACACCCTCGTCAACACGGTGCGGCCAGATACGGACACTGCAAAGAACACACAGGTCACCCTATGGAACCAGACCAATCCTGTGGGCCATAGTCTGTGTGGCCTTTGTTCAATGTGTACCCAGACAGTCCGGAGCACCAGTCTGGATATTGGCTGGACTACTCCCTGGATTCAGAAATTTTTCACCAACTGCAATACCAAAGGAGTAATTTATATGATCACCTGTCCGTGCCATTTGCGATATATTGGGATGACTGCCCGAGAAGTAAAGAAACGGATGATTGAACATAGATCTTGCATCCGCACTAAGAAATTTACAGCACCTATGGTTCCGCATTTTTTGGCGGAAGGACACATAGCAGAATCTTTTCAATGGACCATTTTGGAAAAAATCAACCGCCCGAAGCGAGGAGGCAACTATCACGCTATACTCTTCACTCAAGAACAGAAGTGGATTTTTCGCTTGAACACCTGCAAACAAGGGTTGAATGAAGCAATGCAGTGGCAAGAACTGGCGGTGCTACAGCATTGAATCCCGACATCCCACAAATCACTGTCCACTGGCAGATGTATCTGTGTGATCAACGGGATAACATATGAAATATTTGATGCATTTTTCATCTGCTATATGTTTTTCTGTTTCATTTACAAATGTCTCTCTCTTCCATTCATCTTTTCCACTCATTGGTATTTTCCTTGTTCACCCACTCGTGTTGCATTATCAACTCTTCTTGTCTTTTGCTTCGATCTATCCATCTGGCGCACCTGTGGATTCTATACACTAGCCTTTGACTGTTTATTCCCTGGCATCACCTCCACTCCTTCACCCCTCCCTTGCCGCATGTCCTTCCTGACCATGCACCCCCTCATTTGCTCACCCCCTTCACCCACCACACATGACCCAGGCACCTTGCCTCACTGCCTCTCCTGTGACCCCACGCGAGGATTCGGTTTCTTCCTCTCCCTTCCACCTGCCCGCTCCGTCACGAGCCTCAGTTCCCTCAACATACACACACCCACCGGTGCGCGAGCATTGATTGGCTCCGCGCGCGCCCACATCACTCCACGGGCCACGCCTTGTTCGGCTCTTCCTCAGCCGCCTCACTCGCTATGTTGGCTACTCTCGTTTAGCCCTAGCCCGGCAGCACACACACCTTCCGTAGTGTGTGCTCTGATTGGCCACCCGTGGTGCACACTTCCGCCCGGGCCGCGCCTTGATAGGCCACCGGTCTCCTGACACGGCCGTGACATGTTCACCGCCGATTGGCTTACGTGCCTATGACGGGTGTTGCCACGCCCCCATGCAGCGTCAGATGCGGCAGATATCCACCGCTGCAGCCGCTCAGTACACCTACAGTCTTGGGACTGAGCAGGCTGCAGCGTTTTCTGTGCCCGCCTCGAATTTCCTCAGGTATGCGATTTCCCTCGCTTTCCTCAGCGTCACTCCAGGCTCATCCAGTCCCTCACAGCTTCGCTTTTCCCGCAGGTACGCCCCTGGAGAGAGCTCATTCCTTGCTCGCAGCGGACCTCCTGGACAGACCAGCCATCCTTTCCAGGTAGGTCCCTTTTTCCCCCTGCACACCTCATGGCTCCCTCCCTTCTCCCCCCCCCCTTCCCCCCCTTCCCTCACATGCACAGGTCTTGTCACTTTCTTCTTCCCTCCCCCACGGTGTTGACTTGTCTATGTTTTTAGCCACCATTGCAGTGGCTTTTTGCTCTGAATTGGTTGTTTTGTCTTGCCCTTATCGGCAAGTTGATGAACCTTTTCCCCAGTAAACCGTTCCCTGTGTATCAGATGTCAACGGTACACAGGGGCCCCCTGCACTGACAGCCAGGGTGTGGAAAATAGCTTGATGTCTTGGTACCGTACTTGACTCCAGCGGAAGAAAAGCCAGCGAGTTCAGCATAGCCTGTGAGTCGGAGGAAACTGATAGCTACTAAAAAGCTTATCCCTATTACCAACCTCAAGCCACCACAACCAAAAAAGCTCCAACACCTTAAATGTGCTCTATTAAATGTTCGCTCACTCAACGCCCACGCTTTAGAAGTCAATGACATTATTACCAACCAAGACCTAGATATGTTAGCCATAACAGAAACATGGTTGCACCCTGCCTCTGGCCCGACTATCAGTTTAGCTGTACCATCTCAGGTTACTCGATCTTAAGACAGGACAGATTAACTAAAATGGGAGGTGGAGTTGCACTAATCTTTAAAGACACCCTAGCCTTAAAACAGACTCCCACCACAGGGGAAGACTCCATTGACATCCTCTCAGCCAAACTTACCCTCTCCCCCAAAGACACAGTAAACATTCATGTCATATATAGACCCCCAGACCCCACCAATAATTTCAAAGGCATAGTCAACCATCTTCTTGGAAAAAACATCAAACAAACTTCCAAAACATTGTTTCTAGGAGACCTAAACCTTGGATATAATGATAAACTTGACAAAGAAGCTACCACCCTCACCAGAAACCTCACAGATCTAGGATTCACACAGATAGTCACTGCCCCGACCCATAATAAAGGCTGTATCTTAGACTGGGTGGCTGATCACAACTGTGGCTCCACCCTCAACTCTAACACAGCCCTTCCATGGTCTGAGCACAACTGCCTTCAATTCTGCATCCCCATATCCTCCTACTCCATACCTCTTATACCAGCACCGGCCATCCTAGCCAGAAGTGCCAGAAAACTTACAGCAGACAATATACGTCCCCTTCTCAACATCCCTTGCCTAGCACCCCCGTTCTCCTCCGACCCCAGCATTCTAGCAGAGATCTTCAAAGACACCCTCACCCATGCCATCAACGCCGCAGCCCCTCTTGAAAACAAAAAAGAAAAAAAATCGTTTCACTCCAACTCATGGTTCACGGAGGACTTATTAAATCTTCGCCAATGCAAGCGCCAAGCCCTCAAAACATGGCAGGCCAATCCCTGTGAAGCCACCAAAGTAGACTTTCTCAGTATCTCTAAAAAATACAAACATGCCATATTCAAGGCGAAATCAGAAACCTACAATAAACGTATCTTGGAAGCCAACTCCCACTCAAAAGAGCTTTTCACCATCTTTAAAGAGCTCACTATCCCCCCAATCTGCAGAGATTGTTAAGGATGAGGCCTGGTGCAACAGCATTCAAACAGCAATGTTAAATAAAATAGACCTTCTTCAAAATAAAATAGCAGAACACTTTAAGGCTCTGCACCCCCAACATACCCTCTCCGTCAATACTGCCAAAGATGAGCACACCTCCAAATTTGATTTCTCTCCAATCACCGAGTCGGATACTCTCCACATCCTCAAACAGCTCAAACCATCTCAATGCAAAGGAGATATATGCCCCCCCAACATCATTAAAGAATGTGCTGCACCCCTCGCACCAATCATCACAGCATTCATTAACGCCTCATTCAAGACGGGCAAAGTCCCTGACAGCCTTAAAGAGGCGTGGGTGCGCCCACTCTTAAAGAAACCAACCCTGGACCCTGCCCAACCTAATAATTATCGGCCCATTACTACGGTTCCATTTCTCCTAAAAATCCTAGATAAAGCTGCACACATGCAGATACAGGCCTACCTGGAAAACAACTCTGTCCTAGGTAAAAGGCAGTCCGGATTCCGCAGAGGTCATGGCACTGAAACCGCCTTACTAGATCTGAAGAATCAAATTACCCTGATCTTAGATAAAGGCAAGCCGGCCCTTCTGCTCCTCCTAGACCTCTCTGCGGCATTTGATTTAGTCGATCACGCCATCCTCACAAACCATCTCACTTAGGCCGCACATTTCTCCAAACAAGCCACAAATTGGATCACCTCCTTCCTCGAAGGTAGAGTGATGAAAGTGTTTTCCAATACAGCCAACGCAGAGCCTACCACCATCAGGTATGGAGTCCCTCAGGGCTCATGTACGGCTCCCACCCTCTATAATCTTTTTACCAAACCTCTCTTTGATAAACTGGACGCACTTGGGATCACATACACCAACTACGCTTACGATACCCAAGTACTCCTCCCGCTCACAGGACTCTACCACCAGGACGCAGCCACCCTCCAGAATATATACGCCACCATCCAAGCATGGATGGCCACAAACGGTCTATGTCTTAACGGAGATAAGACCGAAATTCTCATCCTTGGCCAAAAATCCACTCTCACGAACCTCGACCCACTCTTCACCAACTTCTGCATAGACAATTGTGTCATCCCAGTTCTACCTTCTGTTAAAACACTAGGAGTCCACATTGACGCATCACTCTCCATGGACAAGCAAGTCAACTCCATTGTCTCTGCCTCCGCCCTGAGCACTAAGCTCATTAATGCAATCAAACCTTTCCTAACTAAAGATAATTGCCTATCCATTGCCAGAGCCACCATTGGAGCCAAACTAGATTATTGTAACGCGCTATTGGCTGGCACCTCCAACTCCAATCTCAATAAACTCCAAACAACACAAAATAATGCACTAAGAGCAGCCCTCAATATACCTAAAAGGGACCACATCGCGCAAACCAGAAGGGAAGCACACTGGCTACCTGTTAAAGAGCGCATTACATTCAAAATACTTACCACCGCACACAAATGTATTAACCTGTCTGCACCTTCATACCTGTCTGACACGCTAGTCAGATCTCACTCCACTAGACCAACAAGACAATGCCACACCAACCAACTTAGGGTCCCACGCATCAAACGAGCTCAAGCAGGTGGAATAAGCTTCCCCTACATCGCCCCTAAGCTATGGAACGCATTACCTAGCACGCTCAGAGCAGAAACCTCTCTCACTGCCTTCCGAAAAAAACTGAAAACCACCTTGTTCAACTAACTCCTCCAACGTCATGTCTTCTGACCCTCTCCTCCTCCTCTCCTCTCTTCTCCTCCTCTCCTGTAGCTACTACTTTTCTCTTGCAACTAAGTAATGACTTTTCTGTATGTATAACAAGTCATGTTCATATCTGTAACAAGCGCCACGATGCCCTCTGGGCTGCCTGTGCGCTTAACAAATGCGAATAAATAAATAAATAATTAAATACTGTGTTAAGCTCATGGTTGCCGCAGCAACTTTTGCATAAAAAAAAGAAGATAAAGGTCTTTTGTGAACAAACGGGGTATCAAAGTTATTGTGGTCCAACGCCACGTGGGCGTTCATTTGAAAGACTCTAATGAAAGCCCCGCTCCATAACAAGGAGGATATGTTGAATTGAGAAAACTACAAGAAACACGAGGCCTTGGGTAGACCAATGTGAAATGTCAAAGTGGTCTTACAAAGGTTAAGCCAAAACCACTTGTACAGTTGAATGTTTTTGACGGGTTGTGAAATGAAGTTTACTTTGGAAATTGAGAAACCTGCACTTGCCATAAACAACAGAGTGACCCAGCGAGACATGACCGCCATTTGGATGTCTCTGTGTGAACTGGCAAGTGTTGTAGAAGGCAGCTGAAGGAAGGTCTGAGCCCGGATGCGGGGAACCTAAGAAAAGGGAAAAAGGTAACCTGGAGAATTGTTTAAAAATACTTTAAAACTCCTGAATATTTTAAGATGATGATCAATTGAACTGTGTTGTAATGACAAACGTGAACCCGACTGAGGGATGTCCACAGTGAGTTGTTGTTCTGAGCCCGATTGAGCCTGCGGGGGATCCTTGGGTGAGGAGTAATCGCCCGACGTGAATGAATAAACGGAACCTTTCTTTGCTGTTTGTGGTACATCAGGCACTCTGAAGCAAGAGACTTTGCATAAAAGAGACGTGGGTACAGAAGGCCCTGATAATGGAAAAGGAATGGTAAACTTGGGCCGGAGAAGCCCAGAAGTGGGCTGTGGCCGTGAGTCCCACCTTGTCCCCTGCTTCAAACGTGGGGAAAGGAGCCCCGCTATAACATCAAGATTTATCCTTTTGAGAACACTTTTTTCTTTCTTTGTGAACATTATCCCACACTATTTTGTATTTAGAGGTAAGGACTGACAATAGGTTTTAATCAGTTTAGGCCCTTTTTATTTGACTGGACTCCACTAGGACTGTATTATTATTATTTGGTGGTCGTAGCTTGCACCCATCTTATTTAGATTAGGTGTTTATCTCACCCATTTTTATAGTTTAATAAATACCCTTGAACTTTGTTCACTTGTGTCTGTCTTACTTTGATACCATGCCTTCCTTACAGTATATGCTTATTTGTGTAGCGACTACTCCCACATCAGCTGCCCACACCTCCCTCTTGTGTATTTGGTTTAGAGTAGCTAAGGTTCAAATGTTCAACTGTCGACTGATCATTGGGATCTCTATTGGGATTAAAACAAATTCAAAGTCAATTAGACAAAAATGGTCAGAAGGCTTTTCCACAGCAAATTATAGAACAGGATCAATGTTCCAACAACAGGTTTCTAGGTATTCATACACATTGGACGGTAACAAATCTTCATCTTCATAATGGATCTCACGCTTGGCCTTTTTTCCAGACCTGTTTCTGGCTCTTTGGTTCCTGGAAAAATAGACATGTTCTTATATGACACAGAGTTTTCTAAAGTTGTTAACTTCACATTTTCATCTATTCTTGCCTACCTATAAGGTTGTTCAAGATAGAGATTCTCTTCCCTCGGTAACAGGGGCATAACTATCTTGGAGCTTGCTTAAGGTGGTCAACAGGTACTTGTTGAGTACTGCTCTTAGATGACAGGGCTGGTACGACTGCAGTTCTTGAGCCAATATGTTTTAATGCTTTCACAGGAGGTCAGTAGCATGGCACAAGTGCCTCTTTATCATGGTTCTTCTCTAGGACATAGTCCACAGATTTCAAAGTTGTCTGTGACTTGTCTTGATGCTGTGGTACTTCTTAACCATCGAGTCTCTTATGAGATTTATAAGGAGCAGCTGGTCTGACCGGGTGAGAGAACTACAAAAATTATATAAATCAGACATATACATAGGAAATCAAAACAGTAAATCATAAGGTGTTTTACAAGCACATTGAGGAAGGCGAGGTAGATTATTGATGCTACGTTGCACTATTAGGAAATGTGACTCACCCAATTACCACCAGAAGAAAGGATGCATTTAGTCAAGTTGTGCTTTAGTATCCCATTGGCTCTCTCTATGACACCATTAGCTTGTGGACAAAACAGGTTAGAGACCTGCTGAGTACAGGTCGAGGTTAACAGGCCTTCTCTTAAGGCTTTGCCTGAAAAGGTTGGCCCATTGTAAGCTTGAGGCAATTTTTGTGCTGTCATGGCTATTAAGGCCAGCAAACCCTTTATGACCTCCTTACAATGAGCTTTCTTCTGAAGAATTAGCCAAGTAAACTTTGTGCACAAGTCCACAATGACTAACAAATATTTGTATTTGTTGACGGGCGTTAGCCAATATGAACTGCCTGATTTGGCTACTGGAAGTAATGCTGTATTGTAGGGGCTTGCCTGTTGTATCAAAAACCATTGGTCTAATATCTGATCCACAATTCCGTTCAAATGTAGTATAGCTTTTGCTTTGATTTGAGATTGTCTCTGGGGCTTTGTTTTGAAAACACTGGCATTATATGTGGAGGGCAATCTATATCATCTTCTACATGATTCTTGTATAACTGTTGCACCTAAAACATGCAATGAGGCTACATAGGAGCTCACTATATGTTTCCCAAATGTATCTGAAAAAGTCAGTTTAATTACCGCCTCCCCTCTAGGGCTTTCCCTAACACATAGCCTGGGACAATTATGTTCTGCTAAAAGGCCATCTTGTGTTATATGTAATGTAGACCAGAATAGTGCCTCTGTTTCCTTTGGCTGCTCTCCTTCAAGGTGAATTGTAACTATATACAAATTATAGTCCTCAACCACTTCTCCAGTGGGAGTAATAACCTCTATTGTTTGATTGGTCGGAATGCATTGTAAAAGCTTCTCATGTCTCTTTGAATATGGAGACCTGTGTGCCAGAGTCCAATTGCACCACTTACCAATCCCTTGGATCTTTAATCTCTGGTATTTTTTTGTGAGTCTGGTTTAGAGTTTCTACCATGGTTGCCATTGTCCACTCTAAAAGCCGCAGTGAGCTTCCTTTATCCTCCTCTTCCCTGGCAGGCCTCTGCCCTTCCTTGGATGCCAAGCCCTATTTCTTCTCTTTCTGTGTAGAAGCAGGATAGTCTTCTTCTCTGTATCTGCTTCACTGCCTAGGCTGTGCCCTATCCTTAGAATGATAGGTACTCTTTTTCACTGTGTCTGCCCTTAAAGGGCCTTCTTATCCAAACTAGCTTTGTGCCTGGGACTGGTACTAACCTTTTAGACAGAAAGGGTTTTGCTATGAAAGGTCTCCCTTTATTCTTTGGCAAGGGCATACTGGAAGACCTACCCAGGTGATCTCTGCCTAGGGACTTGCCAGTAGCTGTCACTATGTGGCCAAACTGTAGTTTCCTTTCTTGGTCATTGGGTAATACTGCTAGTCTGACGACTTTAGTCTTACTGACAGCCCTTAGGGTCATAAGTTCTGGTTCCATGGAATAATTGCCACCAGCTATAGCAAGCACCCTAAACTTATTGCTGATTCTCCTCCGTGGGAGTACAATATATCTCACAGAATGGAGGTAAGTGTTGTAATTGAAGGAGTCCCAATTAAAAGAAGGTACAACCAACTATACACTGAAACTCAACTATCACAGTTTTCCAGAGGTGTATTACAACCTGTTGTCATTATGATTACTAATGACCTCTGGATCTGCTGAGGAGTGAATCAAGGGTAGGCTGACTCTATCTGGCTCAGTTTACTGGAATACCAACTAGGGAGATCCTCCTGATGCGTGGGGCAAGTGCCCAATAAGGGATGAGGGTATGAAATTGAAGTATTCCTTCTTCCCCTGCCATTAATCATCTGGGTGCTTCTGGAATCACTCTCAAGGCTCTATATTCTATGGCTTGAGTGTAAGCAGTATTGGAAGGTATCACCGGAATGCCATATTGCTTCCTGGTATGTGGAGCATTTTCCTCCCTATTTATTTATTTATTCATTCATGTATTTTAATGATAACATGCCACATGACCATGGGCCTAAGGGTGCACAAAAAATAAAACAAGGCAGACAACAGAGAAATCAGAGAATAAGGAAGCAAATCCGGGAAAACATCAGCTTCAGCATTATAATTAAAGAGATGGGTCTTAATCCTCTTTTTAAACTGTTTCAGCGCTTTCATTTTTCTCA
This sequence comes from Ambystoma mexicanum, assembly GCF_040938575.1. Lineage (NCBI taxonomy): Eukaryota > Metazoa > Chordata > Amphibia > Caudata > Ambystomatidae > Ambystoma > Ambystoma mexicanum. The sequence goes on along the minus strand of NC_090941.1, from coordinate 206,433,608 downwards.
AATGTGGGGCAAAAGCATTCCAGGCTAGGGAAGCCTGGACATCAAAGTTAGTGACACCGAATCAAGCGGGCTTGAATCTAGGCTGATGAAGTCTTGCCTGATCCTGAGACCTGAGAGCACGACTGAGCTGGTACATGTTAATGCGATCAATGGTGTATGAGGGGGCCTCATTATTCAGGTACTTATGAGTTAGTGGTAGAGCTTTGAGTAATGCAATATTTGACAGGGAGCCAGTGCAGCACTCTCCTGGCATTGGTGACGTGATTGCATCCTCTCAGGCCATGAGTCGCACACACTGCCCCATTTTGAGTCACCTGCAGCGCTGTGATGTTTGAATGGGACATGCCAAGTAGCAGACTGTTACAGTAGTATAAGCGGGAATTGACCAGTGCAAAAGCCAATAGGGAGATATTCCTCGGAGTGATATAAAGATGAATGTGGCTAAGCAATGTATTGATGTAACCACAGGAGGCCCAACAATGTGCAACGTTAAGTTTCATATTCAGCTCTGTGTCTAGAGTGATACCCAGAATCTTAACACTCTTAGCCACAATAATGTTAGTATCTGTGATGGTAAGGCTGTGATAGCTCATAGCACGTTTAAGTAGATATGGCCCCAAAGCAACAATCATGATCTCCATCTTATCAGTATTTAGAGCAAGAGAATTAGCTCCCATCCATGCCTGGATGACACCATAAATTGCATTAATGGCTGCCGAATCCTGCATATAGACACCTGAGAGATCCATGACCTCCTGGGTATCATCATTATAGTTGGTATACTGGACACCCAGGTCATCAAGGAGAATCAGAAGTGGCAGGATATAAATGTTAAAGAGGGTCAGTGAGATGTATTTCCCCTTAGGGACTCCGCAAGATATAGCTGCAGCAACAGAACTTGCATTATCAACAGCAACTTTTGCATTGCGGGGTACCAAGGAAGAGGCGATCGCTTGTGCTGCAACTCCAGAGCAACCAACCAGATCCTTCAACCTGGCCACCAACATCAAGTGATCGACCAGGTCAAAAACTGCTGAGAAATCAAGCAACATCTGGAGGGCTGGCCGACCTTTGTCTACAATACTGGAGAGATTGGATTTAAAATCCAGCATAGCAGTCACTGTACCATATCTGGATCTAAAGGTAGACTGCCATGGGCCAAGAATGTTATTGCTCTCAATAAACCTCTGGAGTTGAAGATAGGTCAAGATGTTGGAGAAGAAAGGGCATGTTAGTAATTGGACAATAGTTTTTGGCAACTAGTGGGTCGATGTTGATATTTTTCAAAAGAGGGGTAATACATGCCTTTTTGAGCAGGAGGGGGATGTGGCCCTCTGTGAATGAGAGATTTACAAATTTTGTCACCTAAGAAACTAGGGTGCCCAGTCAGCCTTTTTAAGGTACTGGAAGGGGAGTTATCACCTCACCAGGAAGTAGGTTCCAGAGAGGTTATGATGTTCAGTATTTCAGCCTCAGTACAATGGGTGAAATTCAATTCTAAGATTCCGCAATTGATGCACTCCTAGTATAGTGATTTATTAGGTAACGGTTATGAAGTTAAATGGATTTTGAGGTGCGGGGGAGGAACTGAGATCCTGGCACAATCGCTCCACAAATAACATAGAAGAAAGAGAAGATTCAAACTTTGAATCCTCCCGTCCCCTGCACACTATTCTGTGTTGGTAAACCAACTACTATAGTCTAAAGACAATAACTCTCAAGAGTTTTTAGTGTTAATAATGATTTTCACACACAAAGGATTTTGTAAAACAAAAAGGCGTATATATATTTTCACAAGGTACAGATTATATTAAAAGAAAATTGGGTAGTGGCTTATTTGTGATTTACAAAAATACAGTGGGCATGGCTGGCTAGTGGTCTGGTAGTGTTCTAAAAATATACATTGAAAATGGTGGGGACTTGACAGGAGAAAAGGAGTACTAGGTTAGTGGGTGGGGGTTTATGGATATCGTTTTTTATTTTTTTACTTTAGCCATGACTACTAATAGGTATGGTAGTATTCATGGCTATGCATACAGAAAGAGGCCTACAACATAGATGTGAGTATATGAGTTTTACAAATAATACTTTAGAGGAGAAAAGTTCAAATGACATCAGGCTAGAGGTGGGGAGTACAGTATGTGCAATTGTGGAGTCTAAGATTTGGTGAATAAAGTTCATACAACAAAGAAAGGTCACAATGTCTGCAGATATACCCACGTGTATACCAACAGCTAAAATGACAGGAATAGGCAAATTGTAACTGTGCCACAGAAAAATATACCATGCTTACAAAGGGAGGGCAGGGGGGCATCATAGGGAGTGAGCACTATTCTTTGGGTGTGGGTGGGCAGGGGGGACAAATACGGTGATAGATGTGTGTAGAGCGGAACAAAGGCATTTTAAAGAATCTTCTACACATACCCTCAGCTACACATCAGTGTGCCTATTATAACTGTGGGTATAGTAAATTATAAAGACAAGGCTTTTTTTTTACCTTGTATAAAATGGACCATATGAGGATAATTGATCAATTTATACATTCTGTGTTTTAAAAAAATATATTGTTATAACTAAAAGGTTGGACCTGAAAAGTTCGATTTTGGAGGAGAGGAAAGGAGGAGGGTGGAACTGGAAAGGGAAGAACATTAGGATTGACACATAACAAGGGGTAAAAAGGGCACTTTTCGATTTTGTGTTTCTTGTGTGTTTTATATTCTCTTATTTTCAATTTTTTCAAAAAAATGAGGAACATTGTATTAAAACAAACAAAGATGCCTAGTGGTCAGAGTTGACCCCATGTTGGGAAATTGCCTCTGCCCATCGATCTAGGGTGGCAAGAAGCAAAAAAAAAGATTTTAAAAGTTATTTATTTACAAGGGACCGTTGTGGGTATCTTTTCTTGTGTTACCTTTCAAAGAGTAATGTATTTATGTCTCTGTTTTGACATCAATTACAGTGCCCAATTTGTTGTGTTAAAGTTCCATAATGTCAATTTTTATATGAACCATTTCGTGCTGAATGCTGAGGAAAGTACCCTTTATTTCTATAAAGAGGGACTAGATGACATATGTAATCAGACAACATTACCTCTCAGAAGAGTATACACCATGCAGGAATAAAAACATTTATTAAACCATCACAGCTGGGAGAAATAATTTTAGACAGCCATGAAAGCTGAACTGGTTGAACAGTTCTCAGCTCAGCTTGCAATTGGAGCAGACCTTATGGACATAAACCACAGGATTAACATAAAACACATTAGTTACATTTTGGGGTAGGTCAAATAAGGCATTGGTGGAACATTATCTGGCACCTAAGGCTCAAATACACTGGCCCTCTCTGATTGGGCAAACACATTTCCTGAAACCAATACCCACAACACTCCATTATGATACCATAATCCTACCCCCCAACAGCTCTCAGTTTCATCATTTAAGCTGGCCAGCAGAAAAACTCTTTAGTCTAGTTGGCTGGCACAGTCCAACAAACACATAGATATGATACATGGTATTTTATTTATAGCGCACACACAGCCACAAATTAATTGGACCTTGTCTGTGCTTGAAGATAACATGAGGCGAGCAAGCCAATCAGCACTGCAGTGAAATCCTCCAGATTGGTCCCTGTCCTAATCCCACAGCCCTGCCAGTCCTCCTCATATTTTCCCTTGCATTGTGCCAACTTTTCTCTAAAGGAAACCACACTCTATGCTGGGAAGTGAATTATCTGTATTGTATTCATGTTTAGCCTCCTCATTTTGCTTGCGCTTCCAGGTACATAGCACAGTTGCCTTTGACATATTCTGCCTAAGAAAATTGTCCTCTTGAAACATTCATTTAGCATCACGGGTTATCCGGACCATCATTGCTCAGTTTGCAAAAAACAAACACAGGAGAAATTAAACTTGCAACACCATCAGATGTTTTAAAAATCAATACAAAATCTCAAAGCTGCAATCATGTCCCACCACTATTGAGGGAAAGCAGATATGAAAGGCCCTTTCTGCACTTGCAGCATAAATGTGCATTGGCGCTCTATAAAAATAGAAAAAAACATAAGGAAAGCATATAGATATGCCTTTTGCTACACATGTGCTATTAACCACTACAGCCAAGCTCTTCGAACTAGCCAATACACCTACTTAATATAATTTCTATGTCCCTGTGCATATATTTCTCCGCACAGCGCCCTGCTCCCTAACATGTGGCACTCTTGGTGTAATGTACGTGTGTTATGACATCATCCTACACGTCACTCTTATATCACTGCATCCTTATCATAGCTGGGACGTATGACCCCATCTTGTGGCCACTACATTTTCATCTCTTCATTTCAGTTAAGGATTATTTCATGGCATCTTTTGGAAAGTCCTCAGGTGTCTGCTAAAGAAGTCTCTTTCTTACTTGAATGACTTAACCAGATAAAAATATTTAGAACATACAATAAAACAATTATATTCAGAAATGAATGTAAATTACTTTTGCTACTAGCAGATACATTACAAAACTGGACTGCAGGGGTGGGCTGTTGCCCTGCTGTCCTGTGAGCTGGAAGCTGGGAACTGGAATGAAGCTGAGGTGTGGAAGGCACACACCTGATTCCTGATTCCTTTAACTACTGCCAGTCTCGAAGCACAGTGTAGCGTTGCAGGAGCTGGGCTGCAGGGGACTGCTTTTGCCCTGCTGTTTCCCTGCTGGAGCTTACAGAAGCTTGGGCAGTATGGGTAAATTCGAAGGTGATGGAGCCTCCTTGTTATCCTTCTCACCGCTCTCACCACTTGACTGATGCCTCTATGCCTCCTGTCTGCTTGGTCAGAGTCACAAAGTTTTGGGACTGCCCTGGCTGCATTTTGCCAGTTCGATGTAATTAAAACGAATCTAAATATATCTACTTAAATATTAACAAAAAATATATATCATTTTTTTTAATTAATTGGGCACCCCATGAACCTCACATTTCCACATGCTTCTAACCCCCGGGTACCCCTCACACCTTTTAAACAATTAGCCCCATCCTCCATATATTTATTTTTCAGTATGTATTTGTTCATATTTCATTTGGTATTTTTTTTGTTATAATCACTGGTTACCCATTTTGCCTATTTTGTTTTTGACCTGTAGTGGGATTGCCAGCACAACATATGACTCCTGTACAGCCTCTGAATGGCAGAGTAGGTGAGCAGAATAGGTGAGCAGAAAGACGGGGGGGTTCACACAGGTTGATATTGGTGGGATCGGGTGCTCAGCGTGCCTGCAACCTTACAATGACTTCAACTGGCTGCAAAAACTTAAAGAGCACCATTTGAATGCCCATGCAATAAGCAGCCATGCTTCCTGCCATTGTGCCCTTTATGCATCCGTCCTTGCCCAAATGGAAAATATTAACGAACAGGAGGAATATTCCAGCTACACAACCCCCACGCCTACCATCAGGTGCCATAAAGACCAGGCCAAATAACTTTCCAAGATCGGTGGGGGAGGCATAAATCCTATTCGGTGAAATGAATTGGTTCCTTGGCAACACCAAGGTTCTCATAAAACCCTGTGGGGGGGGCATAATTACTAAGCACGTCACTAAGGCTGAAAAGAATGATCTAGGATTGTCGACAAGGACACAGATGCTTCTTGTAGCTCTATGATTCGAGACATTGAGGACACAGCAAAGGCTGCAGTCAGTCAAGCAAAGCCTGGGGAACGGTGCAGCAAAGAGCTCCTGGCCCTGGAGAGTCCCTGTTTACCTGTGACCATAGGAAGCTCGAAACTCCAGAATAACATCACCCAAACAGTCTCAGCAGCCACCATGATCATTCTGACCACCATCTTGATAACCACGACCCCAGCTGGCCCGACCTCCACTAAGTCTCTGCTGCATTACTTTGACTCCTTCGGTACCCCTGGCATCCCAGAACCTGAAGCAACTGGTCTGGGGGGAAGTCCAGTCACATCAGTGGCAGATAGCAGGGACAAAAGTACCCCAAATCAGAATGCAAACCAACGATCATATGGGAAGGGTGGGGTCAGTGGGGGATTACATTAAGATGACCAACAGGGGCCATGGGAATGTCCCGATGCTGGTTGAACTAATAGGGGTCAATGATGGTTCCAATTCGGGCACTAATTCCCTCGACTGCATCTCCCCCCATCATCCTCTTCTCACTTAGGATTATTACCAATGTCCATTGCTGATCAGGGCGGTGTGGACGTCCCAGGGTCCCACGCATGCAAGTGCTACCTTGTTTTGACAGAGCTGGTGATAATGTAAAAAGTCATTGCTAGAGGAACATGGGAAAGAATGGCCTGAGGGGGAGGTACCAAATATCAAGGAGGGCAAAAAGGGGAACCCAAATGCATTGTCATTTGTACCAATTGCTAACCCTGCCACCTCTTTTAATAATGAAAATTCAAACACTGACAGGCTGGCATGTATCAGTGGCTGTAGCAAGACCGTCAAAACTGAAAGTTCCCCGCTCAATATGTTGCCAATGGCTCCTATAGATCAAAGAAGGCCCTGTCACATCCCAAGTACACAGAAGGCCATTCCTCACCCATCCCTGCAGACTAGCAGCAGGAAGGCAAAAGGTGGCCATAGGCCTGATACTACTATTGGAAAGTCAACCAGTGGAGCTGACCATGAAGTATTGCATCATAATGCCAACTCCTATAAGGTTACAGTGTCTGGCAGGCGGAGGGTCAATATATGTACACACGGTTCCTAAATTGCCCCCAAATTATCATGAACCGAGGGAAGATCTTGCAAATAAGTGCATTTATTCGATTCGGGTCAAGCGGGGCTGCCTATTTGCAACACAGGAAAACATTTTAGGGTGCACTAGGCTGCCCTATCAAGGGGGACAGCGCACAGGACTATGTCTAAATTGACTTTAGGGAGCCAAGTGTGGGAAAAGGTATCCTGGGCTTTGTAGGGAGATGCCATTCCTCAGCTAACACCAAGGTGGAAGTTAGCAATCACCCTCAGGACAACATTGGTGCCCACTTTGAACAAAAACACCTGCTGGCCTGTGCTTTCTGGTGCAAACACAGAAAAGAAAAAAAAAGAATGTTGACAAAACTCTGTTGTAAAGAAGCAACACAGAGGTAAGTGAACTTCTTTATTGGCAACCAGCCTCAGCCCAGCAGTGCTGAGCCTACAGTACAGTTATTCAGATGAACTCCAACTGTATTCCTGGAATGTAGAACAATAAGCATATGTAAACACCAACCACATGACATCATAGCATGGGTGGAATTCTATGAGGTAGAATTCCACCCAAGAACCATTATAACACTTCTCCCCCCTTTATTCCCAAAAACAACCGCCTCCCAGATACTCACTCACACCACATAGCACACATACACCAGACACACACACACACACACATACTCAAAGAAGGACACACCTGCAGCTAAAGCATAGTGTTAGAAAATTTGAAGAAACAACAACATGCTAATAGGTGCTACTATAATACGGCACCCAACACAAATTCCTTAAACTTGGAAGGAATCTTCCTCTCCCTGCCAGACCGAGTATGAGTATGAATAGAGTCATCTGGCTCAGAAGCGAGGACCTCACTCTCACCCACCGGATGACTCCCAACACCGAAATCAGACACAGGGACGGAAGGGGAATGTTCTTCCACTTCCGGGGAGCCAAGAACCACAGCAGGAACCACAGGCTGCAAATTGATTGGTAACTCCCGAACTATTAAGTCCACTATAGGACCCCTACAAATCATTCCATCCTCTCTTGAACTGTCAGCAGGCACGCTAGACTCACCACCTGCAGACACTCCTCTCTCTTTGTCCACCAGCACTACTCGCCTAAGACTCCACGTGGAACCGTCATCAAGTTTTACATAGCCCCGGCCTCGCTTAACCACCCTGCGTGGATTTAAGTATCTGCTGAGACCTTTGGCCACAAAGCTAGGATTCTTGACCTGAACCCAATCCCCAGCCTTCACAGCAAGGGGCTTCCTACGGGCCATTTGTTCATTCAAAAAAGCGTTCTTGCTTCCTGCGAACTTGATCCAAAACTCCCTGCATGTCCACTTGAGTCTGAATACCGCCACCCAGGGCTGGCACTCTCAACTTGGAGCCAGGTTTCCTCCCCCGCATCAACTCAAAAGGTGAATGACCCATGACAACAGAAGGGGTAAGTCTGTAGGCTTTAAGAGACTCTGACACCACTTTTCCCCACGGGAGACCATTGGCAAGAGCCAATTGGATGGCTCCCTTGATAAAACGGTTCATACGTTCCACCAGACCATTGGCCTGTGGGTTGTATAGTGCGACTCTATGATGGCGAATGCCCAAATCAATTTCTGCATGTACTCCGACACAAACTGAGAGCCATTGTCTGTCACCAGACCTGCAGGAACACCCTCCCTGTCAAACACCGCAGAGAGAAAATCGACCACTTTCTCGGAAGTAACTGTAGACAAAGCTGTGGCCTCCACCCATCTCAAAGTATAATCCACTATAACAACAATAAACCTTAGGCTTCCACCCAACGAATCAATGGGGCCCATTATATCAAGTGCCACCTTAGACCACACCTCACTGGGTAATTCCACCGGATAAATGGGTTGGGGAGCGGGAGCTTTGCTCTTGTCACTGGTGGAACAAGCTGCACAATCTCTCACTACGTCCTCCACATCCGCATCCATTCCCGGCCACCAATAATCTTCCCTGAGCCTTCTCTTAGTCATGGACCTCCCTATGTGCCACTCATGTGCCAAATCAACAAGCTTCCCTCTAAGAGAACGGGGGGGACCAACCTTGGGCCTCTAGCCACACCACATGGACCCACAGACAACTCTTCCCACACATGCCCATAGGATTTTGGCAATTCAGATCCAACAACTCCACTACTGAGCGCACTCTTAATCTCCATCAACTCCGGATCAGTCGCACATTGTGTACTCCACTCCAACGCTGACACTGCGGGCACTATACTGGCCACCAGGGTACACTCGTCCCCCTCTGCCACCTGCAGCTCAACATCATCAAGAGATCTCGGAAAACGAGACAGGCAATCCGCCACCGCATTTCTAGTTCCCGGAACATATTCAACTCTGAAATTATACTCAGCCATATCCGCCATCCACCTCATGATGCGCGTAGACGCATGAGACAAACCCCTAGTCGTCAGCACATGCACCAAAGGCTTGTGGTCCGTACGTAGGGTGTATTCAATTCCCCACAGAAAGGTTCTGAAATATTTGGATGCCCACACAGCAGCAAGAACCTCCCTCTCAATGACGGCATACCTACCCTCAGCCTCTCTGAGGACTCTGGATGCAAAGGCAATCGGTCGTAGTTTGCCCTCCACTCTTTGCTCCAGGACGGCGCCTATACCATACTCACTAGCATCTACCATAAGGATAGTTTTCCTAGCCGGGGAGAAGGACCCTAAAGACGGGGCTTGTTCAATTTCCTCCTTCAATTTGATAAACTCTGCCTGACACTGATCCGACCATGCAAAATGCACACCCTTTTTCAGCAACAATCTCATACTGACAGTCTTGTCAGCATATGATGGTACAAACCTGCTGTAATACTCCGCTAGACCCATAAAGGATCTCAGCTGGTCCTTGTTTACTGCAGCTGCTGCTTCACACAATGTCTGCACCAATTCTGCCTTGGGATGAATGCCCTCCGCATCCAATGAATGTCCCGGATACGTCACACAGGGGACGCCTACCTTGCATTTACTGAGCTTTACAGTGAGACCACTATCCTGCAAAATGCCCATCACCTCCATAACCCTGCAATCATGCTCTGCCTGCGACCTTCCCCACACAAGGATGTCATCCTGAAAACACTCAACACCCTTAATGGCATCAAAGAGTTTTTGCATAATCCTCTGAAAAACCGCAGCCGCGGAAGCCAATCCAAATGGCATCCTACAAAAGCAGAATGCGCCAAAAGGAGTTACAAAAGAAGTAAGTGGGCGAGAATCTCTGTGTAGATCAATCTGATGATATGCAGATGAGAGGTCAAAAGTAGAAAAACATGAAGCCCCAGACACCAATGATAGCATCTCGTTGATATTGGGTAGAGGGTGTCTGTCAACCCAAATGCATGAATTGAGATCTCTGAGATCTACACATATTCTCAATCCTCCATCACCCTTCTGTGCTAATACCACCTGGGCCAGCCATTCTGAACACTCAACTTCTTCTATGACCCCTGATTCCTTGAGTTTGCACAGTTCTTCTTTCAAAGCATCCCGAGCCATGATAGGGACCCTTCTGACTTTGTGAACAATGGGTATTGAACCTCTCTTGAGGACTACTCTGTGTGCAAAACCCTTCAATTTGCCCAAATCGGAAGTGAAAACAGACAGAAATCTACTCTCCAGGATTTCTGCCGTTATCCCCCCAGCCCACACATTGCCATTGTTGCCTTCAGTTACACTCATTACTGGAACAGGTTTTCCCGGCCTAATAAGTAGCTCCAGGGCAGCTTGTTCCTCCCACCCCACAACAGGGTCACCCTTGTGGGCCACATACAGCTTACCGCTAGCCCTCCTACCTTGAAACTCTATGTCAGCCCATTCAAATCCTAGAACTTTAATCGGTAGACGTCCATAGGCGTATGGGTTTATGTCTGGAGAAGACAAATCAGAAATCCTTTTGTGGAATTTGGACTCATACAGCTCAGGGGATATCATGGTATATGGAGACCCTTTGTCCACCCTCATCTCCAACGGGACACCATTGACCATAAGGGTCGCCCACGCTCTCTTCTTACAACTACCCACACTCAGCATTGAGCCTTCCAGTACGCTTCTTTCACTCCCATCAGAACAACCCATGTAACCTACTATGGTCACATCATCATCTTCATCCTGGGTGTCCACCATGTTCACTGAGTCTTAGGGGAGACAACACTCCTACACATATGGACAAAATGTCCCTTACATTTGCACTTCCTACAAGCCACATTGGCAGCAGGACATCCCTTTACACCTGTCACATGGCCACGCCACCCACAATTCTTGCACAGGTCCTTCGAGGAAGACCCCGTTCTGGTGTCTTGTTCCTCCCCCTGGTTTCCGTGGACTTGCGGGGAATGATGGCATGCACAGATTCTCCCTTGTCGGTCATGACTCTTACACTCCTCCTGGATTCTTCGATGGCACGGGCTATCTCAATGACTTTATCTAGAGGTGGATCTTTCTCTATCCACAGTCTCTCTCTGACACGCACATCACTCGTCTGTATCATCACTTGATCACGGATGTATTCGTCAATGGTCCCTGTGAATTTGCAGGTTGCAATCAAAGTACATAGAGCAGTCACATAGGCATCAATGCCCTCACCGGAACCTTGAGCCCTCGAGAAAAAATGATACCTCTCAAGTACCACATTGGCTTTCTTGCCAAACCTGGATTCCAACTTGCCTAAGGCGGTTTCATAGGCCAGTACTACCCCTGGTAGGGCATCACCCCCTTCAGCTCCTTCCGCGGGGGCAGCGGGGGCAGCATGGACGTTGGGACCAGGAAGGTGCCTGAATAGTCTGAGTCCTTCGGTCCCCAAACAGTTAAGTTACGCGGCTTCTTTCTCATCATCTGTGAATTTTGCGCCACCTGCTGCCCTTAAGTAGACCTTGAACGTGTCAACCCATAAGGCCCATATAATTGCAGGTTCACCGGGATTGGCCAGAAAGGCTGGGGGTGGACGGGCATTGTTATGCTGCATTTCAGGACTGATGCAAACAGCTGGCAGATCCAGTGAACAAGGGCAGTGTTCAACTTTATATATGACTCTCACAGACTTCTACACTTGTGGATGACAAGCAATGAGAACAGGCTCTGATTGATGGACAGTATGCGCAGGGTTAATATTGTCTCCAAGCAATGAAGACTATCCACAGAGAAAGAGCACAGTTCAACCCTTCCTATCACTGCCACAGCCTTCTAAACTCGTGGAGGGAAACCACTGAAAACAGTGCCCGATGAAAGGGCAGGGTATGGAGAGGGTTAACGAAACACTCCTTGTACACGCCTTCCTCCTCAGCGTGTGCGTGGGCTGGGCTTGCAAGAGAGACGTCTCTGCTCCTTCCCTGGTACTGGCTTCCTCTTCCATGTGCGGTGGGCGGGGTTTCTTTCGACCCGAGAGCTCTCTCCGCTCTCCTTCTGGCTGCGACTGCCTCTCCGGTGTCCGTCTTCGGGCTCCCTCGGCCGGCTCCTCGAAGGTTGTGTTCAACACCCAGGTGGTCCTTCCTCTCCTCCGCGTTCCGGGTATGCGGCGCTGCCTGTAACAGGGACAGATGAAGGGGAAGTATGCAAACTGCTCTGCCTCCCTTGTCGTGCCGCTCCTCCGGCTAACAGCTGCTCTCTCTCTCCCTGGAGGGGGAATTCACAGACCACTCTGCCTCCCCTGCCGTGCCGCTCCTCCGGCTAACAGCTCCTCTCCCTCTCCCCGCGAGAGAGGTCTCCTCTCTCTCTCCCCACGAACGACAACGTGGACTATATCTTGAAGGCACGGTGGATACGGAGCCGTGGATGCTCGCCGTGCTGGGGAAGGGACGCAGCTGCGACGCTGGCGGCATGGGGGAAGTGCTGCGGAGTCCTCACCTGTGTGCTGTGTCCTTATATGTTGAGGATCGCTGTGGGAGGCAGGAAGCTGCACTCGACCTGGAGAGGGAGCGCGGATGGGATAGGCCGGTCCCGTATGGCAACGCCCTTGGCCGTGTGTCCGCTGGCTGCTTCACTGAGGCAGGACACAGCGCTATACCCTGACTGGGGAGCGCAGGCCAGGAACGCCGGGCTTGGCATAGAGAGGGCGCAGGATCTCTTCATTCGACACGGGCAGCATCGGTTGGCACCTCTGCCCTGAAGGGCCTCGGAGCGGCTTGCAGATCCTGTAGTCGACTGCTGGGCTAGATATGGCTGTGTGGGTTGAGAGGCTGGTTGCCCTTGTCGCCAGTGTAGTAAAGAAGCAACACAGATGTAAGTGAACTTCTTTATTGGCAACCATCCTCAGCCCAGCAGTGCTGAGCCTACAGTACAGTTATTCAGATGACCTCCAACTGTATTCCTGAAATGTAGAACAATAAGCATATGTAAACACCAACCACATGACATCATAGCATGGGTGGAATTCTACAAGGTAGAATTCTACCCAAGAACCATTATAACACACTCGTAGCTATACCCGCGTGTATACTGCGGCTAAAATGTTGGGAGTGGGAAGAGGTGAATTTTACCTGTGCCACAGAAAAGTATACCATGCTTACAAAGGGAGGGCAGGGGCATCATAGGGAGATAGGGAGCACTTGTTATGGGAGTGTGGTCGGCAGGTGGGACACGTAGGATCATGGATGTGTGTAAAGAGGAAAAAGGCCCACTTTATTTGTTATTTATAACTGTGGGTAAAGGGCAGGGTGCCTATTATAACTGTGATTACAATATACAATTATTAAAAAGGACCTTTTTTGACAGACTGTGTAAAATGGATCATGTAAGGGTTATTGATCTATTTATACAGTCTGTGTTTTCTTTTCTATTTTTATAACTGAAGGGTTGACACTGAAAAGCGACATTTTGGGGTGGGAGTGGTGGAGGGGAAGAGGAAGGAGGAGGTTAGAACTTGGAATGGAAGAACATTGGGTTGGAATATATAATATGGGGTTAAAAAGGATTTTTAGTTTTTAGACTTTTGTTATTTTATAATTTTTGCAACAAAGGGGGGAAACATTGCTACTTAAAAAAATAAAAGATGCCTAGTGGTGGCACTTTGTCTGGCATTCTGGTGTTTGAAAATTGCCCATGCCCATCAATCGAGAGTGGCATCTCCCATCGCAATCCACTCATGGCATTGGAAGCACATGACTTGGCACTGCTGTAGGTTGGGTGCTGGCAGTAGTGGACACGGTTGGGTTGCAGCTGTGCTGCTGGACAGTAGTGTAGCTGTGACTGCACCAGTGGAGGTAGTTTCTGTAGGTGCTGACGTCGACTGAGATAAGGCGGATTACGCCTGGAGGTACCGGCTTGCTGATGCAGGTTCATGGGACTGCACTTTGTGTCTGAAGTGGGCCCGTCGGTACTCTTCATCCACTTTATGCCAATAAACTCAAACAAGATTTTGTATTAGGTGGGTGTTCCCAGGCTTGGAGAAGGTTGAATCGATAGGCCTTGGTGCAACACGTTTTGTCAAAAAGTGCACCACACTTCCTCAGCTTCCTTGCGGCAGTACTGTTCTTTCACAAGGAAGTACTTCCAGCTGCCTGCCTGGAAGTGCATGCGGATCTGCTTCTTCCTGGGAGGTGAGGTTGTGTGGCAACCCAGACAACCTCCACATCACTACTAGATCCAGAAATTGTAACATGCTAGACAGGGGAGATAAATACAACATCGTGAAAAGACATCACAAAAAATTACTTTGCCACTTAAAAGCAAAAAAGTAAAAGAAATAAAGAAAATAGCTAAAATAATAAATACATATTAACTGAAAAACGCAAGGAAAGGGAAAACAGTAAATATTCAAGGGCTGGCAAAAAAAAGAATTGTGTTGTGTTCCATGTACTTCAGAATTCTCACTTGGAATACATGCTCACAATCTGTTGTATACTCTAGAATTGTATTACCTGTTTGTGCCAGTTATGTTGATCTTATTCCAGCAGCAGGTGCTGGGCTCTGCAGGTTACCATTAAATATCCACTTACCTCTTGAGTGGCCATCCCTTCAATGGCAATGAGTGGTCTCTGAAGGGGGCAGACCATGAAGCCTGCAGAGCGCCCCCTTCCTGATGCAGGCACCAGCTCCTGGGATCTCTGAAAGACAGTCTTCTGAACCTGAGGAGTGTGGGGTGAGGCGACTGGAGGCGATGCTGATTGGGTTGCCGCGACTTGTAGGTAGAGGAGCTGAGTGAGGAGGCTGCTCTTTGGGTCCTGTTGTGATGAGGCCTTAGGGTGTTTTGGCTGCCTGCTGTACTCTGTGAGCGCACCTCACAGCAGCCGTGCGGCTGTGTAAGAGCTGCATTCTCGACAAGGTACATTAAAGTAAAGGACACTATATCACGCAAAGGCCTCAAGCCGGCAGATAGGCCCTTAGCGATGAGACTTGTTGCTCGATCCCCAAAGCTTATACTATCGCCTGCAGTTGGGCAAGCATTGCCACAGCCAGTTGGCAAATGAAGTTGGTAACAAGCAGCAACTCCCTCAAAAAAACATGAGATTCACCAGCTAAACGTGTGCAATGTTATGTGACATAGACACACTCCACTGCTATTGTCTTCTGCACATCTTCCATATCATTTATTTCTGCCCCATAATATTGTTTGTCTTGGTAATGGCGGTTGCAGAAATCCCTCCACCTCCCCTTTCCTCGCAGAACCTGGTACTCCCCTCATTAAGTGTGAGAGATGGAGAAAAATAATGTTTGCGGTGTATATCTTCTTCATGGGGGCTGGGGGGATGGGCAATTTTGTCCCAACCAGAAAAAAGGCTCTTTTGCTCTACAAATTGAGCACTGAAGAATCCAGTGTTTTTGATGGCCTGCCAGAACCTGAAGGGATTGGAGCCGTGGATTTGGATGATTTTGCTGTGGCAATAAGGAAGCTGCAGGAGCATTACGAACCTAGGAAGAATGTAAAGTTTGAACACCAGATATTAGCACCCTCTGGAGCTGGTTGAGAGTTATGTGGCAGTACTCTGTACTTTGAGTCATACCTGCAAGTTTGGTCCTTTGCAAACTCAGAATCAGTGATCAATTGATAAGGCGCACTAGTAGCTTAAAAGTCCAGGAGAATTTATTAGTAAAGGACTTCTCCATGGAGCAGGCTGTGGATTTGACAAGGAACATAGAACAGACAGCTCACTATATGACAAATATGAAGGTTAAGGGACCGTACAACGAAGTGTGTGCTGTGGGAAATAGGAGAGTGAATGAAGGCAGCAGGGAAGTCAGGTGCTTCAAGTGTGGCAGTATCTGTCATCCAACCTGTTCTACACAGCCCAGAATGCAAATTGTATCAAATTTAAATGCAAAGGACACTTTGCCCAAGTCTGCAAAGAGGGGGGGAGTAAATGCTATGGAGCAGTCCCCAACTAAGGTGGAGCAGGAAGTGGCCTATCTGTCTCAAACAAAGGTCACTCGAGGGAGTGTTTGACATGTATTAGAGATGTCTGCAGTGAATGGGGGCAAGAAAGGTCCCTTGGATGAGTTTAACGTCAACGGGAGAGTGTTGACCATGAAGGTAGACAATGCCTCCCCTTGAAAAATTATCTATGGGGAGACATTCACAAATGCTTTATGGGGAAAGATGCAGGATCTCATTAAGCATGACATTCAACAACATGGAAATGGTGAAGTAGAAATTGAGATGCTAGGGAAATTACAAACTACGATACAATAGAGGTCAGAGTTGTACTGCTGAAATTTTTGTGGCAAAGAAAGGTTTGTGCCTTCTTGGATGGGACGAACAAGCAAGCCTTGGTATTCATTCAAGCCAATCTTGAGGAGCCAGTTGTGTTTGCAGAGGTATAGGATAAATGGGCTAGAGAGTTTCCAGAAGTTTTCTCTGAGGATCTGGAGAAGCTTCGAGATTTTGAACATCTCATCGGAGTGAAGAATAATGCCATCCCGGTAGTGCATAGATTGTGTCCAGTTACTCACCACTTGCGGGAGCAATTAAGGAATGAACTTGACATACTATTGCAGAACGGCATCATTGAAAGTGATGAAGGTACTGAATGGTTTTCCCCAGTGGTTTTGGTTGTGACGAGCAATGGAAACCTGAGGATATGTGTGGACCTCAGGGATCTTAATAGACATATTATGGTGGACCATCATCCTTTGCCATTGATATCAGACGTGTTAGCATTCCTGCCAGAGATTTTACGCTATTGGACATTTTGGCAGCTTACCACCAATTGCCTTTAGCACAGGGCTTTCTAGAACGTACATCTTTCGTTACTCCAGAAGGAGATTTTAAATATTGTAGAATGCCTTTTGGCTTAGCTTCAGTGACCGCTGTTTTCCAGTGAATAATTATTATAAATATTGGTCCATGCTAGCTTGAATCAGGAACATGGTAACATTTTGAGAGAGGTGTGCAGGTTGAGAGAGTCAAATCTTACAGTCCAGTGAAGTAAATGTAGAATTGGTGTGTAAACCCTTAGTGCAAATGATGTCTGGGATGGGGCGGAGCAATCGTTTTCACTGAATTTTGAAGTTCTCATTGGCTCTTCAGGGGTATGACTTTTGTGTGTGTTATCTCCCTGCAAAAAACAAAATCGGTAACATTCTGCTTATCAAGGATGCCAGTTGGGTCTTCTGTAGGAGAGGAATCAATTATTGGAGAAGAACTGGTAGTAGCCAACATTGAACAATGAACAATTAATGAGGAGGAATGGGAGCGAGCAGCTTCAGAAGATGCTGTTTTGAGATCAATTGTAGATTGGATTTTCATTGGATGGCCTGACAGAAAATGACTAGACAGGAAGTTTGAGCTGTGTTTTGAGGTTAAGGATGAGTTGTCCTTAGTGGGAGCGAGACTTAGGAGAGGGGCCAAGTTTGAGACTCCGTAGAGTGTCAGATGGAAACTGGTAGAGTTAGCTCACAACGGACATTTGGGTGTAAGTAGAATGAAAAAAGGTTGCATCACAGGTATTGGTGGTTTACAATGGATGGGTTGGTTGGAAAACAAGTAGGACATTGTGTGGAATGTTTAATGAGCGACAGAATTAAGGTGATCTGTGAGACGTGCCTCATTCCCGTTAAAATTCTGAAAGAACACTGGCAATTAGTTGCAGTGGATGTCATGGGCCCAATTCAAGATCTGCTGGATGTGTATCCATACTTGATTTGGTGGATTACCACTCTAAGTGCGTATAGTGGGAAGTTGTGATAGAAGCTACCACAAAAGAATTGATTATGTTTTATGAGAATGTGTTTTTCAGGGAAGAGTTTCCAAGGGTGTTGGTGACTGACAATGGTGTTCAGTTCTGGTGTGAAAGATTGAGTGTTGGCTGTTGGTAATTGTGGTTTTGGTGAAGCATCCCAAAGTGGGGCACAAATGTCCTGAAAGTAAGTTCCTGGGTCCCAAGAAGATTACTGCAGTGAGAGATGGGATGGTTATTGTGGAAGGTTGTGAAGAGTGATCAATGGACAGATTGGTACCCTATAAAAAGTGGGTGTGGATGGTGATGTGGCTGGTAGAAGCACCAGTGGTTTGGTGGGAATGAAAAGCACTGGACGTGGCCATATGGTGAAAGTAGGAAGTATGCCTGGTGGTGCCAGAATTAGCAAAAGAGTGAGGACTGTTCTGGGTCATTTCAAGGGCTTTGTGCAATACAAATATTATGGAAACAATAAAACCTCTATAAAAAACTCATGAATCCGTTTAAGTAATGATCAACATGTCATGGTGTTTGGAATACTTTTCTTGTTTTTCCTGTTATTTTCCATGTTCAAACGTTTTCCTTATTTCTTTCCTACATTAAAGGGGGAAGATATGTTGTGTTCCATTCAGTTTAGCATTCTCACTTGAAACGTACATGGAACGTACATCCTTAGGATCTATTGTATGCTCTAGAATTGTTATTACTTGTTTGTACCCGTTATGTTGATCTGATTCCAGTAGCAGGTGCTGCGCTCTGCAGGTTACAGTAAAATACCCACTTACCTCTTGAGTGGCCATCCTATCATTTTAGTAAAATGGGGATTGATGTTTTTCCAAGATCTCAGAGGCCTCCAGTGAACTTTTAGCCACTAAGTTCCAAAAAGCATTAAGAAAAAGTGCTGGAGTGGTCTTTGAGTGTGCTGACTAACTGCAGGTATGCCTTCAGACAAATCAGATTATGTGGTGCATTACCACGGCCACGCTCATGCACAATGAATACCTGCGCGTAC
Source organism: Ambystoma mexicanum (assembly GCF_040938575.1). Taxonomy (NCBI): domain Eukaryota; kingdom Metazoa; phylum Chordata; class Amphibia; order Caudata; family Ambystomatidae; genus Ambystoma; species Ambystoma mexicanum. The sequence goes on along the minus strand of NC_090941.1, from coordinate 206,414,747 downwards.
ACAGGCATCCATTCAGATTTTGCACTGTGTTAACATGGCTATGCCCATGCACAATGACGAATGCCACCAATCAGTTTACACGCTGTGTTAACGTGGGTATGCATCACCTGTACTGGAAAATGCCATGCCATCGGTTTGATTGGTCACTGGGCGTAGCTGCGGGTATTCATGCACACCCAAAGGAAAGTTCTCAGCTTTTGTCATTGCTTTCTGGATTTCCACAAAGCAACAACTTCTGTTTAGTTGCTGACTTTGAGAAGCCATTTTTCCAAACCCTCTTTACCCTCCCTTGTTCCGAAACCACTCTCTCTTGTTTTGTGCTGTGTATGTTTTGTCTATTCTTTATTTAGTTATTTTTTAAAACATTTTTCTTTTAAGTGGTACTGTCTTTTTTTGTCTTGTCTTTTCTGCATTATTACATGTTCTTCCCAGTCCGACAGCTTCCAACTATGTCTGGAGAACATTGGAGTGGTGACGAAGACATCCAGCAAGTGACAATGCCATCAGATGAGGAGGATGTCATCTGGGTCCCAACACCATCACCTCCATGCAAGAAGCAGTGCTGTACGAAGATGTATTTCCAAGGCATACAAACGCCTTATGGGAAGCGGAGAAGGTACAACATACCTTTTGTAAGAAAGTCCTTCGACAGGGGCCTTCCACCGCACCTTTGCAGAGTCTTGGCACCTCTGCCCTTATACAGCCCTTAGTAAGAGTGCACTGGAATGAGGTGGATGACCCCTGCAGGAAGGCACATGAACAACACAAAATTAAACCTCATGTACTTGCTTCATTAGGTCGGCGGTTATGATAGACATACTGCCGCGTGACCATGAGTATAACATTTTTTTTAAAAAAGGGGTGCCTTTTACATACATCCATTTATCGCCAATCCCCCTTCTAAAATAATTGCCACCTCCCTCCTCATGACACCTTCTGCCCTCCCTTTCGTAAGCACGTACATATTTTTTGTGATTCAATTACAATTCACCTAGTCCCCGGCATGGGCTTGTAGCCACTGGTAAAGCTGTAATCATCATTTAATTTCTTTGTTTCAAAAAATATATTTACTGAATCTTAAACTCCACAATTTGACACACTGCAGATGTTCTCCCTCCTCACCTCTAGCCTGGTGTAATTTGACCTTTTGCTCCACTCCACAGTAGTGTTCTGAGGTTTTTTAAATGAGCAGACAACTGCGGCTACAATCGGCATGCACATTTATAGTCACAGTTACAATTCCAACCAATCAACGTCGACTCGTTTAGCACTTGTTATAATCATGGCTACATAGTGGTTCTTATCGTAGCTGCATTTATTTTTCAGCCAATAGGACGTTGCACATATTTGCGGTCCTTGTACTCTTGGCTATAATGGTACCACAGGTAGCCATGGCTGCCATACATTTCATTATAATGATGGCTGTACGGGTTAAGGTGTCAAGTTTTTTCCTATCAAATTATCTGTTTGAAATGAATGTTTGTTTGACTCATGTGAGCAATATTTTGAAAGTTTTTATGGGATTGGAAGGTGACATTTACTTTATATTATAGAGAGCTGTGTCGTTGCCAGTTGTGTGGTATATACTTACTGTGATTGGTGTTTTTGTGGAATACTTATTCAGTTTCAATAATCGAGAGACGTTCTCAAGAAGTAGCTGACAACTTTTTCAATGATTTTTCAGGTCCTGATTCTTGTTCAGAAGAGTGTGGAGGAAAAGCTGATTTTGACATAACAAAAAGTGGCGATGTGGACGAAATTGTGAAACATTGTGAGAAACATTGGCTAAGTATATCTTTTTGGTTTGATGACAAAACTGTGGACTGAGTTGTTCAGATATTATCTGTATGTGTGGCTTGTGGAGAGCGATTTTTGATTGGGAGTAGATGATATTTTATTTTTGGGAAAAGTTATTTAATACAACATTTAAGGAGGTGCACAGATACACAATTATTTATTTTTTGGAAACCTTCATATGGACCTTGAAAGGGAATTGCAAAAGTAAACATGTCAAAAAGAAATGATAGTTTTAGGACCAAACTTCATGTAAAAACACAAAGGCTCTTTTAAGAGCCACTTATACAAAGTATTTAGTAATATAGAAACATTTGAAGTGTCTGTTGTCTAATTTTTCACATAACTGCGGCTATAGCTGCGGTATGAAGTAATGGTAAAAATAAATGTACTTTGTAAAATTGAATTAATATGCATACATATGTGTTACAGGTAGCCATTAAAAGGACTGTTTTGGGGTAGAAAGACTAGTATTTCAGGAAAGTTGGATTACTGTTGTAATGTTGTCTAGGAACAGTGCATTTCCCTGATCAGTAAGGTGTACGCCATAATCACTATAGAGGTTACACATGTAGAACTGTATGTTGTTGGATATCCATAGATGGATGTGGTCTCTGATGAAAGCTGAAACTACCTTATTCACATTTCTTCTGAGAGGTCTCAATTTTTAAATTACCTTTAGTGGCACACTTCCATTTTTGCCTCAGAGTTAGGTTAGAAAAAACAAAAAGTGATGTGAGGAAAACGTTCCATCAGTTTTCCATATCTTGTTTCATCATCAACACCAAAGATATGCTGGGTACATTTCCTGAATCATTGCCTCCACAATGAAAGAGTATGACTTCTGGCTGCCCTGTGCTTCTCTGACACCATTTTTTTGAAGAATCTGGCACCATCGCAGTCCTCACAATCCAGACCATTTAATTTGAACATTAGTCAATCCTAGGTCCATGGCAATATGCAGTAACTGAGAAAAAACATGAACCAAAAGACCCAGCAGCTATCACCAACCAACCATACAGTTTTATCAACAGCCATGATCTTCCTACTCTCTCTCTGTCCTAATGAAAATACATGTTTGAATGTAATTCAAGTTTTTGTAGCAGTGTGTTATGGATGATGAAAGTGTTTTGGTGTTTGCAATTGGCAACATTAATTGTGCAAGGCATCTGACTGTTGGGGCTACTTTTGGGCATTAGTCTTACTTGAACCCTAATCCTAAGAACCCTTCACTGGACCCCAGAAGCCCTACCTGCTTTTCTTTTCCTGCATCCTAACTTCTGTGGAACTTTAACATGAAGTTTTGGGCAAAAAGCCCCAGGTAGGACAATTCTAGTTAGGGATCATAGTGCATAATACTTGTCTAACCTTTCCTTTTCAGAAGTTTCTGATGTGTATTATGCCCTATAACAAAGTGAATGTATGTATGAATTTAGTTTGATAGTGTTGTGTCATAAGCCTAACTGCTAGTAGTTATTTTTCTATAGTGTCTTTTGGCCATAAATAAATAACTGTGTTTTATACCTCCTGTCTAAGTGTAATCTGTGATTCCCATTGTGCGACCTTATTGGGGACCCCTTAGAAGCTCATCACCTCTGAAGAACTTAGCCAAGACCGCCTGTCACTGCTACTTAAACTGGTTTGGCTACAGCTTCCCACAGTTGCTCCTGTCACAATATAGGTTGGCCTTCTATACATCTGTTCCCCAGGCCAGAGTATAGAAAATCAGTCCTAACAAATTGGTGTACAACGGTGGGATGCATGTTTGTAAGTCAAGTTTTGGTAGCAGTGGGGTGTGGATGATGGAAGTGTTTTTTTGTGTTTGCAGTTGGCAACATTAATTGTTTGCTTTGTGTTATCAAATGTGATAGGTTGAAGTGAAAAGTGTCTGCCATTTTTGTAGCTCTTGGTATTTTTAGTACTCTTGTTGTCCATCCTTTTTTAAATGTTTGAAAGTCAGATTCTGCGTAACTGCCACTCTCCTTCTAAAACTTCTAATGTGCTGATGAAAATTGCTTGGCTCCTGTGAAATGCTTTGCATTATTTTGGAAAATGTGATATTAAGTAAGTAAGTGCAAGCAGTCCATTGGAGCTGGATGAGCGACAACCAAATTAAATTGAATGGGGGTAAGTCTGAGGTCTTAGTCGTGGGTTCTGCCTCTGCCACCTCTCCCTGGACTCCTTCCTTCTGGCCTTCTTCCTCTGGTTCCTTCCCTGTTTCTGTGCCTGTTGTTAAGACTCTCTGTGTTAAACTCTCTGCTTCCCTTTCTATGTCTTCTCAGATAAGCTCAGTTTGCCAGGCCAGTCAATTCCAGCTGACGATCCTTAGAACGGTGTTGTAGTTTATTCCCTATCATTTTCGCGCCACGGTAGTTGCAGCTTTCATTCTTGGTCGCATTGATTATCGCAACTCTTTATATCTGGCGCAACCAGATTGTCTGATATAACGCCTTCAAATCTTGCAGAACTCTGCTGCCCGGCTTGCCACCGGCTCTCCTTTCAGGGACAACATCTCTCCGGTTCTGCGTATTCTATACTGGCTTCTATTGGTCAAACGTGTGCACTTTAAGTCTCTGTGTCTTTTACACAGGGCCTTCCAGTCTGCAGGGCCGGAGTACTTGCAGCTTAAGTTTGGGCCTTATGTTCCTGGCCGTCTGTTGCGTTCAAGGGACAGGTTTCTCATTTGTGTACCTAGATCACGCTTTGTCGGTATTGATGGCTGCTCATTTTCTTTGAAGGCTGCCAAGCTGTGGAATACTCGGCCCATTTCACTTCGGTCTACGGTCGCGCATTTGCTTTCTGTTTGGCCTTGCTGCCTTCTCAGTCTTGTTAGCGCCAGGTTGCCTTTTGGTGTCAGTTACACTGTACATGGGTAAAAAAGGCTTAAGATAACACACATATTATGTGTTTTCACATCATACTGCTTCTCTCTGTGCTCTTTAAACTATATAATGTGCTCTAAATATGGATTTGGTGTATTCTTTATTTTGATTTGTTTACAATTCGAAATAATCACATTTCAAAATGCATAGTTAGTTTTCTGTGCCACTATTTGGCAAAGGAGTCCAATGTAGGTGGTGGTGGTCGTTGATTTTTAACAAACAGGTTACCCTTGAGTATGAGCAGAGCTAAATAGCTGAATGTGTTTGCAAGGTTAATGTTCGCAAATATGTTGGTGTTTACTGTCCATCAGCCTTTGTTTCTAAAGTAAATGCTGAGGTCCTATGGCATTTGTAGTTTAAAATCTGTGTGTAGCAAGTGAGTCTATCAATATGAATGTAAGTTGTATGTTATTTTTGTTCTCCTGTATTGCATTGTCATGGCATATTTATCCACAAGTTAACATTTTTAATCTGTACCTTTCCAAAATCTAAGATTGTCCATAGAACTGTGTTGTGCAGGATGTATACGTGTTCATGTCATTGGGATTGCAGAACTGCATTTTTCGAGGAGCCAGGAGTGAAACTGGGCCACAAGGGAATCATGGTTCTGTCAAAGACTTATTAAAATAAAAGGGGTTGGGAAATGCCTCTCTGTCCCTGCTCTAAGAGGTGTTTCCCTACCTAAAACCAAAACTGAGGGTCTATGAAAGTCAGAACGTGCAAAGCAATTCTTTCCCATGTCCAAAAAACAATTTGCGCCCTCTCATTCTAACAAACTAAACTCCAAAAATAAAAGGGTAATGTACTTTGCACTGAGTGGTTAATAAATGTTCAAAAAGGAAAATGTGTAACTCCAACATAAATGTTCCAACAGGATAGATAGAGTTCTTTGGTCAGAGGGTGGTTCCGTAACCCTGGATTTCTCTTCCCTTGGTTGCTTATTAAACAATGTCAGTTCATTGGGTTTCTCTTGATCAAATGTACAAAGCAACTTGGATCTCTGTTGTTGTCTTGTTAAGATACTTGGTATACTCTCCTTCAAGGGTTCCACTCCACCTCTTGTGATCAGCACAGCCTTTTATGTATACGTAGGTACTTTCCTGCACAATGTTCTACTTGTCTCTGCCAGGTGTATTTCCCTACCAGCGCTTTCTTTTACACACACACTGCCTGGTATCCTCTCCTACCAAGGCTCACTGGTATCCTCTCCTGCCATGGCTTCTCTCAGGTGGGCTATGTCCACCCCTCCAAAACGTACAGCCTCTTGTTTTTGTTTTTTCACGTGTGTATTGCATACACTTACTAATTCCATTTTGAAATGCACCATGTATTGGCGCAACAATGCACGCCCACCGGAAAGCTTGCACCCTTCCTGCTAGTGGCTCCCTGCACATGCCCATACTGTGAAAACATAAAAATAATATGAGGCCGGGAAGCCCAGAAAGAAACACACCAACACAGGTTACAAATAACATACAAGTGCTTTATTTAAAAGCTACAACAGTTACCAAAGTCAATTGACAATCGGATAGCTATTCGGCTCTCAGAGTAACATAACGAACTTCAACGAGAGTTCAATGCGTTAGTGAGAGAGACCGCATATTGGAATACTTGGGTCTTTTATACTGTTTGTCTAGCCCTTGGCCACCCTCCCGCGGGTTAACCATTCTGTGAGCCGGGCCTATGGGTTCCTTGCCAGGTCAATCCTTTAATATATGCATTTTGATTAGTTTCACTGATATAGTTGTACATTTACATATAGGTCAACGGTAGGTCTCAGTTCGCGACCCCGACAAGTGGCCTGCAGGCATATTAATTATTCATGTGTAATCCGTCACAACGGCCAGAATCTTACTCAGAATGTCATTCGGCCTCCATTTTGATGTTCAGGGTGACTTCCATATAACAAGAGAACCTAAAATGGCGGCTCAATCCAAGATGGCGACTTACATTACTTTCTCTAAGGTCAAGATCTTGCCGTGGAGTTTGTTCGCATACGATGTTTAGACAACTTGGCATAGGCCAATACACATACAATTGTTGCGGTAGGAGGCATAATATTGTTTCAATTCCGACAAACCCTCCTTTTGGCCTATGCCAAGTGCTAATATCATTTCTAATATCTTTGTAAATAACTCCATGCATTGTCGTCCATACATCCTGAATCATTATCTGTAATGTCTATAGCCATTAGGTCGTTCATCAGAACCTCTTGTAACACAAACTCTTTAGATGCTGTATCTGGGGCATACATTTTGAGCCCTACTGTGCTCACTGCCTGAGCACAGCATCCCCCTAGCATTGCACATATACTAGGTAGACATTGGAAACAGCAACAAAGGAATAGCAGGATTCCCAAAATAACCAGTATAACAGAAAGCACCTTCCAACCCCAGGATCGTAGAGAATCCCAGAACCAAGCACTAATACTACAATCTCTCACAGGAATATGCACTTCTGAACTAAGGATGTGCAAGTTCTGAATTGCTTTGAAAATCGTCAGTGAGGAATCTGGTATGAAAACACAGCAAGCGGACCCCACTAATTTACATACTCCGCCACGTTCTGCCAGGATGACATCTAATGCCATCCTGTTTTGGAGTGCTACCAATCTTATTGCTTTCTGTTCTAGTGTCATATTATAGAGTATATCCGTGGTCCGGTTGATGGTTCTCTCCAGTACCCTTGCTAGTCCCCTAATATTTTCAGAATTTGCTATCTGTCCCCAAAATGGCACAACTGATTTTGCTATATCTCCCAATACTTGCCCAGGGGTATCACCGTTCTCGTCCCGCCGTGGGCGAGCCTTAGAAACTTCCAATGTACTAGCTATAAATACCCCAGATAACAGGATTCCTAAATAACAGGTTCCCTGCCAATCCTTGGGCAACCAGGGAAATGCTGAACTACCACAAACGAAATAGACAGGCCCCCCTACATACAGCGGCCTGTTCTCCCCGGTCAAATTTACAATGTTCACACAACCTTCAAAATCTCCCATTGACCGAGTGCCATTTCTTTGTACACAAAAGGGGACTGAATCAGGGCTATGATTAATAGAGTAGGAAGGAGGCACAGCGTCCTTATTGCCTATCGGAGACATTTTAAAGGAAATTAGAGTTTGAAAAGGAAGAGTAAGTTTATCAGATGGCCTAATAGAAGCAACATTAGGTTTACTTCTATTTGCAAAAAGCGAGCATCCCAGGGGATTCAATTCACATTTTTCAAAATCATTTAAATTAGTTCCATCAAAGTTCCCTGAGATGCTATCATTCCAACGGCCAAAGAATAGTGCTCTAAGAGAGGCATAGCAAGCAGTCGTTAAAGGTAAAGGGTGAATATACCATCCTAGCCCCTTGTTCCCATGTTGCAGTAAATGGGTACAAATCCAGCAATTACTCTTATTAAAAATGGCATGCGTTGCATTCATTATTATCATTAAAATGTTATTATGGTACTTTCGTCTATGCTGGGAGTCTCTAGGTGACAAAGTGTGAAGGTGTACAGAGGGAGTCAAAGCAGTAGGTACAATCTCAATTGGCAGTAGAGGTTTTAGAGGGTAAATTTCTTCGAAGTACCAAAGTCCCACAGCAGTAACTATACAAATTCCAATTATTATTAACACAACACAGCAAATAGTTTTCGGGGCCCAGGCACATTGTTCGTTGTCCGAGTTGGTCACCCCCTTATTTACAAGTCCAATGCGAGCAGCAGCAGTGGAGGTGGCAGGCATCGTAGTTTCTCAATCGACGACCCAAATGTTATTTGCTGGAGTCACTACGGTTGCGCGACTTCTTAGTCCTTCCCCAACCCTAGCCAGCAGAATCCCTTTTTTTTCCTTTTGTTCAAAAAGAACTTTCTTTTACAAGAGAAAACTTTCAATCACTTCATCTTTTCAGATGCACAGGAAAGACCCGTGCCGTATTTCTATTTTCTTCGTCGAAGGTCGTACCTGGTGGTGCCCAGTATTGTTTGATCCTGAAATAGGGTAACAACACTTCCTGAGGGAAGCAACGTATCGGAGGCGACGGAAGTCGCAGAACTTGAAACAGTGTTTTCCAGAAGTGACCTTTTCAAAGAGTGCGGAGACGAAATGGACTGTTCCCCAAGCTCCACGGGCTCAGAGAAATTCTCTGACGCACTCACAGTGCTGTTTGCTACTCCAGGATCAGAGATTGTAGCATCAGCGAGGGGTTCTGCCTCTTCTGTAACGTGTGGCGTCGGGTGAGGAAGTTTCTTGACATGCGTTGCGTGGATCCAATGCTTCTTTCCAGCCACCCGCACTGCTGTTTGGGTGACCAACAGCACCTGGTAGGGTCCCCGGCAGCGAGGCGTGAGACAGGAAGAACTTTCGTAGGCCTTCACCAGGACCCAACTTCCAGGTTGAATATCGTGTCCTGGGCCCGTAAACCGTACAGGTAAAGCTGATTGGACCTGATGATAAATGAGATACAGATTTTTAGTCAACTGGTTACAGTAGTCCACTTACAATACATTTTCGACCTCCTTCAGGGTTTTGGGCTTCGGAAGGCCCCAAATGTTAGCAGGTCTCCCCATCACTACCTCAAATGGAGAGAGCCCAGTCTTAGTTTGAGGTGTGGTACGCATGGCTAACAATACAATAGGTAAGGCATCCGGCCATTTCAGTTTGGTGCCGGCACATGTTTTTGCAAGCTTATTCTTTAGGATACCATTATGTCTCTCTACCAACCCAGCACTTTGAGGATGTCTAGCCGAGTGAAATCACTTTTCAATGTGTAACGCTGTGCATATCTGCAAAATTACTGCTGCAACAAAATGGGGACCATTGTCCGACCAAATTACCCTAGGTAGCCCCAATCGTGGAAAGAATTCCTTTACCATAGTCTTTGCAGTGGTCATGGCAGTAGCATCCTTAACGGGGAAAGCCTCAACCCATTTACTAAAGGCACAAATAATCACAAGAACATATTTTAGATTGTTCCATCTCAATAAAATCAAAGTGGATGACCTCGAAGGGAACAGAAGGGGGCCCAAAGCTACCCCTTGGAGTTACTGTCCCCTTCCACACATTATGCTGTAAGCACATTGTGGTATCCTGGTATGACTGTGATGAATGGCTGGTATCCTGGTATGACTGTATTGAATGGCTGAGTATGTGAAAGGGCCTCCTAGAATGTTTAAGTGGAGCTTGGAGTGTGGGGGGCCTCAGGATTCGAGAGAGTGACGGTTGGGACTGGGAGAAGGACTAGGAACCAGGGCAGAGGCTTATCGCCTACTCTCCTACCTCTTATACTATGCTATGTAACTAAGAAGAATAAAGCCTGTTTCCTTTTACACTTACCTGAGTCAGCCTGGTTCCTGCTCCCTGTCATCACTGGCTCAGGGATACATCATTTGGCGACGAGGATGTTTAAGAACCTGGAGGGTGAGACAGCGAAGGAGAAGTAAAGGAGAAGCCTTATCATAGCACCAGCTGGATAAGATGCTATACTGGTGAATAGCTGCTGCAGGAAGAAGCTGGTACCAGACTTGAAGAAGGCCATGACAACGAGCAGGCTAATAAGTGTGTCTGGCCAGAAGTAATGCAGAGCACGGTGCTAATGAAGTTGATTTATGGCTAAGTCCATTGACTTTGAAGAGCACGGAATTTTAAATGAAGCATTTCAGATTAAGTGTTAACGTGTTTGTTTTCAGGAGTTTTAAATGAAATGAAGCATTTCAGATTAAATGTTAACATGTTTGTTTTCAGGAGTAAATGCTGCGGTAAATTATGCATTTTAAAGTTTGAAGTTGAGGTCGCAGTTACATGGTCATATTGTTATTAGCATTCACATGTAATGTATGCAGTGATAACTATTGCTTTGAGAATAATAATGCATTTCAGGGTTTGAAGTTTTATACCATAAAATGGGTTCATATGTAAACGAACTAATGGGGAAGTGAATGCGAGTCGGAGTGCAGAGTGTGTATGAAGTTGAAGTGAAGTGACAAATGCATTTTAGGGAAAAATGCACAGTCAGTTATATGTATTCATCCGTATACATATGGGGAATGTGATGAATATACACAGGTTTGAGATGAGTTAGAAGTATTTCTTGATTGAGGTTTTATATGAAATCTTAAAAAGACAATTATGTGTTTAATAATATGATGATGTTATTGTCCACAGGAGTTTTATGCAATTACAGAAAAAAGGTATTTTGAAGTTGATATTACACAAATAAGGGATTGTTACAAAACGAAAATTCTGTCTCTGAGATGACACACTTCCAGAATGGTGCCTGATCAACACCATGTCTGTTAGTGTCCATCATCCCTTTTGAGGAGGTTTAGTGGGCAAATGTAGAGTGCATGTGTAAAGTCTAATGCAATTTTAGTGAATTTACATGCGTATAACTTGGCATTGATTTAATGCATTTGAAGATGATTGTGCATATTGAAGCATGCAATCTGTAGGTATATGTTGACATACATGTGTATGTTGGGTGCGTGTGTGTGAAGTAGCACATTTGAAGTGAATGTTACTGCAATGGGTGTGTCCAGTCGTGAGTACGTACGTTGGGAGAAGTAGGCGTGTGAGAGGTAGCACACATGTAGTTGAGGGTGAGGATCACATGCTGGCCAGGTGTGATGCCTTATGGAGACCCTAGGGAGACCGGTGTTTGGAGGTTAAACACAAATAGGTGATTTGTGTTCGGGGTGGATCTTTAGATAGAAGCATCCTATTCGGGGAGGATCTTTATATATAAGCATCATATACTGGGACACTATAGTAGGAGACATTGAGGCGTAAGTAGTACGTATGAAGTCATGGAGTAGGCTCTACACTACATTAGTTAGTGTTTCTGTTTTCATGTCTCTTGTAGAATGTTATAGTGTCGGGGTTCGGAGTGATTGTTAGGAGTGAGTTTTTTTAGACTCCTAATGTCTGTGGTGTCAGGTAGAGCAGCAAATGTGAGAAATGTTTGTTCCTGCTTATGCCTAATTAGGATGAAGTTACTGCGAGTTGGGCACACATACAGTAGAATTTAGGTTTTTGAGTGTCACTGGGGACACAAGGTGTTGATAAATTATTACTATCATAAAATATTTGTATTCTTCATCAGAGAAGCACTACATTTTTCCATCTTGTTGTGCTTGCACTGAATTTTTTTTTCGGTAGTTGAAACTTTTAGCAGGTGCCACATATTTACAATTTGTTGGTGTTTACAATTTGTTGGTGTTTAGCTGAAGGTTTGTGGTTTATGGTTTATGTGGTCTTTGTCCAGTTAGTCTCTTGCTTTCATATTCATTCCTTTTCTGTGTTTTCTTTAGGGGAGAAGGGATGGGTGTTGAGGTGTGTTTGTTTTGGATACTGTTGGTTTTGTTGTTGCTAGCATGTTAGGATTTTGTTCAGGCCAATTGTGTACGTTTTGGCTACACTATATGTTGGACGGTATGTTGGTCTCGTTGAGACAGGGTTAGTGCTCAGGTGTGGCAGGCTTGAGGCCAGGAGTGGCAGTTCTGGCAAAAGGTGGTAGGTTAGGAAGGTCTAGGTTTTTAGTTTAGATTTGATTGTCCATGTGGCAAGGTATGCGCTCGGTGGTGGCAGCACTGAGACCCCGGTGTGGCAGGCCGGGGTAAAAGGTGTTTGGTTTCTTTTGATTGTGATCCTAACATGATGGTGAGAGTATTCTGATTTCTGTTTGTTTGTTAAGGAGGGGGATGTGTGGTATCCTGGTATGACTGTGATGAATGGCTGGTATCCTGGTATGACTGTATTGAATGGCTGAGTATGTGCAAGGGCCTCCTAGAATGTTTAAGTGGAGCTTGGAGTGTGGGGGGCCTGAGGATTCGAGAGAGTGACGGTTGGGACTGGGAGATGGACTAGGAACCAGGGCAGAGGCTTATCACCTACTCTCCTACCTATTATACTATGCTATGTAACTAAGATGAATAAAGCCTGTTTCCTTTTACACTTACCTGAGTCAGCCTGGTTCCTGCTCCCTGTCATCACTGGCTCAGGGATACATCACAAATCATACAATTCTGAACATGTCGCTGTGCAATCTTAAAAATTTTATTATTCACCCAGACTTGTTCTAGCATTTTCGTGATCTGTTGAGCACACACATGCGTAGGACCGTGTGCCATCGTGACCATTGCCAGCACATATGAATCAGGGGGCAACCATTTTCCTTCAGATGTATCCACCCAACACCCATCGTCATCCAGTTTCCCCATCCCTTCGGCCCACCTTTTAGATTCTTCTATTGTGGCATCAGTTTGGATATCTCGCACAGACCCAATTCCCTCATCCATTACATAGGCATCTTTTGTTTCCCTTAGAGCATACATGTCTGCGCTAAGGTCTGTGGCCGTTTGCCTGGCTTTCTGGTCAGCAAAAGCGTTCCCTTTTCCCACATTATCTATGACCTTACGATGTGCTGCACATTTCATGATCGCTAACTGCCTAGGGAGTGAGAGTGCCGAGAGCAATTGCACTATCAGGGGACCATGCTGAATCTTGGTCCCATGTGAGGTTAGGAACCCTCTTTCCGACCAGAGCCTCCCAAAGTTGTGAGCCACCCCAAAGGCGTACTGGCTATCAGTATATATGTTTACTGTATGCCCTTCTGAGAGTTCACAAGCTCGGGTCAACGCTATAATCTCTGTGGCCTGCACAGAGTTATGCGGAATACTCTTAGTTTCAACAACCGTACTCAACGTAGTAACTGCGTAGGCAGCTGTAGATGTACCATCTGGGAGTTTGATGCAGGAGCCATCACAAAACAGCTCCCCCTCCGCATTGCCCAAAGGAGTATCTATGAGGTCTATCCTGCCCTTTGTTTCCTGTTCAGTAGTATACAGGCAGTCATGTAATTCTTCGTCACCGCAAACAGTATTTTGCGGGAAAGGTAGAAGTTCAGCCAGATTAAGAACACAACACCTCTTAATTTGAATGTGAGGGGCAAAAATTAATTCATACCTTGTCAGCCGTGCAGAGGTGAGGTGTTGCGTTTGAGTCTCATTCAATAGGACATCTACAGAGTGAGGTACCATCAAAATTAAGTCGTGGCCTAGGACCATTCCCTCCCTCTGTTTTACAGACGCGGCAGCAGCAGCGACAGCTCGCAAACATCTTGGCAAAGCGCATGCGACAGGATCAAGGGCGGAAGAGTAGTAGCCGCACGGCCTATTCTTCCCTCCGTGTTCCTGTGTTAACACAGCCAAAGCACATCCATCACATTCATGCACAAACAACACAAAGGCCTTGTCATAATTTGGAGTACCCAGAACCGGTGCAGAGCATAACGCGGTTTTGAGAAGCTCAAATGATCATTGATGTTCCGATTTCCATGGCAGCGGCAAAGAAAGGCTCTTCTTCGTCAAAGCCAACATCAGTTTTATCACTAGTGAAAAGTTCGGGATCCACAACCTACAGTAAGAAGCCATACCTGTTAAGGCTCTGACTTCCTTCTGTGTATTTGGAACAGCAATGCCAGAAATGTGTTTTATTCTTTCAGGTGTCAATCTTCTCCCCTCCTTTGACAGGAGGTAGCCTAAATAGGCGACCTCCTGACAACAATATTGAAATTGTTTGAGCAAAGCTTTATGACCATTTTTAACCAGATGAACAAGCAACAATACAGTGCCTTCTTTACAAGCACTTTCAGAATCTGCAGCCAAAAGCAAGTCATCGACATACTGAAGCAGTGTACAAGTAGGTGGCAATTCAAGGGTATCAAGCTGCTCTTTCAAAGCTCTTCTATAAATGCTTGGACTTTCAGTATACCCTTGAGGTGCACGAGTAAATGTGAACGAACGTCCCCCCAAGGTGAACGCGAACAAATATCTACTCTCCTTGTGTATAGGAATACTAAAGAAGCATTCTTTAGATCCACAACACTAAAGTGCGTAGCTGTAGCAGGGATCATTGTTAGTATCATTGTTACATCAGGCACAATTGGAAATTGTGGGGCGGCAACTTTGTTAATAGCACGAAGATCAATTATGAAACGTATGGGATTGCATTGTCGCCTTTCTTGTATACAGGCAAAATCGGGCTGTTACAAAAAACTACCTGCAATCTCTTCAATCACCCCTCGATGCACAAAATCGGAGACAATGCACTTCAAAGAACGCTCGCCCTCAACTGATATTTTATATTGCGGAATGCGTGGTAGTTTAACTCCATGCTTCAAAACTATTTTAACAGGTTCGATCTGTAGCACCCCGACATCATTGTCGTCAACCGGCCACAAACATTCCGGAACAACACTAAACTCAGGAGGCAATGGTCGAGTCAAAAACTGAGAATTGGGAAGTTGCTGTGGTGAAACCGTCAGTCGTACTCCATCAGAGGAACAATGAATTACTGCATTCAGTTTCTTCAACAAATTTAACCCCAGCAAATTCTCCCCACAGTTCGAAGTCAGGAGGAAGGGACAATGGTCCGTGAAGGGACCCAAAGAAACAGACACCAGCGAAGAAACCGGGCAAGCAATTGGTATGCCAGAAAACCCTACAGAAACATTTGTTTGCCCTGACAGTGGAATGTTTGGAACCCGGGAATGATCAATGGAGCACTTCTGTGCTCCAGTGTCTATCAAAAACTGATGTTTCCTATTCCCCACTAACAATTCAACGTAGGGACCTTTCTGATTAACGGGAATAGGTGAAGGTTCCAAACCCTGCTTCGAGCAGTCCTAACGAAATAAAATGTCGTCGGAAGGAAGCTCTTCAGAAAGATAGCAGCAGAAGGATGATCAAATATGTTTCTCGTGTCCATACTCGAAGTCTGATTTTCCCGTGAAAAAGGTTGCTGAGGATCTTGCGAGAACTGACCTCTATCAGGGCACCCCGCTCCGGGGCGACCTCTAGGTCGTCTACCCATACCCCCAAATGCATTGTTTGACCTTTGGCGAAGGACCGGGCACTGTGCTCGCCAATGACCTTCCTGGCGGCAATAGGCACATTGATTAACATTCACAGGACCCAAAGGAGCATTTCCTTTTGGGACATACTGACCTCTGATCTGTGAAGTACCTCCTTTGGGATTTCTAACAATTTGTTGTAACAATACTTTAGTCTTCAAATCTCCTCTCCTCTTCTCTATTTTCTCTTTTTCATTATTAACACGGTTCTCATAATACTGATCCATGTGCAAAACTTCAGATTGGGATTTCGCCTGCCAAGCGCTCTCAGAGGACATAATCTGTGACTGGATGTCGGGCAACAATCCACGTACAAATTTGTCCACAAACAACCTTTTCCCAGACTCTGTGCCCAAGTCCTGTCCACAGAAGTCAGAGAATACCTGTTCGAATCTATTAAAGAATTTGGTGGCACCTTCAGTTTTTCCTTGAACACAGGCCGTAAGCTTGTCCCAAATAATTCTTTTCTCCGGAATTATGGTTTTCAATTTTGCGACAATTCTATCAGGTAAAGTAAGTATTACCTGAGGTGGTTTCTCACCAGCTGGTCTTTCCCCATCAAGCCTAGTTATGTTAGCCCACGTATCTCCCAACCCTGGCACATTGTCTATTGTTCGAACCTGCTTCCATAAATCTACGGGCAGGAGTACAGGGAATAGCAAGTCAATATCACTTAAGGTGAACACAGAGGACTGCACAACGGACTCTATCTCTTTGTAGAATCCTGTCGGGTTTTTCCTAATATCGGGAATTGATTGTCTAATAGTTTTCACTTCCTGTCGTGAAAACGGGACGTGAACAAATTGTGATACATAATGTGCAGGGATATCCACAGCGGGTGCACCAGTCCCAGCGTTAGCGGGAATCTCAACCTTTGGGACAAATGTCGGAGGAACCTCTCTCATAGGCAACTGAGATATAGGTAACTCCGACCGCTTACTAAGCAACAGAGCCAGGTCGAGCGCTAAGGCAGTCGAAGAAGTGTCGGGCGAAAAAGCCCTTTTACAAATTCCCAATAACTCTATAAGACAACTAACCTTCTTCCTTACACATTCTTCCTGCAGGTACTGTACCATTACCTGAATCACCTTGCTCTGCATTTCTACTGTATACTGACTATACGTGTCATATACTGCATCTGGCGGTATCGATGAATCCGAGATCCATCGAATCGCATCTTTGGTACAAATTCGTACTTCCTCAGGTGCCGATCTATGACACGGAAGGAACCGTTTCTGCACATACATACTGTCATATTCATCATCCTCATCCCGTAATTTCTAAAAGTCCCTCCTATACTCAAACAATCTCTCAACATGACCATGTACTTTCTCCTCTGTGTCCCTCAAAAGTGCTAAAGTATTTAGATCCCACACCCCTTGTGGGAGATCCGTATTATGTAGTCTACCTCACATTACACATAAATGAGTCCCCAAACCTTCGATAAAAACATTTTTCTCGGGACAATTGCCCATACTTGATAATGTGGAAAAAGTGTTAACTTGATCACCTTTCTCCATACAGTGCTTAGCCCATGCAAATAATTCCCGTTTCTTGTCTGCAGAAACAGTATTTCGAGTGACAATCTTTGACCCCGCACCCCGATCAACTTCAGTCAATACAGAACCACTCGGGAGCGGATGTGTGGGCAAATTCAATGAGGGTGCAACTATCGGCGTAAGAGGAAGGGGTGGTAAAATAGGTTGAGGAACAACAACTAGAGGAATAGGAACAGTAGGTTGTACAGGGGGAACAGGAATAACAGCAGGAATAACAGCAGGAATGGGCAGAGCACCAGGAAGAGGATCATACGGAGGTGGCACAGAGGCACCAGGCCTGCGTTCGTTTAACAATTTTTCAATAAATTCTTCAGAAACAAGGAAATCTTTAGAGGGATACATTTTCTGGATACCGAGTGAGAAAGCCCTTTCCATATTTTTAACTGACTCCGAATGTTTTTCCTTATCTTATAACAACGCCTTTTCGGCATTTGTTTTATGACGGCGTGCATGCTTATCCCTACTTTTAAGCTGCTGCAACGCTTCTTTTTTCCAATTCTGCAAAACATCAAATGCTGCAGGTCTGGCCTTCTTTTTTAGCAAGACCGATTCTAGGTATTCAATACGGGGGATCTCGAAACTACCATTGATTGGCCACTGAAATTCGGAGGCATGTCTGGTTTGTCTGTGCCAAATATAATTAAATACTATACTTCCAATGCCATACTTACAGTACATAGTACATGCCGGCGACCCCTCCTGTGGTGCCGGGCGGCTAAATTCCAAAGATTGTTGATCGCTGCGGAACAGAGCCCTAAAGCAGCTAGACAATTTCCCAGGCATTTCACAAAAAATTGGTGTTACCTGGTCAATAATTGTGTCTGCAGATACAATACGCCAAATTAAAATTGTCAGGGTTAAATTAAGAGTCGGGTCATGATTGCACCTGACCAAACCTAAGGAGGACCGTACGGTTTACCAAAGAACTTACCTAACGAATTTTACCTTGTGTTTGGTGGTTTCGACAAATCTGCCCGCCTCAAAAATGGACCCTCGTCAAGATGCCGTGTCAGACCACACGACTATCGTCCAAGGATCGGCTTGTGCAGTGCTGCCGAGGTATCGCGTCTCGTTCGGTCGGGCCCGCAGTATCACACCGTCCGATCCCGGTTCGATAGTCTGCGTCAACCTTCAATGATCCGGCATCAATCTTGAGGGTCCCTATTCGGGCGCCAACTGTGAAAACATAAAAATAATATGAGGCCGGGAAGCCCAGAAAGAAACACACCAACACAGGTTACAAAGAACATACAAGTGCTTTATTTAAAAGCTACAACAGTTACCAAAGTCAATTGACAAACGGATAGCTATTTGGCTCTCAGAGTAACATAACAAACTTCAACGAGAGTTCAATGCGTTAGTGAGAGAGACCGCACATTGGAATACTCGGGTCTTTTATACTGTTTGTCCAGCCCTTGGCCAACCCTTCGCGGTTAACCATTCTGTGAGCCGGGCCAATGGGTTCCTTGCCAGGTCAATCCTTTAATATATGCATTTTGATTAGTTTCACTGATATAGTTGTACATTTACATATAGGTCAACGGTAGGACAAGGTCTCAGTTCACGACCCCGACAAGTGGCCTGCAGGCATATTAATTATTCATATGTACGGAGGTCACAACGGCCAGAATCTTACTCAGAATGTCATTCGGCCTCCATTTTGATGTTCAGGGTGACTTCCATATAACAAGAGAACCTAAAATGGCGGTTTAATCCAAGATGGCGACTTACATTACTTTCTCTAAGGTCAAGATCTTGCCGTGGAGTTTGTTCGCATACGATGTTTAGACAACTTGGCGTAGGCCAATACACATACAATTGTTGCGGTAGGAGGCATAATATTGTTTCAATTCTGACAATACCTCACAGAAACAGCAAACTCTGTATGTGCATGCTTCCTGCCCATGCTCACTTTGATGCAGCCCATACTTCCAATAGTGTGTATGCCCCTGCCAGCACTTTTCTTCTTTACCCCAGAAAGCTGCCTCCAGTGACCGCAATCCTAACAAGCCTTAGCCTTTTGGCCTACCCCTGGCAATCCCCTCCTGTGACAAATGTACACCACTTAGATCATCCGGCCCGAGCACAGTAACCATGTACGTATATGGTTTTACAATAATTCAAAACAATGACAACATTGCATAAAACATTAAACAGCAACACATGCATGGCATCACTACCTGTGAAGCTTCAATGTATAGTACTTTGGTAAAAGATGGGTTCCTAGTGATTACATCAAATGCAAAAGCTTTTTTGTTTTTTTTTTATAGGAGGGTCACCCCCAACCCTTTTTTTACCCCTTAAAACCCATTATAGTAAAAAAAAACCTTACCTACAAAAAATGCATTTTTTCAATGCAATTTTTTTTAAGCTTTTGCATGTGAAACTATGTATTCGATGCAATGCCTGGATACCTAATATTTAAATACATATTTAGTTTCTATCAATAGTAATACATTTAAATAGTCTGCTAAATAGACTGTACCTGTTTGTGACAAATATATGAAAGATATGTGTATCATAATATAACATGTATACATATATATACAATTAGACCAAAAAATATAAGTAGAACCGAATAGAAGTATACACATGTTGAACCCTAATTCTTTACTACATCTTAAAAAAACTGATGGAAATACTCAATTACTTGTTTATGAGAAAGGTCTTTACACATCACTTTTTAAATGACATGACATGAGCTATAAAACAAGGAACAAGAATGTACTGGACTATATTTTACGATTTGTTAACGTGGGTATTATAAAATAAAAGCTAGTTCCAGCACTAAGGAATTATTTGTTATCCTAAGAGAACTGGAATCCTCAATACCCCCTGAGGACTGGTGTATAAAGGACAAAATATGGAGAACTAACATACAAAATGCACTTTCCAATAAAATGACCACCCTTCAAAACAAAATTACAGGCAAAAGGCTTAGACTTACTAAATCAGGTACCCACCACAGACCCCAAGAAGACTCTGCTAAACCTTTCCAGAGCTCTAAATTCTCCCAAGTCACCACTTTAGAGGTGGAAAATATCATCACCTAGCTCAAGCCGTCAAGATGCCAGACCAAATAATCAAAGAAGCAGCTAGAGACCTAGCTCCTTTCATCATAAAATTAATGAATGCCTCATTTCAAACTGGTAGTGTCCCCACCAACCTTAAGGACGCGTGGGTGCCACCACTTCTAAAAAAATCTTCACTGGACCCAATCATTGCCAACAATTACAGGCCTATAACAACAGTTCTGTTCCTACTTAAGATAATAGAAAAAGCAGCGTACCTCCAGACCCAAACATATCTGGAGACCAATAACCTTTTAGGTTTACGACAATCAGGCTTCAGACCAGTACATGGTACAGAAACTGCGTTGATAGATCTCAAAATGCAATGGATCAACTTCAAGATAACCAACAATGCGCTCTACTGCTCTTGTTAGACCTATCATCTGCATTTGATCTGGTGGATCACAAAGTGCTATGCAAACACCTGTCCACCTCTGCTCACTTCTCCCAAGAAGCCACAGCATTTATTCAATCCTTTCTTAATAATAGGTCAATGAGAGCATTCTCTCCCTCAGCCTCTGCAGACCCTACACTTTACATGTGTAGTACCACAAGGTTCATGTGTATCACCCACAATGTACAATATATTCACTAAGCCCCTGTTTGACAATCTGGACTGCCTGGGTGTCACCTGCACTAATTATGCAGATGACACCAAGCTACTCCTACCCCTATCTGGCGACTACGACACAGACTTGGCTTTAGTGAACCAAAATGTACCTAACCATTCAGGCCTGGATGGCACCCCATGCCTTGTGCCTGAATGATGACAAGACTGAGACCCAGATCCGAGGAGCGCCGGTTAACTTTAATAAACTTAGTGACAAATACATATCTTTGAATATTGACGGCATTATCATAAAAGATTAGGTTTTTACCTAGACTCAGCTCTGAACCTGGGCAAACAAGTTAATGCTACGACCATTGCAACAGCGTATACCTGCAAGCTAATACATGCTTGCAAACCATTCTTATCGACTGAGAGTTACATCACATTATCGCAAGCCTTAATTCTCTTGAAACTTGATTATTGCAATGCCCTTTATTTAGTAGCCAGCAAATACATCACAAACAAACTTCAAATTCTACAAAATAATGCACTGAGGACAGCATTAAGCATGCCCATGAGACTACACATCTCGGAGGCCAAGAGAAAGCACAACTGGCTAGCTATCAAGGATGGGATCCAGTTCAAAACAGTGTCCATCACCCAAAAATGTCTAAACAATGCGGCACCGCAGTACCTAAGAGAAATAATTGTAAAAAAAAATCATCTACATTTCCTACGAGGACAGCTAACTCCTTCTGTATCCTAGTTCCCAGATTCAAGCTGAAAAGAGAAGGCGGCAGTAGCTTTCCTGTCTTGGCCGCCCAACATTGGAATGTCATCAATGACATTTGTGATGTCATCTTTGATGTTATGGGTGTTAGTCCTTGCAGTGTACAGTGGTGGCGCGAGTTATGGTTGCTTAGCTTACCATAACTGTCGAATTTCACGGGTTTTTCGGTTTTACTAGTAACCATAATATGGATAGGTTGTTATTAGTGCAAAGTAACTATAAAGTTCCTTTAAAAAAGCTTTTGCACTGATTGTGATAGCTTTTTATTAGAGCAACTGAACCATAACATCCCTGTAACAACGTTTTTTCACTGAATTTGATAGGTTTTTAGTAGGGCACCTTAATCATATTGTTTCTTTAACATAGTTTTTTCAGTAAAGGTGATAGGTTTTTAGTAGCGCAACTTAATCTTAACGTCCCTTTAACAATGTCTTTTTCACTGAATTTCATAGATTTTACCAGGATACCCTTAGTTTGTATAGATATATTGTACAGCATACTGAACCCGCTGGCTTCATGTCGATTGGCACAGTGGGAGCGGACTATATGTTTGTTCACGGACGTCGGGTTGCATCCAATGTGCTGAGAAAGGCAAGGGTTCTCTTACATAATGGGACCATGCAGCAAAGATATGGAACATATACAAACAGTGCCATGTATGTGAATTGGAAGGGAAAACAGAGTAGGTTTGCAAACTCTGTACTTTTGAAAGAAACAAAGCAAAGGTATAGGGTAAGCAGCATAATGGAATGCACCAATAAGAAAAGTGACGTCAGCCTTCAACAATGTTACTGAACTGTTGCTTTACATAGGTACAAAGAACAAAGTGTCACGTGGTTAGTACACCAAATTGTGTCTTATAATTGCACAGGTCGTGCAGTGTACAATAGTACAAAAGGGTGATGATTTTGTTTGTACGCAGCAATGGCAAGCACCCTAGAATGGCTGGAAGAGAATTTCCTGCATGTGGAAATGTGTGACAATAGTAACCCCATTAGTAGGCACCGCAGTGTGAAAAGTAAAACAATTACTATATATTGCTTCATGTATACTTAACACATTTTTTTTTTAACAGAACATACTGCAAATGAAAGGAATGCACCACAAGATTCACCTCTTCCAAAACAGCATACGGCCACAGCAACTGAAGGAAATGCTGTAAATAGCAAACTGGACAGCCAGGATGCCAAAATGGAGGAATTGCTGAACAATTAAGCCACCTTAAAAGATTTCGTACAAGGACATATTTTGAAGAAAATAAAATACCACTGCCCCACCTGCATGTGTATCCCTTCCCCACTTCCCAGCCCACCATCCCCACGAATTCCATGTCATCAGAGACTTTTCGATGAGACATCAATCCCTTTCTCCCCTCACGACCAACTTGTACAATCCCCAATCCCCCTGTATATGTATCCATTTCTGGTACCCCTTCCCTTTCCTAATAGTATCTGTGAATGTGTTCAAATAAAGGTTGATATGAAAATTGTTGCTGAGTGTATGTGTGGCTTTTCCTTTGTTTGTGAAATCCCGTTGTGACTCTGCGGGGCACAGTACTGGTGGGGATGACTGCAAATAAGCACAATTGAGGTGTCCAACGGACACTGCACCTGCCTGTCCTATCCGCAATCACAATGGAGGCATCCGTAGGGCGCCACTGCAGGCCGCATGTCCGCATTTTGTGAACCACCTGTAATTAGTTGTACGAGTGCACATTTGTCTGTCGCACAACTTCACACATGCATATCTCTTTTCCTCTGTGTCGTGATAACACCGCCCCTGTTCAATATATTCAAAGAAACGTGTGATGTACGTTTAGTAGTTCGAGGTGGCCACCCACATCCTGCGGGTATCTGTGCACTTGAACATCCCACCTGCTGTACCCGAAATACACCGAGCTTGTTAAAAAAGTTTTGGAGCACTTGTGTTGTACTTTTAATTAGTCTGGGGACCCCAACGGTGTCCGTAGGACACCTATGCACATGCACACAAAGTATTGAGCCAAATATGCCTCCGGCAGATAGGCGCTCCAATCAAGAACATTGGCGATGTCACCATGGGACCGCACCCATGCTGCATGTGGGCTCTTATTTGCCGGACACTATCTAGGCCACAGGACATCAAAAAAGTACTATTTTGTGCAATGTATGCAATGTTACTGTGAAAGTGCACACTTACAGAGGTCATACTGTCTGCCCTTGTACATGTAACTATTTTTGGGAAAGATTTAGGGCCGCTTTCCGGTTGCAAGTGCTCCACAGAAGCCCTATAAATGGCCATACCCCAGAGGTGCTCTGTATTCTGTGTTTGGCTTTCCAGAACAGAGCAGCGGTGTACATTGCTTCATGCTGTTCCTCTATATTACCTTTGCAACTAATGGGAACCATGTCTGCTGCTATTGCCTCTAACGAAGCAGCATCCACACCCTCACCCCCACCACTAAAACCACCTCCTTCCCAAGGGCCTGGACAAGGGAACAGGCCAGGTAATGTAGATATAGATCAAGAGGAGAACGAGGATAAAGTAAAGTGGTTACCCATTGCGTGCAGCCAGCGTGAGTCGTGGGAATGGAAACTATTTACCACCGTAGGACACATGCCCAAATCTTGTGCTAACCAGGTGAGATGCACTGAGTGCACTCAGTTGTGGAAAACCTGGCTTGTACAGCTACGGGACCACCTCCATGCAGCAGCACCTCAAATCGAACCACAGTGCAGCAGTTTGGAGGGTTGTCCCCTTTGAACAAGGCAGTAGGTTAATTTCCTCTACAGCATCCTCTGCATCTGCTCCTGCCAACACTATGGACACTCCAGTGGGGCAGCAGATCCATAAATCATCCTTGCAGGCCATACGCACCGCAGCAGATCTGTAACTTTCAAAGGTCACTGTATAGTGCATGTACTGCAACATGGTACTCTGCAGGGGAGAGCAACTTTGAAGTGCTTTTGAAGTTTTGTTCCGGAAGCATGACAAGGAGTGCCCCGTACCTAAGTAAGGGCCACCCAACATCTTCCTCTCTCCACTTGCCCTTTCTTATCCCTGTGGTTGTTGCCCTTTCCCTAACCTCCCTGCCCTTCCTTTCCTTCTGTGTTGCGTATTAGAAGAATAGGAACAATGCAAAACAATCAGAAAGGGGCGGGGGAGGCTCTTTTCAGAGACATCTTTCACAGTTCAAAAATAGAATTCCAATGAAAGGATGCAGGCTGTATTGCAGCCTATAAGCTCCTCAGACAGCGTGGTCAAAAATGCAAGGCATTGCTCCATCACAAACATTGCACACATTCCCAAAAGGAAGTTGTGGCTCTGAAAATAGCCTTTTTGTGCTGTTTGTGTTTGAAAGGGTGGAAGTGGTGAACACCCACTGCGGAAATGCTTGCTAGACTTGCATGAAGTGCTGCACTGCATTCTGGACATTACGCAGAAACAGCTCATTGCCAGCATGAGTGAGATGGACTCCATCTGTACGAAATATGTTGGTACTACGAAATGTAAAGTTTTCATTGTGGAAGGAGAACATGCCAACCTCTCACAAAAAGGCGCCAACAGCCTTGTTCACATTGCACCGTGCTTTCTCAATGTGTGGCCCAAATGAGGAAGAATGCAGCCACATCTGTCTCTGGCAATGCGACAAACAAGTACGTGTGACTTTGGAAACGTTTCCATGACTTGCTGAAGTGTTTCTTTTATCACAAACTGCATTGAGATGCTGGTAACATGTCCTAAACTGTACCCTCCACAATGAATAATAATAATAATGTCTGGAGGATCGAGCGTCACTAAAGTGGCACAAAGTGGACTGACATGCAGCCAGTTCATCCAACGTCCTCCTTAGCAGCGGACATCCGCATTATGGAACCCAAGGAGTGCAGCCACTCCACAACATTCTGCGTATACTTTCAAACTTAAAGGAGCCTTAATAAACGCTAGATCTCTAGTCGCCCATGCCATACAAATATCCGAAGTCATCTCTAGTGAAGACTACGACTTCCTAGCCATAACAGAAACATGGCTGCAGGAGGCATCAGGCCCAGCACTATCCCTAGCTGTTCCTGACAACTACACTATCCTTAGAACGGATAGATGTGGATCTTGAGGTGGCGGACTAGCCATCATCGCAAAAACTAAGCTTGGTATGAGAATTACTCCTTCACCAGCCATTGAATCTTGTGAGATAATGTCCACTAAAACTAAGAGAAGTTGGCCAAAGAGCTTACGATCGGCGAAGCTGGCCCGACAAAGGCGACCGACAAAGGCTGCATCCTGACTGAGCCTGACCGAGCTTGCCATGCTCGAGTGCTCCGGAGAGCTTGCCTGTGCAAACCATCCCTCTACCAAGGTGAGCCCCCTTCATCAGCCCTGTCCGGCCTCCTACACCATATCACTGCAGCGTTTTTACCTGGAGTCAAGGCTCCCAGCTGCACCAACTTCGCATCACCAACGTTAAATGATGAACACCTACGATTTCAACACGCCATCAGGCCCATCCACTCGCCGCTGCACCACAACTACTACTGCATCAAAAAACAGTACTTAATGCCCGAGCATCTCTAATCCTCGTACGAGCTACTGAACCGTCCTTCCTCGAGTGCTACGCAGATGATCACACGATCTCTGCATCCTAATATACGTTCACTATGCTATCATATTAACATGCGCCTTCATGGTTACCCATACTTGCACTATCAGTATATTAGCCCACCCTGCATTTTTTAACTGCCCTGCTATCATTGCGAATCTGCTTTGAATAAGCTTGGCTAATGTTCCATCTAACATGTGCTGACTGCCCAGTGTTTGATTGCCTGCGCTGCTTCTAACAAGTCTGGCTAGTGCCTCCTTTACTGTTTGATTGTTGCTACGTGCCCTGCCTCTGATAGCGGTACTAGCCTGCCCTGCCTCTGCTAGCGACATTAGCCTAAGTGAACCCTGCCTCGCAATAGCTGCTTCTAAACTATGTGTATCCTGCAACTTGTCATTGTGTGCCTGCCTTTGTTAGCAGTATTGTAATAGCCTGTAATGGTTGCATCTAGACTATGTGTACCCTCAGCCTGATATTGTGCGCCATGCCTGATAGCAACATTAGCCCATGTGCCCTGCCTTTGCTAGCTACATTAGACTACGAGTGCCTTGCCTTGTGATAGCTGCATCTAGATTATCTATTCTCGCTTTTCAGTACACATGTGCCCTACTTTTTGACTATTGCTTTTAGCTCATTTTGAGCCTCACTAGCATTAGATAGCTGTGCCTGCCTAGATCATTCTCAATCATGGCTGTATTTTGATTCTCAAATCTAGATGTACCGACAGACTTAGTTTCTATGACCTGCTACTTCGCCTGCCCACCTAGAAAACTAGACTAATTAGCCTTTCACCTAGTTACAGGATACCCTATACATTATATAATTCACCTTTTATTGGCCAATCTAGTACACTTGGGCACCTTACTCATACTACTGGGACTTCACATTATGTCGCCCTTTACAGGGACTATAATACAACAACCCATGATACAAAGTAACATAGCCAAGAGAAATGTAAGATTACGAGCACGACTACCGAGAATCTTTGATCCTCTTATCAAATATGAAACAAACATCCTTCGAACCAAAATGGCCACTGAACCCAATCCCAAACCTAGCTTGCACAACTACAAAAGGCATAACAACTTTCAAATAAATAGAGAAAAAAGCTTCACCTGCACAGCGTCAATAAACCTTGTCTCACTCACACCAACAAACTCCATACCCAAACTTAAAGGAGCCTTAATAAACGCTAGATCTCTAGTCACCCATGCCATAGAAATATCCAAAGTCATCTCTAGTGAAGACTACAACTTCCTAGCCATAACAGAAACATGGCTGCATGAAGCATCAGGCCCAGCACTATCCCTAGCTGTTCCTGACAACTACACTATCCTTAGAACGCACAGATGTGGATCTCGAGGTGGCGGACTAGCCATCATCGCCAAAACTAAGCTTGGTATGAGAATTACTCCTTCACCAACCATTGAATCTTGTGAGATAATGTCCACTAAGACTCCCACAGCTAACTCTCAAACTCTTAACCTCCACTTGATATATAAACCTCCTGGTCCCATCAAGACTTTCATAGAAGACTTATCTGCCACCCTATCAGAAAATCTCAAGGACACCACCCAATCAATATTACTTGGTGACCTTAACATTGGCTTCAATGATATCAATGACCCACAAGCCATAGCAGCCTCCAATATTCTGACTGAACTGAGATACACCCAAAGAGTGTTTGAGCCTACACATATCAAAGGGAGAACCCTAGATTGGATTGCTGACCATAACTGCAAAATCTCCACCCTCACTATCTCACCCCAAATATGGACAGGTCACCATCTAATTTCATTCTCATAGGACACTACAACTCCTAAACTGCAACAACCTTGTGCACCACCTGCACATACCAGAAACAAAAAAAATATGACACTAGACAAACTACTCCCCGGTATCATGCCCACTTTGAACGCTTTATCCAACAACCTAAACCCCAATGAATTAGTGGAAGAATTTAATAATATTATGAACAAAACCCTCGATGATATCGCTCCACTTAAGCTTAGAAACAGTAAACCACAGAGCCACCTGAATAACTGGTTCACCCCTCTCCTAAAAAATCTTAGATTAGAAAAAAGGAAATGGGAAAATAGGTGGAACGCTCACCCCACTCCGGAAAATAAACTGAAATTAACTAACATTTCATCTCAATATAAAAAAGAAATCATCTCAGCTAAACAAGAGACCTACAACAACAGAATTACACAAGTTAATTCAAGCACAAAAGAATAGTTCTCCATACTCAGAGAACTGGAAAATCCCATAAAGCCTCAAGATAACTGCATTAAAGATACAAATGGTGCTCTGAAATCCAGTATGCATTATCCAATAAAGTCCTAATCCTCCAAAAGAAAATAGAACTAAAATGAGAGACCTTAGCATCTGCCACATCACTTCTACTAAAACGCTTTCCAACCTTAATCCAACCACCCAATTCCACTTCTCCAAAGTCTCTATACTAGAGGTGGAGAAAGTAATACTTGGTCTAAAACCGTCCAATTGCAAAGGAGACCTTTGCCCAGCACAACTCATCAAAGATGCTGCACGAGACCTAGCACCGTTCATCACAAAGTTGATTAATGGCTCCTTTACCACAGGTACCATCCCGAGCAACCTAAAAGAGTCCCGGGTGCTCCCACTCCTTATAAAGGCAACTTTAGACCCAGCTATTCCCACTAATTATAGACCGATTACTACCGTACCGTTCCTATTGAAGATTCTGGACAAGGTGGCATATATCCAAATCCAGAACTTCCTGGAACAAATCCAACTACTAGGCTCCCGTCAATCCGGTTTCCGTCCACTACACGGCACAGAAACTGCATTGATTGATCTGAAAGCCCAAATAGATAAAGTACGAGATTCGGGAAAACCAGCACTTCTCCTCCTATTAGATTTATCTGCCGCATTTGACTTAGTAGATCATAAAGTCTTGTGTAACCACCTAGATAAAGCAGCACACTTCTCCTCTGAGGCTATAGTGTGGATCCAATCATTCCTTAGCGACCGCACCATGAGGGTCTTCTCACCTACTGCAGCTGCAGACCCCATCCCCATCACCTGCGGCGTGCCACAGGGATCTTGCGTTTCACCAACGCTCTATAATATTTTCACTAAGCCCCTGTTTGATGACTTGGACCACCTGGGTATCGCATATACTAACTACGCTGACGATACCCAGATCCTCCTCCCACTCACAGGGGACTACGAAAAGGACTTAGCACTAGTGAACAAAATCTACAGCATCGTTCAGGCATGGATGGCAACCCATGGCCTATGCCTGAACGATGATAAAACTGAGCTACTTATCCTAGGCACTGCTTCCCTCATTAATAAACTAAACACAAACTGCTCCTCCTTCATCATCTATGAGAGCTGTATACAAGTAGCCAAAGAAGTAAACACGTTAGGTATTTACCTTGACTCCACCTTATCATTCTCCAAACAAGTAAATTCCCTAGCCTCATCAACAGCTTACACATGTAAACTAATCAGAGCAGGAAAACAATTCTTATCTTAGCACAGTTGTCTAACATTAGCCAGAGCCCTAATCATCTCCAAACTAGACTACTGCAACGCATTGTACATAGGAGCTACTAAATCCACCATCAACAAAATTCAGATACAGCAAAACAATGCCCTCCGAGCAGCATTGAACATTCCCAAGAGAGAACACATCTCAGAACCAAGAAGGAAACACAAATGGCTCTCCACCCACGAGAAAATCAGACTCAAAACCGCATCCCTCACATACAAATCACTTTATAATAAAGCCCCACAATACTTAAAGGACATATTCACCAGAACACACTCCACTAGACAAACTAGACTAGCCAACACCAATCGCCTCCAAGTGCCCCGATTCAAACTCGCCACAATAGGCGGAGCTAGCTTCCCAGTCAAAGCTGCTCAATTGTGGAATGAACTACCTATCACTGTGAGGCTAGAACAATCTTTCACCAAATTTAGGCAAAATGTGATCAACTGGTTGACAACAACAAATGTTAAATGAATGCATGAATTTGTTCCTACCAGTGTGTTACCTGCCACATGTTTTACTCGCCTGTAAACCTATAACTATTGTAACCTGTAACATGTAACCGTGCTCTAAGCTGTACATCTTCTTACCTTCTGCGGCCTTATACCCCAGGGTCTGGTGCGCATAATAAATACTAAACAAACAAACAAATCAATGTATCCAGGAGTCGCCCAAAAGCCATACACTCTTCCTCCTGAATGCCGGCACAGCCATAACCATAGCCATGCGCACTCCTATTTGCAAACACACCTTCTGACACAATCTGTCCTTACACACCACACCCAGGAAACCTTATTGACCAATCCCCATGCCTGCACAGTCCCATTTCCACGGAAGCCACCCTCAAAAGACCTGCATGTGGCACATGCGCACCTTCAAATGTTGCAGTGTCCGCGGACATGTTGTCCTTGGTGCGCGGGTGCAGAAACACATTTCAAGTGGGTTAGAGGATTCCCTCCTTATTCATAGTAATGAAAAGTGTTTTTTTGTTGTAAAACTGCTTATAAACAAACACCTTTTTTTTATTTGTTGGGGATTGTTCTCTTTTTCTCCTCCTTACATTATTACACAAGCTTCTCCAAAATGTATTTTAGATTCTGGAACACAAGAGCATTTTCAATGAGGGACAAAAAAAAAATCAGCTCCACAGAACCTCACATTGGAAGCACTAAGGGTCTCATGGGTACAGAAGAACATCCCAGCATATAACAGAAAAGCAGACATGCCGCCGTTTACAAGACACCTTTCCTTCTCTACCTCTGAAGAAAGTACATTGGGATAGTTCCACAGTAGTCATGGTTGTATGCATGAAAAAATCACTGTTGCAGTGGGAATAATGTGCATCACTGCTTTCAGCAACTCCTTCAATTCACTGAGTGTTAGGGAGAATTCTCCAGAATTGCTAATTTCCCTTACCAACTGAGTCCATCAGCAGGCTTGCTGGATTTCTAGGATTTATTTATTTCACTTGGTAAGCGTGTGAGCCTTTTTTCCCACTCTTACATGCATTTTGCTGTGTGTGTTTAACATGTTCCTGTGTTCATAGACTGTGGAGCCTCACTTACTCCATAGGCATCATCCATTTACTGTGTGTTACACAGCACCTTCAGAGCAGTAACACAGGGTTGTCTTTTTGACTTCCCAACTCCGACTCCATTTTATAGGACTGACTACTGTCTCCCAGAACATGTAAAGTTGCCATTGACTTTATTAGTCTACTTTAAAACTCACAGCCCCAGTACAAACTATCTTAACTAGAGTGCTGGAAAGGGTTAATACTTATCCCTATTTGTCTGTTTCTCTTGGGGCATTGTTTTGCTCCCTTTTCATTAAGACTTAGCTGGTGGCAGTGGTAACTACCCTATTTTTCCTACCGTGGTTAGCTTAAATAACCTTGGTATTGTTTTAGGTTATCTTGGTAGCCTCGATTTAAACCCGATAGACCATATTCATTTTTATACGGTTCTGGCTGGGTTTAGTCACCATTTCTTTTTGAAAAAGTATTTCTTGTGTTTTACTCTGTGTGCCAAACCAGGTTTGGTTCCTTTGTTCACCATCCTTTTGCAGGCTTCTGCATGGAAGCCCTCCTTAGGTGCCTGTATGTCTGGGGGTGACAAGATGTGAGGCAGGGATTTAGGACTCCCTGCACAGGGTCTCCTTGGAGACCCATGCCGCACTCTGATCTGTCCCGGCAGGTCAGCCACCCCGCTGTGTGACTGACAGCCAGGCTGTGTGAATGAGGAAAAACTGCATAAAAAGCAGGTTTCTGGGGCTGGAAAGGAGGAGTCGCCACTGGAATGAGAGAACCGAAGAGGAGCTGATAGAAGAGGACCCTTACCATGACTGAACCTCACAGTGAAGCCCTGCTGCAGGTCTGAATCTTCATACTCCAACGACATGGAAGATCAGCAAGGAATCTTCTCCCCTTGTGCTGATGGGAACAACCAGTTTACCAAACTGCTCGCCAGGCCTCCCTTCTCTGGTCTAATTTACTGTACAGAGCTACAGTGAACCGGATAGCCAGGGGGAACAGACCCTGCTTGCATTTTAAGAAACACACCTTTTATCCGTTGCTTTGCTCTGCTGCTGGTTTTTTCCCTGGGCAGTGCAGGACCCTCCAGTCTTCTTACTTTGTGTCAGTCCGACAGTCGCTTCAGGAACCGTGAGCCTAGAGGACCTGCCAGGAACATCCACCTCAGCTACAGCCTTCTTCTCCATTTGAGGTACTGTTCAAATCCGGTTGTTCGTTTCGTCCGGCTGCGGTAAAGGTGTGTGAAACCTTTCGCCAATCGGAGGGCTTGTCCTTCTCCATTCTTTAAGCTAACTTTTCTGCTGACCAACTTCGTCCTGAACTCTTGGCAAAGACTTAACCACAAACTACCCTGCACTGTGTGATCTTGAGCAAAGACTTTGGTCCATTGACTTTGGGCCAGAGCCCTTTAAGTTGATTTCCTCACTGTAGTTCCATTTTCTAGATTGCCCTGCTTACTTACTTGTTGGTGCTGCTCAATTATTGTCCAACTTTGTCTTCCACTCCTTTTTTAAATTGCTGGAGTGCCATTTTCTCACACTTCTTTGTGAGCCTAACTTGTCCAGAATCTACTGGGGGTGGTGCAGTGTATTAAGAGTGTGATTTTTCAACTGCTTTACTTTAGTGAAATGTTTTACAACTGATTTGTAAATAAATGTATATTGTTTTACTCAGAAACCTTGAGTCAGTGTTTGTTTGAATCATAGTAATTGCTGTCCTTTGTGTAACTATTGATACTGCTCACTTGCTCTTGAGATGAGTCTGGCTGCTCAGCCATCGCTACCACTTTACTGTGTAGTACAGGCTTGTACCAAAAGTGAATTTGTACTGTCCCTTGTAGTCCTAATTGTGTGTGGTGTTCCCAAAGGGTAGTGCATATAATTCTGCCCAGCACCGAGCAAACTTGCAGCAGTGCGAAAGGCCACATGCAGTGCTCCACAATGAAGAACTAGTATGTCAACAGTACTCAAAGTGGCCATATCTCTGCACTCTTCAATGAGAGCTTACAAACTCAGTAGAGACACACTGTGCCACAAAGCGTGCACTCCTTCCACACCAACATTTTCATCAACGCTGCTACTCTGGGCATATGTGTGCAGGTCACCCACAAACAAATCACTGACGATGAGCACTCTCACTCTCTACATCTCTGCCATCATCACGATACACATCAATTGAAAAAGGTACTATCACCCCTTCCTGGTAAGCACACCCTCAATACCTCATTAGATAATCTGCAGTCCCATTTCCATGCCAAGCACAGAAAGAAGGACAGCATGTAGCATGTGCGCTACCCCAACTACTGCGAGGGCCGTGCCCCAGTAAAGCAGGGGAAGTCCTTCTTCCCTTTCCAGAGCTCATTTTCCAGCAGTCCCTCATTGGCTACTGTTAAACAGTCACACATGCATCCACCAATCACACCCAAGACCTCTGC
The DNA here is from genome assembly GCF_040938575.1 of Ambystoma mexicanum. Taxonomy (NCBI): domain Eukaryota; kingdom Metazoa; phylum Chordata; class Amphibia; order Caudata; family Ambystomatidae; genus Ambystoma; species Ambystoma mexicanum. The sequence continues at coordinate 206,381,118 of NC_090941.1, read as the reverse complement.
ATCTAACACTATCATCTCTGTTGAACACTCCATACTAACCGTTAAACACTCAGAGTACAAGTGTCCTGTGAATCAAAAGCACCTCCACTGGAAAGTACTGGAAATCTATCTACGATTTCTGCATCCACATTCATCCACATCGTCACCCATCACCACAACCTGCATGTATCAATACTTTTTGTACTGTACATTTGCAACTGTGTTATAAGTGCCTCGCAAGAGGATACCTGCCACTGAACCTCCATAACATTCTCAAAAAGCATACTGTCATTTCTCCCATCACCTACCATCAAATGCCACCTTCAGTGGGAAGTGTTTGCAAAGGTGGCATTTACCCATAGTAGCCATTGTAATATCCAAACGGTTGCTCTCTTCTTTCTTTCAGTCCATTTTATGATCTTTTCCCCCATGGATGCACCTCCTATAAAATTTGTAAAAATTGCAGAGAAAAGGATCAGTGAATGTATCCTACCAAACTAAGTCAAGTGCATACATAGCATGCATAACAACAGGTTGCCTGCCACTTACCTTGCACGCTTCAAAGAATGCAACATTACTTTAAAAAAAAGTATGTGTGCATTCACAACAGTACCATTCCTAAATATTCATGAATAAATGAAAGAAATTGAACAATTGCCCACTCATGTAGCAAGCATGTATATGCAGAAAAGTAAATGTAATTTCAGACACAAAAAGATTCTCCTTGGCAATCTGTACATCTTTCCAAACCTTTTCCTCACCCTTCTACAATGAGAAGTAATCAATTTTCAAAGTAAATAGTCCCACACCAATACACACTTGCCAAAGAGCACATCATACAACACACTTCAAAATATCCCACCTACCCCCTTACCAAACATGCTGATGTTCCCAAGTCCCCATTCATATACCAAGCCATCCATTTATACACACACACGAACTCTTCCTGCCAAGGCATCGCCCTACACGTTTAAAGAATGTATTCTCCAAATGCAATCACAATGCCATTAGCAGATATATTTTCTTACGATCTTCTTATACAGTTGCAGTAACCACCTCTGTCCTGAAAGCCACTGGCGTGTGAACTTGAAAATACAACCTAGAACAAACTGCCTCTCACCAACCAACAAAGTAAGTACAATACCATCAAAGTGTTTTACGTGTTACTGTGAAAGTGCAGTGTTCTTGTAGTGTAATATACAGAATCGTGTCAACCCACCGGTATGTGCTTCATTCTTACTCATGACACCTCTATAGTTCCGCACTTTATATTATCATCTTGCCACCATTATACTAACCTACAGATAGTAATATAGCATTCCCAACCGAATGTTAGAGCCCATTACCCAGTGACACACTTCCATTTATATGCCTACCCTCATTTTCAACCATTCATGCACATTGCACACATACACATTTCAAAATCTGCACACCCACACTTTCCTTTTTTCTCCAACAGCTACTACAGAATGCCTACCAAACAACAACTCGGTAGAAAACAACGCAGAAATAGATCAGCGCAACCTAAAAGCATAGAAAGTAGCCATCCACCCCTAGCAGAATTTGTACAGAAAGTTCAAAGAGAAGAGCTAATACAGTCATTAAATAAAACAGAACCATCTACCAATAAGGGGACTGTAATTCCTCTGTCAAAATGTGGAAATGAAAAGAAAAGCACTAAAAAGAGTGCAACTTCACACTACTGCTAACAGTATTACCCAAATTGACCTTTTGCAAATGACCTTTTGTCCTAATTGACCTAATTATAGTGGTCCTAATTGACCTTCTCCGCAATTGACCTTTATATTATTTGACTTATTTCATATATGTATTGGGTTGGTTTTGGATTATAAATAATATAAGGGGATTGGGTGGGGGAATGCGGGTGGTTTTGGATTGGGTGATGGGTTGCGTGTGGTTTCCCCCGCATTTATGTCCTAATTGATCTTTTAAATTAGGCCAATTCTTCCAAGGTCAATTGTGAAAAGGTCAATTAGTATACATCCACTGCTAACAGAGCACGTAGAAATGGAAATGTAACCACAAGGAAGCATTCCAAAAAAGTAATTTTACAAATGATTTTCCACCACAGAGTCCTTCAAAACCTTATTAATAGAGGGGAGAAATCACGTTCAACCCTTAAAACTTACCGAAGAAAATTAATCCTGGAAGCTCTTGTAGACAGTGGAATGGTCTTGAAATGGAAATTGTTTATGTGAATTTTAAACAGAATGAAACCACTAACAAAATGAATTGGTGAACTACGACCACTACTTCGAAACAAATGCAATATCAGCATAGAGATCATTGGCAACATCTGTACAAGTGAGTGGAGTCACACCACCGCCACAGAGCCAAACTTAAATTAAGAATCATACAAACAAGAGCAAAGAAAGCAAATTGCCATACATAGCAGTGGACAAGGGTATGAAAAGGTACACAATACCATAATGGAAAAAGAAACACTGCTTCCACACATATCGCCATAAACTTAGATGCCACTCTCCATTCCACCGAACCAATACGCCTCACCTACAAATGGCCTTGCAGATCATTGTGTAATGTTCGCTAATACTTTATAAAATCTTTGCTGCAGTTCTTCAATCAATATGTGAAAGCCAATGACAAAAGAAAAATGAAACTACTTCAAACTATGGACTCCTGTCCAGTGCGCAAATACACAGGACTACAAGGACATTCCTTAGCCTGTATTTCTGGACCTACTTGCAACCTCACCTTCCACCATATCAAAATGTTAGCAAGACACCATTCTACTGTAAGAAATCTTGTTTACAAACTGTACTATGCAAAAATGTTCAGCTTTAGCACTGCAACATTTAAATGATATTCTCCTACACGGTACAGCCAAATAACTGCTCAAAGAAATAGAGCACATCCAAAGGAAATATTTTCGAAGTGAAGAGCACTTACAAACCCCAGCACTTTCAGACAACAGTAGTGACAACTTTGCAGATTTCAACTTTCTATGTCACACATACAAAAAAGAAATACAAAAGTTCAAAAGCACACTCCTAGCAAATGAGGCTGAATTAGCCATAACGGAGGTAAAGACCACCATGTGTCAATATGAACAATCTGTAGAAGAGTTTGCTGTACTAAAATCCCAACAAAACAATGAGTAGCATACCATATTTCTAGGAGTAAAGCAATTGAACATGGTATACAGCACAAAAGTAAAACTTGTACCTGTGAAAACTAAAAACTTGTACTGCTGTATCTAAGTGGTGAAGCTGGTTAAGGCAAAACATTCTTAATAAGAAGTATCAGTAAATTCCTCCGACAATTAACAAACAACAACCTTTCAGCTGTTGTATCCGCCCCCACAGGTTTCGCTGCCTACAACATATGTGGGGTCACTATACACTGATTGCTACTCCTTCCATTAGAACACCAAAACAAATTAGAGTGCTACAAACTTTCAGCAGAAGCTGCTATGGAGCTACGCAAAGTTTTGAAACAAATGAAAATGCTACTAATAGATGAGGTGAGCATGGTTTCCAACCTAATGTTAGCTTTGACTCACCTCAAATTGCAAGAGGTCATCAAAACAGACTATGAAGAACTCTTTGGAGGAAAACATGTCATTGTTTTTGAAGATCTCCTGCAATTAACACCAGTGAAAGATGAACCTATCTTTAAAACCTTAGGACACAAAATGTGCTGTAAAAGTCTGGCAAGCTTCGGGAATGTAAATATCTGGTAACCTATCCAATACAGAGAACTTACTCAAAACATGCGTCAGTCTGCAGACCTCACCTATGCCAATATTTTAAAAAACATGCAGATTTGGTGTACTATCAAAGGAAGCACAGTCTACCCTAAATACCAGACGCATCCATGAGCTGTACGGGCATAACTCATGTGCTACTGATGTCATTGAACAATTAGCTCACAAAAATGGCAACTGTATGTCCTTAATGCTAACACTAGCAAGCTGTGCACAATTCAATGCAACAATGCTGAAAAAGGAAATGCAAGCACTAGTGGAAATTCACTCCACAGACAAACTGTACGTACACGGTATGACAATACATATGTGTCAACAAGTCATAGCATGACTAAATACCTTCTCCGACTCAGCTGGTTTGGAAAAAATGTTAACATTATGTTTTAACTGTAGAGTAATGCTAAAATATAACCTTGACCAAGAGCAAGGTTTAGTTAATGGAGCACTTGGTACAGTTGTTCGCATCCAGACATATCCACGGGACAGCAGCATTCAGTTTGTCAACATCCAGTTTGACAAACTTTCAGAGGTTAAAAGGATAGGACGCACACCAGCTCGATTCCGTCTTTTCAAAGACATGTATGTACGCAGAGAATAGTTTTCTCTGTCGCTAGCTTATGCAGTGACTGTGCATAAATCGCAAGGTCTAAGAATAGATCAAGCATTAATTGATATTGGCAGCACAATCTTTAAAGAAGGCATGAGTTACGTAGCACTGTCACACCTATGTACACTTGAAGGACTATATCTAGTCAATGTTGATGCATGTACAATCAGCGCTGACATTCCTTGTATCATAGAATACAATAGACTACGTGCAGTCTACACACCCCATCTCAAAATGTACCCTGTTCATCAAAAACGGACATGTTTTAAAAGAAAACTCATGCAATCAGAAGTTCTAAATTATTTCCCAACAGTACCACCAAAGAAATTAAAATCAGCTCATACTGCATCAACTATCAAAAACACAGACAAATGGATTGAAAAGGACAACACAAAGAAAACTATCTCTTCAAAGAAACCACGTGCACTTCCATCAAAGTACTCAAGCACAGAACTACCTGGTCCATTCAAATTTTCAATGCAACTGGTGTAAATTTCTAAGCAAATGTAGCAGTGAATGTTCTATTCCAAATGCCAGCAAGTGTTGAAAACATTTATTTAAATGGCTTGGACCAATTGTGTTTACAAATGCTAGTTCTTCACAAAAATGCAGTAAATAATCCTGACAACACTTACAGTGGGCCTCATTACAAGCTTGCCGGTCCAGATACAATGGTACCGGTAATCTTGTCGATACCATTTAATCCGGACCGGCAAACTCTGTGTTGAGCTTGCGGGTGCCTTTCATTCCGCCAGGTGTGACCTGGCGGAATGAAAGGCACCCGCGAGCACAGCATGCCTCTAGCACAGGCACCTTTATGAACAGTGCTGGTGCTACTGGCATCCCCATTCCCATTGAGCCCTATGGGCTCAAATGGAAATGGGCATCATCCGATTCCTATACCTGTGAAAGGGCAATTACCGGGTCTGGCAGTGCCGGAATACCCCGGTAATTGCCCATTCGCTGTTGCCAGACTTTTTTTGCAAGGCTAACTGCAACCTCCAACCATGTAATGAGGCCAACTATCTCAGGAATAAGGCAGGAATTGGACTACTGTGCTGGAATTGTGAACTTCACGTTAAACAGACAAGAAGATCCAGAGGAATTTCTAATGTACTTACTACAAGTACTGGAAAGCAAAAACACACCCATAAATGAAATCTTTCAGATTTCCTACATGTGGAAACATACATGCACTCTTTGCAACCATGTCATTCAGGAAGAAGTCCCTAACAAGCGCTTTGTCTATGTATCAATACCTAACTGTGAATCCATTCCATTTGAGCAACAGGTGCAAAATGAAAACCAAAGCATATTGTGTACTTCTTGCAATTCCGATAATCGTTTGACATTACATATACAATCACATAGTCAATATGTAATATTAATGTGTTTAATATACAATGCAGATGGAACCAAAAATAACTGAAAACTTACTAGCTTCAGAAACACACAGGTATCACTTGGCAAGAAAACCTTCACAACAGTAGGCATAATCTACCACACAGGCGACACAACAAGTGCAGGCCACTATACCACATACATTAGAAAGCAATGCTCATGGTGGGAATACAATGATACTTCCAGTTTTGCAAAGCAGAGATTACCTGCAAATCTTGCAAATGCCTACTTAATATTCTTGAAGCCAAAATGTTCTCATTGACGTACAAAACTAGAATACCCTACTCCCCAGCACCCACCAGTAGTTATGTAATTGCACAAAAAAAGAATTACCTTCTACACTGTGGAACTGGAACAATTAATCATACAGTAAGTATCCAACAAATGCATCAAGGTGTTTGTTCAACAATTTGTTCACCAATGAACCCAATGATTACACTCAGAAAAACAAAAAGTGTACAAAAATGGCACTAATATTGTTTGCTACATGATACGTACAAGAAAAAGTACTAAGTATGAGGTTTCAAAACTATCCTCAGTAACCTCTGAAACCATCAAGTACGCAAATGAGTCACTACCTGTCTAACAATGTCCATAGAAATTCAATGCATATTCAAATATCAGTACGTATACCCATAATAGTGCACCACCACTTCAGAATGTGGAAAGAAGTGAAACTGCCAACAGGAATGCATAAGCTTCTAAATGTACCCTATAGAAATGGCACACTGTACAGTTAGAATATGCCACCTGGTATCTAACTGCAACCAGAATACTCCAGTATTACTTGCAGCATTGAAATAGCCAAACTCATCCATCAGCAACCACTGTGCTACAAACATATCGTCAAACACTTCCAAAGTATGAACAGTTACAGTACGCCAACAGGTATGTAACTGCCCTCACAATTCTGCAGTAGCACAGTGCAATGGCACAATACTTGCAAAACATCAGCAGCAACAAAACGCATAAAGAAACAGTGTTAAAAAAAGAAAGCAGGTAAATAGTTAGAATACACCAACTGCTATACAACTGCAACCACACTACCAACACGTACAAAACAGAAATCGTACACCATTGCAATTCCTCCTACTGCAACAGTACACCTTAAACATTGCTATAATCTGTGCAAACATTACTGTAATTGACTGTGCAATGTAACAGCAAATAAATGGGGACGTTTTTCTTTTTAATCCAGCATGGATTCTTTTCTCCCACAGACCCAATGATTATGCAAAGAAACACAGGAACTGAGCACATTGCACAGAACACTTGTGTTTGTAGCATAGTACTTATGAAGTACTAATTATGAGGGTCCACAAAGTATAAAAATATCTGCAATGTAATGCACTGCAAAGTAACAAAATACCTGATCTAATATGTTAGGTTCTCTGTTTCCACAGATAATGAAGGATCGATTACTACAACATTTCGCATCCCATACACAAAAAACTACACAGGCCCTCCACAATAAAAACAGTAAGTATGAAATTATTGATGCATACTTCTTTATAATCTGCAAAGTTTAATGTGTCCTCATGTTTCTGCAATCCACATACCAATGACACAATGTTCAATGTAGAGCTATATTGCACTGTACTGCTTGTGCCCACGGCCTACACCCTTTTCTACACACGGTAAGTGTACGGGCTCCAGCCATACACTCAATATTATAGACCCTGGCCACAACTACTACAACACAGTACAACCATGCATAGAAACATCTATCCACTTACCACAAACCTGGCACATAACACAGCCACCTACCCCTTAGCCACTTCAGTTCACATTGCATGACATTACTTCCACACAATAGACAACCTTTTTGTTAAATACCTTCTGCCCCAAAGCATGTAATAAGTGGACACATTCAATGCACTATAGGACAGTAACCTACCCAATAATCTGCACAATTACAACAACCCAAACTGAAAAATGCATCCATATGTCTTACATAAATGTCCTATGTTCTGTAAAATGTGCCTCCTCACATGTCATTGGCACTGTTAAGGGCATTAGGCCATCTTTGTTGCTATGTACACCATTTCAGTAGAAGGTACAGAACACAGAATACAGTGGAGCACATGGTGCACAACTCAGCAGCCCTATTGGAAAGTGTGCGTACTCCTTAAAATTTCAAACTTCTGCTTCTCTTTTTGTAATGTGTAATGGAGACACAATTTGAAAACCATACCCCCCTTACAATGTTTGAAGAAGGCGTTAAGTAATTGCTTTTTTTTGCTAAACGAGAGCCCCAAATATCTTCGTGTTGCAAGACACCAAACTGTGTAAAATGGCCGTGCCACTCACATATGCGGAGCCATCGCACATACAGTCTGCCATCGTGCACTGTTGCTTTATAAAACACTGCACATAGAAGTCTATAGGGGCTGTAAATGTACATTTTATGTATGTTGTCATCTGTGCATTCAGTGCAGCATGTGTAAGGTACCATCATCTCTCCATGTACATCATACTAATTTCAACATAATACGAGTACTATTCGGAAATGCACGGTTTTTAATTTGGCGCATGATCTCCGGAAAGCGAAAACTAACATACCTCTCTTTCAACAGGATAAATGCTCATTGTAAAACAGCCTTCAGTGGGACGCATGATTTGCTCCAAGGGCAGACATTGTATGAAATAAAAAAAAGCAAAGATAACTTTAAGTGTAGTTGCTGTGCACATGTTCTGCAAAGGTAGTCTGCAACTGTTCAATACGCCGCACACAGCAATTTCTTGTCCACACAGTATAACCATGGAATTTGCAGAAGTTATGTAAATACAACCTTACATTGCATGTGTATTGGGATTAATATTTAGTAGGATACATTTCAGTATGCATAATTATGAAGTCACCGTACCAAAGACTTTGTCTGTGTGCACTGTACAGGGGTTTTTAACAGGAGTGGTCACGCTGCGTTATAGTACCATGTCTCCACCATTCAGCATAAATGGTAACATTGATTGTTGTTGGTTTTGTAGACATGTTTCTACAGCCCTTGCAAATCTATACATAAAGCACAACACTGAAAGTTAACGAAACTCATGCACTGAAACGGCACACCATATGCTCAATCTTGTGCTGCTACATTGCTTGTATCGTCCTTCCGATGACCTTTGAAACACTTAAGCCTTGTACGCGCCTTCATTGTATTAAAATTATTAACAGCCAGAGGTCCATATAGCACTCGACCGGCACACAAACGTCGACAGGTAATATTGTAGTGTTGCACATTTTGTCAAAACAGTTCCTGCATTGTCCTGCAATCGGAGGGGACGTCCATGAGGATTTTTGTTTTAGGTTTCTTTGGACACATACACAGAGAATGTGCAGTGGGTCTGATGACACTCAGTGCCACTGACATCTTTTGTGAAAAGTGAACACATGAAAGGAGGGTGTGTTGGCAATGTTTGAAAAACTATTTGCATGTGTGTACCCATAGAAGGAGAGTGGCACCTACAAAACAGAGAGCAAGGCAGTGGGTCAACATATGATGCTGCACAATAACACACAGTAGATCACCCAAAGGTCCATGATGCAGCCAATTAGGGCCTGTTTAGGACATCCTTCCCCCAGACCCTTGTCGTGTACGCTGCCACTGATAACGGCTACTTAAATGTATACTTATTCCTGTTTGTTCGCAGATACCTTGCACCTTACTGCCCATGTTACCCCTTCCACAGCCCAAAAGATGGGTGGTGGCGCAATCATTGCAAGATTACCATAAGCGGTGTGTTTTCACTCATTGTTATCTGGGACAACCGCTATGTACCTGTATGTCCATTTGCATTTCCGGCAATAAGAAGCAACCTGCATTTGGCCAGTTACCACAACCCATAAATGTGACACAGCCACCGGCACCCCAACCAAACCTCTGCAACATAATAGATGCATGCATACAAACATCTAGCCAGTTACCAGAACCCACAAACATAACAGAGCCTCCAGCACCCCTACAAACTTCAGTTCACATACTATTGTACTTCTACTTCTTTTAACTAAAGCACAACATCTTCAGAACATTGGCACTGCACCCAACACTGTATTTAGTACTGACAACCAATACCTCAAAATGCAGTTAAGTTCTCAGTCATCTGGCCAATGGGCACAACCCATGTAACAACAGCAGTCATTCACAAATCTGTGGAACTCTCCCTTCCCCTGCACACCCAAGTGTTATTGTATAAAAAAATCAAACATTCTCACAGCTTAAGTATTTACAACCTATAATTTTTAAATTTAATTCATAACACACTTTCTCTAAAAAAGAAAGATGACTCAATTTTTGTAAGAATATATATTAAATTATCGCTCTTATTTCTTCCAATCTTATATTGTTGGGTCATACAAGACTTGTTTGAATAACCATCAGTTCCTAACAATGTTACAAATTCACATGTTAGTAGTCACAAGTATATAAAATACTTCCTTAATTTTGACACTTTTTCTTGCTAAGAACTCAATGTTCTGTTCAGGTGAACACTTAGACACACAAATTCCATTATCTGTCAATAAATTAGTTCATGAAAAAGACTGCACATAGGATAATTCTTGTATGCCTAAGCACTCTATGCGTTTCAGGGAAGAGATCCCCTTCTTCAGGAGTTGATCACCCTTGTTTTTCGTGTCTGTTCTTTCAACCTGGATGTTCAATGTATAAGATGCAAAGTTTTTTCAATGGCCTTCTATTGGCTTGATCTCCTATTGAGGAGTGTGGGGTAACCACTTGTTAGGAGTACCCAGTGGAATCCAGTAGTCAGTCCCGGATAAATCAGTTGTCAAGATTCCTGGTTGGAATGCGCAGGATATCTCTAGCTGTTTAGAAGAATCTCCACCGCTAGTCTGTGTACAGCCGTGGTCTGTATGGGCACAACCCAAACACATAAACCATCCACACGTACCCTATCCACTTTTATACAGTGGATAGGGTACGTGTGGACTTCACCCAGTGGACACGCTGCAGGACTGTTGACTTCAGCACCTCCAGGCACCTCCAGGCATGGATGGAAAACTGCAGGGTGTGCTAACAATCACCACACCCATGCAACCAACAATGTGTGCACTGTGCACTGTGTACAATGTGTGCACAAAGCACACACACAAGTCTACAATGACAAACCTACTTACAACCAGTGGGCAGACTCTTCAGTCCAAGGCCTCCAGCCATGCATACAAGGCACTAGGGGCTTGGCACACACAAGACAGCATAGTGGACCAAATACCAAATACAAATGTCCACATATCATCTGCAATCCACTCCCCATCCCGAATGGAGTCTGCCTGCACTCACCACAGAAGGTAGCCGCCTGTGGAGATACCCAAGAATCAAGTATATGTCAGTAGCTGCGTACATTGTCCATATTGTAAATGTGTGATGATAAGGATATCCTTTCATGTGGCAATATCTTACTGCACTCGCTAAGTAAGGAAAGTGTGTGACCAGGGGAAAACCATTGCAAATGCAAATGGTGGCATGTCACTCTGTAATGTGCAACACAGACAATAAAGTACAGCGTATGGAAGTGCACGCATTTCAGTCTACAATGTCCTCTACAACCAATCTGTAAATGTAACTACCCTAGGAGAGATGCATATTTAAAAGGGTGTGTGATGGAGCTATGTATGGTTATAATAATTTACCCAAATGATCAAAGGAAAAGAAAATGCACTCTGTATACATATTTGTGCAATACACATACCGGTATCACACTGTTCCCATGCATGGCTGCATTGCGTTGTAGTGGTTGTGGGCAAGGCCTAGCCTCTTGGGTGCATGCGGAGGCATACAGCCTCTGGCCATGCACCCAAGAGGCTAGGCATTGGCCACAACAACCGCAATGCAATACAGCCATGCAAGGGAACATGTGGCCACTTAGCACAACCCACACACATAACACAGCCACTGGCACCTCTACCAAACCCCACAATGGGAACATTTTGGTATCATGTGCAATGCACTCCCCTTCCTCAATTGAATCTCCCTGCAGTCACCACAGAAGCTAGTCGCCTGAGGAGCTATCCGCGAATTGCCGGAATACTCACAGACCCTGCTCGCACACCACCGTCTTCTTCCACCTAAACAAATATAATATCATATGAACTGCTTTTCACTCCCCCACCCTTTCCAGCCCCTCTTCCACCCACCAGATGCCGCAAACCATGTTTTCCAGCCCCTTTCAGTGCTGCACTATCCTCTGAGAAAACACAGCGGCATTTCCCAAAATTGTGATGCACATCGTGCTTCCCTCCAGCGAACCACAGGGCTCGTCCAATGTTCGCTGACATCACGCCACACTCCAGGCCAATGAGACTTTTGACCGGGAGTGAACAGGGAAATGGGACCGCAGAGCGGAGCCAGATATCACATTTTTTTTGAGACGTACATTTTAGTGGCTTCTAAAAAAAATGACCTGGACAGATTTTGACCAAAATTACAAAAGCACGTTTTCAGAACCAAGACGCTTCTCCTGCCGCAAATGTGGTGAAAATCCGTCCAGCCGTTTGGCCTGTAGGCGTGCGCAAAGTTTTTGTACATTCTGTCTATGGAGAAAAAAAATGTGGGACCCCCCTATAACTTTGCCCCCCTCCACGAACCCTCACCCAACTTCCGCAAAAAATTCAGAGTGGGTCATATACTTTTTTTATACTTGCATAGTTATATGCCAATTCGTCCACGGGTATCGAAGTTATAAGCCGTCCAAAAAGTGGTCTTCCTATGAGATGAGCAACTTAACCATAACTACATGCCCGCTACCACGGGCCGTGTAATATATGTATTGTATATTGAACAAAGCAATATATTAAATTATAATTGTTATTTGTGTGATCAAATCTTTTATTACCTAAATTATAAATCAAGTTACGCAAGAATTAATCAAAGTTCTATATGATATAAATGGTGATATCATCAATAACGTCATCATTGTGGTCATAAACTGCACAACTAGGGGTGCACAGTTAAGGAGGCTTTTGAAGAATTTCAGGGGTTTTGTTGCGTTACATTTTCAATGTTAAGTCCCTGCAACTAAAAAAAATATCCAGAAAATATTTGGTCAGTGAGTTAAGTTGATCAGATGATTCAAAGCAACAAAACACCTGAAATTCAGCAAACATATTTTGAGCACGTCCACCTTAGCTATGCACCTCTTGTGACACAGCATATGACCACAATGATGACATCAAAGATGACTTCACTGGTGAGTGACATCATTAGTTACATCAGACATGACATTACCAATGAGATCAATAATTACATCAAATGTGACACTACCAATTAAATAAGTTAGAATATGTTGTTGACCTCTTTCCATACATATTTTATTTGATTACACTTACATGATATACACTGTTACAGAAGTATGATATGATTACACGTGGATCATTCATTTGTAGTACTTATCAACTTACACAATTGAAAATAAAAATATGTAACGTTATACAAATGTGTTGAATTTCATGTATTAGTAAAAAGTTAGAATGCTCCATTGCAGAGAAAGAAACAAGAGCAGTATACATCCTAATGTGTAAGTATGAAATAATGTACATATATGTTATGCTAAAAAAGAGTTGTCATATTTCAAAATGTAATTAATCAAACTAGTGACAGTGGTGTCATGCATGATGTAATTAGTGATGCCATAAGTGATGTCATCAGGGATGTCATACGCTGCACTACAGGGGATGCATAGATAAGGTGGAATTGCTTGAAATGAGATTGCTGAATTTCATTGGTTGTGTTGTGTTAAATCTGATCACTTTCACTTTCTCATAATCAAGGTTTTTGTCACTGAATTGGAAGGTTTTATTGCCATGTATTTTTCACATGAAATCTGATCAGCTTAACTCTCTCCTAACTAAAGTTTTTTCACTGAATTTTAATGGAGTTATACTATAGTTTCTTCAGGAGCCCACTAGACATTGCCTTTGGCCCTGGCCAATGCGCAAGTGTTGAAACAATAGGTTTATCCAGGCCCACTAGCTATGGTCTTCGGCTGTGGCAATGTACATGTTGCACCAATAGGTTTCTTCGGGGCCCACTAGTTACCTTGTGCCATGGCTAATGGCCATGGACTTTGGCTCTGGACATTGTACACCAATCAGCTTCTTGGAGGCCTTTTAGCATGGCCTTTGGCCATGGTCATTGTACATGTTGCACTAATAGGTTTAATTGGTGCGAACTAACCATGGCCTTTGGACGTGGCCTCTGTAAATATTGCACCAATAGGTTTCTTCGGGGCGCATTAGCCATGACCTTCGGAGGAGATGGGATCACTACAGGTTTACAATTACTTTGTGTTTCACATTCTTCCTTTTCCCACTGGATTCCCACGATATTGGCAATGAACTACACATGCAGCGACATTGAACTACCCGTGCCCATGGGATTCCCCCGGTATTCCCTGATAATGCTTGAGAATCCAAAACACTTTCCTGTACTCACATGCACTCAATAAGTGCCTCCCTTCTGTTTCCATGATCCCCCCAATCCTGTCAATTGGTTTCCCCCCTCCCTAACCCTCTTCCATTACCCCCTATCACTTATCATTTCATGTGACGCACATTCTTTTCTGAGCGTGTTTTTCAGCGATGCTGCTGTAATCTCGAGAGATTCACATGGTCTTTCCTTGATAAACCAAATATTTTGTACCCATAACTGGCTCCAAAACACCCCACCCCAAATCCCCAGCTTTCCATGTTGTCTTCTTTCCCACTCCGCACCTTTAGCATGATGTGATTGCTATTGCTATTGGTATTTTATTTATACAACAGCTGTGGCCAGGACAACTAAGGGCTGTCGTTCAAAACAATCAGTGTTCCCTAGGAACATTATTTCACTTTATAAGGTTGTGGGGGAGTTCATTCCAAAGTTTGATGGCATACTTTTTCCTCCTCCAAGTAGTGTTCTTTCATTTGCAGCTTCTCCTGGTAATATTGCGGGAATCACTTGCATTGAGCAACAAAAATAATTTTAGATTTTCATTTCTGAAAAGCCTCCTTGCTACAAAACGACATTTCTGGTGAGCCGTAGAAAAAAAAAAGGTGAGGGAGAGGGGTGCAGAAAGGGAGGGGAGGAACAAAACAAGTGACTATCGTACTAGGCCTGATGACATTTCAGATAGTGTTGGATGGGGGGGAAGTAGGGGTAGGAGACAGACGAGGTTGCTATCATACTAGGTCCAGGGACAACTCTGATAGATTAAGTGCATAGAAGAAAGTAAGGGGAGGAGCGGAGGAGATAGGAAAAGGGAGAAAGGGAGAGGAGGAGAGAACAGAAAGAAAGCAGTCAAAGAGTGGAGAAACAAGAGGGGAGAGTGAATACAATTGCAGAAGTCAGTAGTAACACATAATGTTGCAAGCCAGGATACAAGATGAAGATGGGACAACATGATTCAGGGCCACCATGAGTACAAGATGCAAAGGAAGTCCAGCATGAGAGTTAAGAAAGGGTGATGCACCATGAATCAATGAAGTCCATAAAAGTCAAACCCAGCATTGGCCACAAGACGGTGATGGTGAAACCAGAATATATCAGCACAGATTCCTGTAGAAGTAAGCTTGAAGAGGGTGAGGGGGAGCAGGGTAGATGAATCAAGCAAAACAGGCAACACCTGTGTGCGAGAAGGGTGGGGAGCATAAGGGAGCATCACAGGGGGATCAGACAGGGTGGGGATGGCATGTGGGGACAGTTGGAGTAAACACATGTTGGTGCATGCTTACCTGCTTTCTGAGCAGCGGGTCGGGCCCTGGGTCCTCCTGATCCAAACAGGTCCAAACAGGAATTCCCCTTTTCTTCATCAGCCCTTCGCTTTGGACGCCTGGGTGAGAGACGCCCTTGATCTAACAGTTAAGAGCAGGAAGGAAGAGGCAGGGCTAAGAAGGTTGGTGGTGATTAGGCCAGGTGATCTAGATCCACTTGCACCTGCTCCCCATCTGCAAAGGAAAAGAGGCTGGAGGGCTCCTTAAGTATGGAAACAGAGCAGCAACAAGGAAGGCACCAGGTGGGCAGGGCTTGCTAAGTGGGGAAAAAGAGCAGCAACCTGGAAGGTACCAGGTGGGCGGGGTTTAGGCCAGGTGACCTAGATCCACTTGCATCTGCTCCCCATCTACAAAGGAAAAGAGGCTGGAGGGCTCCCTAAGTAGGGAAAAAGAGTAGCAACCAGGAAGGCAACAGGTGGGTGGGGCTTGCTAAGTGGGGAAAAAGAGCGGCAACCTGGAAGGAACAAGGTGTACGGGGCTTAGGCGAGGTGACCTAGATCCACTTGCATCTGCTCCCCATCAGCAAAGGAAAAGAGGCTGTATATATGTTTTAAGGCATAGGGGCCACCCCATGTCTCTGTTGAATATTTTAAAAACTGCTGAATGGATTTACCCCAAACCAATCAAGGAAATTAAAGCAATGCTTTGTGCCAAAAGAAATTCGTATTTGGTCCAAATTTACCCAGCAGTTTTTGCACTATGGCTATTCAAACATTCATTGTTTTCCCTATAGGAATATGAATGGGATTAGGCTAAAAAACTGCTTTTTTATGTTTTCTTAATACATTTTTCATGTTTTAACAAATTTGTTTCCAAAATGTCCTGTTGGGAGGTGGGGTATCTTGACAAACATTTTGTTTAGAAAATGTCATCCATCCAAATTCATCCACCAGGTCAAAAGTTATTAGCCTCTCTGCTGAAAAGCAGAAAAGCCAATATAAAGGTTTTAAGAAGCAGAAGGAACCCCCTTCTTTGTCAAATATTTTTAAAAAACTCCTGGATGAATTTACCCCAAAACCAGTCAAGGAAATTAAGTCAATGCTTTGGGCCCTATTTGTTGCTTATTTGGTCCCAATCTGCCCAGCTGAAAACTGTGGTGTTTTGTTTATTTTATAACATTTTCATTTTATAACATTGTTACAAAGGTTTTGGTGGGAAATGGCTGCCTTTTCATTCTGAAAAGTATCTCAGCCTCTCTGCTGAAAAGCACCATGAGATAAAATTGCTTTTTTTGCGGGGAGAAGTGGCACCCCTTCCCCATCGAATATTTCCAACACTCTGGAGATATCAATCGACACTTTGTGCCCAAGTTGTCTCATGTGTTCCAATTCTGTACATGTGGAGTGCCTGTTAGGACGTGGAAGACTTTTAATTCTGAGCAATTATTCCCGTTATCGTGGGAATCAGTGACCTGCCACTCTACCGCAGGAATTTTGGTTTTTGGAAATGAATACTGTGAAATTATTGTGAGAATAAGGAGTTAGAAAAATAGGTTTAACATCTGCAGTGCCTACATCTACTGAGCATGTGGCAATGGTTGTTTGTTAACAAATTAATAGTGTGGACATGCCACTGTCTAAAACCACTAAAGCCCCGTAAGAAAAACCTCACAGATGTTAAATCAAATGGTCGTGTAGTGATAAAAATGACTTCATTTATTAATTCAATAGATGTAACATTTAGTTTACAGCAATTAGGAACAATTCACTAATTATGTCTTCTTGTGAAACAACAATTTACCAATTATAATGCACTTGCCCTAATGCCCATTTCACTTCCTTTAACCTGCATATATTCTCCACTCAAACAATTCATCACCAGTCATTATACTCATCCTACATGTTTCATTCCATACATCATATTAAACAAATACACAGCAACTCTTCTGGGAACAATCAGGCACACACATGCTAAAGCACTAACAATTATACTATCATTCAAATTCAATTGCCAAGCTACAAGAACCTCAACGGTTTATGTGTCCATGTTTAAAAATTACAATTAACTTGACATCTCTATTCCATCAGTCACAGTCCGTGGAAAATCTTCAGGATCCGTGTAATATTGGATCTTTGGTAACATCCTGTTAAATGTTCTTCGATGCCACCTATGAGTACAACCAATTTAATGAATGTTCAATATTCACTGACAAATAACACGGAGTTAGAATAACTCTGATGTCTGCAACGTACATACTAATCATACTTATTCTCAAGAAAGGATAGTGTTGTGATTTTCGGTGGCTTTACAACATGTCACGCATACACCATTCCACCACTATGTTAAATACTGTGTTTATGCTGATACTGCAAGCGTTAAACGAAAATAAACTCTGGGAACACCTCCTTTCATGTACATTGAAATCGTCACACTATGCAATCCTAAATACAGAAAACGCCAGAGAAAGGTATCTGCGTTTCTGGTGCTTAGGCTGCTGGCTCTTATGTAATTCACCTCAGCATCAGCACACTCCCTGCGGCTTCTTATTGTTCTTCCACTCGATGCTGTACCAAAATACACATTATCTCGTTAAAATGTGTACCCATATCTCTAAACAGGAAAACACAGGTGCGCACGTTGAGGGCAATACTATTCAAATACCGCTTACCTCGACGCTCTTTAATTAGTAAAACCCGTTAAAGATACTCCCATGTGTATCTTTAATCTACTCTTCCTCCAGGGTTTTAGTTTAAACAGGACGCTCCCGACGGCTCACTGAGTAAAACAGTCATGTCAGTGAGCTACTACTATTATTAGCCGTTGAAAATTACTGGTTTCAACTCTGAGCGAGTTTGTCTATTGCGCTTGCTTACCTCTTTGCTGCCTTTAATCAGCATAGCAGATGCCACTAGCTTGCGGTTTCCGTTACTCAACAGAGTTCATTTAAAAAACGCTTTTCTTTTTTCTTTTTGGACGTGTCGTGCCGTCATGCGTGCAAAAGGGCACTTTCCTTCAGAAGGTTGTCTGTTGAAAATGGCCATGGCCCAAAAGAAAGAAATTGGTGCAACATGCCTGAGATTGTAGCTGCTCTTGAGACCTCAAGAAACTATTCAGCATATTCGGTGGCCACTGGACATGGCTGAAGGCCATGGCTAGTGGGCCCAAAAGAAAACTATTGGTACAGTGGCCAGGGCAGAAGGCCATAGCTAGCAGGCCCTGAGGAAACTAAGGTATAGCAAAACCCTGAAATTCAGTGAAAAAGACGTGTTAAGAGAGAGTTAAAATGGTCAGATTTAATGCAACAAAATCCCTGAACTTCAGCACTTTCATTTCAATCAGGTCCACCTTGGAGAAGAAATGCAGTCACACAACCAATCAGTGATAGAGGATTATGGCCAGGGAATGTCCAGGGAGGAAAAAAGCAATTGCGGGGAGTGGAGGGACCATGGAAAGCGTAGCAGGGCACTTGATGAGTGCCTGTCAGAACAGAGAAGAGTTTTGGATTTTCAAGTGTTATCGGGGGAATCTTGTGGGAATCACACAGGCATGGATAGATCAATGCTGCTACATGTGTAGTTTGTGGCCATGGGAATTAGAGAGAGAGTGAAAAAAGTACTTTTACACCTGCTATGATCACATCTCCTTGGCAGAGGGTAATGGGTCTTTGTGCTGAAGGTCATGGCTCCTGGGCCCCAAGAAACCTATTGCTGCAACATGTACACTGGCCAAGGTCGAAGGCAATGGGCTGTGAAGAAACCTATTGTTCAACAGGTACAGTGTCCACGGGCGAAGGCTGTGGCCATTGGCCATGGCTCAGTGGGCCCCAAGCAAGCCTATTGGTACAACATGTACAGTTGCCATGGCCATAGCTAGCTGGCCCCAAAGAAACAATAGCCTAACAAAACACTTGAAGTTCAGTGAAAAAATTTAGTTAAGAAAGAGTTATGCTGATCTGATTTAATGTGAAAAATACATTGCAACAAAACCATACAAATTTAGTGAAAAAACCTTGGTTAATCGAGTTAAAGTGATCAGATTTAAAGCAACAAACCCTCTGAAATTCAGCACATTTTAAGCAAGTCTACCCTAACTATGCTCCACGTGTTGGTGTATGACCACTATGATGACACCATAGATGACATTACTGATGACATCACTGGTGACATCACTAATTACATCATACATGGTATCACTGATGACATCACGAATTACATCATGCATGACAACACTGATATCACTGGTTTGATTAATTACACTTTGAAGTATGAAAACTCTGTTTTTTAACATAACATATATGTGCATATGTGTTACTCACACAGTACATTGCATTCAGGCCTTGTTCCTTTAAAAGTAATTTGTGGTATACAATTGTAAGTACATACAGACATTATTACAAAAAAGAATAGTATGTAAGTATTTATGTACTTTGAAGGTAAGCCTAAGTTTTATACATTAGGAAACAAATAGACCCGATTAAAAGTGAAGGCATCATAGAATTATTTATTTTCTGTCACAGACCTAGGGTTAAACAAAAGACTAGACACTGCTTGTGTATTTATTTGCATTAATATACATATAACCACATGGTTTTGTATATACAATATAAAAACTTACAAGACACTAAAAATCATAGAAAACAACACAACAACAATTACAACAAATACAATTCCGTCCGAATACATGTACATTCTTTAGAATCAATTTCTTATCTAAGATAAAAACAGTTCACAGTAATATACAATTTATCAAATAAAAACTCCATTAGATAACCGTTTTAAAATGTCAACAATCTTCCAATAAAACTTAACTAAAAAGGATATTACATTTATATCATGACCGTCTATAAAAGTATTCCATAACAACGATAGATCTTGACAGTTAAAAAGATTATCATATGATTTTAAAAAACATACTCTTATATTTGTTAGACATTCACATTTAATTAGCAGGTGTTTGAGAGTTTCTAATTCATGCATGCAGCAGAGACGGCACAACCTTTGTTCTCTCGGTATTCCAAGTTTTGCACCATATATTTCTAAAGTCTCTCAAAAATTACATTTCAAAAGAATGTACTAACGAATAATAGTTCGACACGGATATGCTACAGTATAAACTGGTGTTAAAATACGTTGGTATTCTGTATTGCAATTAATAACCACTATTGCCTAAGGTTGCAAGATGGACTACATTAGCCTCATTGTTAAAATCCTTACAGGTATTTTTCATCCAGTGTATAAATGATACATAAATGATATATAAATGATACATGTGACCTCCCTGAGTTACCCTCATATTTTACTGTCCACAATTTATGCATAGTCATGATTTTTCCCATTGTACCCATTTTCAAATAACAACATTAACCGCTGCCGGTGTATTATATACATTAATGGGATGGGAGGAGTAAGGCATGGAAAACATGATTGAACCTCAAAATAATAGTGCAGAAGGTCCAAGGGAAAAGCAAAGGCAAGTCAGAAGGAAGCTTATGTCCATGTTCACAGCAGTTCATGGTCAGAGTTTGGCGACCTCAAATAATCTCATAATGTATCATTTACAGGTCCCTTAGGATCTCCAGATGTGGGCCCCTTTAATAGATATTTCTGGAGAAGGTTTACGCTCATAGGCTTTGAGCTCTTGATTTCCAGATGATAAATGATTTTCTACCCATCTGTCTAGGGTACATGTGCAGGCTGCAGTTTTTGCCCAACCCTCCCTTGCCCCCCCCCCAAAGCCAGGGTCTGTAAATTCCATGGGATTCAGTGGTATTTCCTGGGTCAAATTAGTCCCCTTTTATTTCCATGTGCCAACTGAGATTGTAACTATAAGGATCTCTCCAGGGACATCTGGGCCCTGTTGGCAAATTATGTCCAGATGGAAGTTTGCCATAGGTCTTTCCCCCAGTCTATTGCCATACAGTTTTCTCAGGCACAATGATGTCACCTTGGGAACGGGAAAATGCTGTGCCACACGAGTTTGATACCCCAGTCACATCAAATCTGCCAATCGTCCTCCCAAGTTTAATAGAGTGTTATAATTGGGGGAGAATGGTGGTACAGATTATTTTAGTGCCAGGATTATCATAATAATAATAATAATAATAATAATAATAATAATAATAATAATAATAATAATAATAATAATAATAATACTGATCATATTATTGTGCTAGTTGCATAGATATGATGCCTGACAGGAATGCAGTCTTCTCCTGTCAGACAGCCTGCTCTTTTTGCCAAGACCTGCAAGGTGAACATGCTGATTGACTGGAGAGGACTCCTCTTTTGTCAGGTACATGTTAACTTTGCCATGAGGCGGGTAGGGCCATCCAGGTGTTTTCCGTGGCAGCATGGGCACATAGGGAGGGTGCATATAGGTAACATAAGTGTATTTTATTTAAAGTTAATGTGTATATATGAAAGCATGTATGGATTGTATGCGTTTATTTGTGTATGTTGGTGTTTGTTTTTATGAATGCGCGCATGCAAGGAGTTGTATGAGTGATGTGTAAATGCGCAGGTGAAAGTTATTGTGTCCATGTGTGTGTGAACCCCCACCCCTAAATTTAGGGATGGGGATACTGGGGGCATGGCATTCTTTTTTGCTTCACCCCCGATCCACAATTATTGTGCTTAAAGGATAAAGCAAACATGGTAAGTGTTATTACCTGCCTTTACTGGCTACATTCAATGGAGGTCAGTGTAGCCAGGTAATAATACTTATGTTTGCTTTTCACTTGATCCACAGTTACTGTGCATCAAGGTTATGGAAACATGATAAGTGTTGTTACACAGCTAGACTGGCTTGCATTGAATGTAAGTCTGTCAAGTCATATAATAAAACACATGTTTGCTTTAAGCTTGATCCACAGTTACTGTGCACCATGGGTAAAGAAACATGACAAGTATTGTCACTGGCCTTCATTCAATGTAGGCAAATCTAGCCAGGTAACAACACTTACCTTTGCTTTACCCTTGATGAACAGTTACTATGCACCAAGGGCAAAACAAACATGATGAGCATTATAACCTGGCTAGACTGTTTTACATTGAATGCAGACCAGTCGATCCATGTAATAGCGTGTGCCTTTGCATTACACTGGAGGCACTGTTAATATACACCAATGGTTAATGATGCATGGTGTTGTTATAGTGCTAGACTGGCCTACATTCAATGTAGGCCAGTCTAGCTACCTGATAAGACTTATCATGTTTCCTTTACCCTTGATGCATAGTAACGGTGCATCAAGTGTAAAGCAAACATAGGCCAGTCTATCCACATAATAACGCTTATCTTTTCTTTATCCTTGATGAACCGTTACTATGCATCAATGGTAGAGGAAACATGATAAGTCTTATTAGGTAACTAGACTGGCCTACATTGAATGTCATCCCATCTAGTGATGAAACATTACTTATGTTTGCTTTACCCTTGATCCACAGTTAATGTGCATCAAGGGTAAGCAAAACATGATAAGTGTTATTACGTTTGTATACCGTCCTCGACTAGTATTGCTGTTCTTCATATACTTTTTCCTATTGTGCCATTCCATACCTTATGGCGCACTAAGGGTAATGAAGACATGATATGTTTTACCTGGCTAGACTGGCCTACATTTAATGTAGGTCAGTCTAGCCAGGTAATAACACTTATCATGTTTACACTACCCTTGATGTCAAGTAATACATGCCATGCAACATTAGTAACGCATATACAGGCTGGCACTACTCATGTCAATTTGCATATACTTTCTTAATATTGCATGGCATTTTATTTGGCATCAATAAAACAACAAACATAAGTGTTATTAATGGCTAGACTGACCAACATTAGTAGTGCCAGTCTACATTTACTTTCTAACCATATGTTTTTTTTTACTTGGCATCAAGGGTAAAGCAGCATGGTCCATTTAATTACATGTATTTGTTTTATTGTATTGAGTATTTACAATTCGCTGATACAAAATGTGTTTCAAGGCACAACAAGACAAGGGGTGTGCAGGGATAACAAAAACAAATGGTCCTACTAGGCCTTATGACATTCAGATCAGTGTTTATTTACTTTCTTACTATGGCCTGGCATGTGTTACTTTTTACTTGACATCAAGTGTAAAAGAAACATGATGAATATTATTATGAGGCTTGTCTGGCTTACATTGATTGCTCCAGTTTAGCCATACATCATTTATATGTTATGGAATGTGTGTACGTTGCATCAAGGGTAAAAACAGACACAAGTATGGTTACTTTGTACACTCCTATCTAATATAGCCACATATACATTATTTCTGTGGCATGGCATTCTTTTTATGCTGGGAGTCATTATAATACTGGCATATATTGCTGCAGCATGTAAGGACATGTATAGGCACAGCCAGCAAGAAAATGTGTTAGGTACTGGCATATGTTGTCGGCAAATGCTCAATAAAATATGTTGGATTATTGTCCTGCACATGGTTGGCAACTTGCATCTATTTGATTTTTTCATGTGCTACCACACAGAATTGGTTGATAACTGTGTGGCTTTTTACACAATGATTCACAGTAAGTACTTTCAAGTGCACCAATTTAACCCATTATTAAAAGAAATGTGTCAGGATGATCCCCCACAAATCCCTCTTGTTTGGTTCAGGCTCCCTCACTGCGTTGGTTTTTAATGCATATTACTACATACATTTCGCCCCTCCTGTTAAAAAATGAATCAGCCGCCACTGAGTCAGAATTAGCAAACTGGAAAATTATATATTCTGACACAGCATAGGAAATGAGTCGGTATTCAATAGCAAAATGGCAGGGTTCTCTAACTTCTCTGGGTACGTTTGTACCACCCAGTGGCATTCCCATGGGCTTCCTCAAGTGGTTAATCTCACCTCCCATCTCAAGGTGCGGTTCAAGACTTGATGCAAATCAGAGAACTTAACGAATTCCAGAGAATCTTAGGTGACAATTAAGGTAAAACCCAGAAAGGGATACTCAGGGGGAGACAAAGAACACGATCGACTGCCACAGGTGATGCAGTTAGATGAATTTCAAGGGCAGGGAATGTGATGCATTTAAACAGATTTCAGGGGCGGGAATTTCGAAGCACTTGGATGGATATCAGGGTTAGGGAATCTGATGCAGTTAGGTGGATTTCACAGAGTAGGATTTTCAGGGGGGTAGGTGTGACACACTCGGATTGATTCCTGCTATGGGAGGTGTGATGCACTTGCCTTAACGCAACATAAACTTGCACAACAGCACATGGTGGCCAACCTCCGAAAACCACATTTATGCTCAGTAAATGGTGTTTCTGAACTGAAGCTGCCAATGTCACATCACAGCTCTCTTGCTCTTTTCCCGCTCAACCCTACTAACCACCCACCCTCCCTCTTTGAATTACAGATCCACCTGAGCACCTGAATATCACACAAGTGGCATTGGTGCGCGGTATAAAAACCTTTAACATTAACACATTAACAAGGAGCGCAAATCAAGACAGGATGTCACCTGACCAATCGCCATCCCTGACTTAGCCTAGTACCATTTGAAAGGTCTTCAAAAGGCCCTGATTGCTGTCAGGTCCCTATATGGGTTTTATTTGCCTGTCAAGTTAGGATTGGAAAAGACAGACTCACACATTGGTGTTTTTGGAGCAGTGCTGAGGTGTTAAGTGACTATTTTAGGAGAGTGTTTGAGGAATGTGTTAGTTGTTTGTGCTGTGCATGGTGTTTTGGGTGTTTATTGATCCTTTTAACCCATATTCTCTGTTTGTGGGTGGTCTTTATGCTCCCTCTCTTATCTTCCATTTTTTCTTTTACTCCCTTGTAAAAATAGTTTTAAAAAGTTCCTCTTGTACTTCCCCTTTTCCAGTTTTCATGTGTGTCATCTCAAACGTTAAAGCAAACATAGCTGATTACACTTTCACTTTCCTGTTTTTGTGCATACACCTTTGTTTAGTCTTGTTGTACTGTCCTCAGTCACGTTGCCCACTATTTCTGTTGCTTCAAAAACACGTTTCCATCATGTGAGGGGTGTGTGAATCACCATTTGTGTCTTTGTCACTTGTTTTGTGATTTGCAATTTAACAATTAAGCACATAAGGCACCTTAGGCATATCTGTGTGTTGCAATTGGACACCTTAGGCAACACATCTTTTTATGTGGAGGGAGTGCCATAGAGATGATGAAGATCTGGACTAGTACCCGACTTCTGAGACGGAGGTTGAGCTAGTCAGCCGGGAGTAGGGGACTGGTGGCTGAAGAGGGGCAGATGGGGTTTCAGATGAAGCTTAAAGAGAAGGAAAAGGTGGTTGCACTGGGAATATGCTGGCTATAGAGGGGGAGACAGTGTTGGGGAAGGTAGATGGTGGATGAGTGGGTGCTATTGGTGTATAAGGGAAAGGTTGTGGTAGCTGCTGCATCACCACTGTATAAGGGTGTTGAGCTCCATAAACTTTGATTTAGCAGCAATAAGTTGGTACTCCAGGCGAAGCAGGGAAATGCAACCAAAGAGATGCAGAGAGATGAAGGGCAGAGGGAAGAGGAGAAGGAGATATTGTTGTAGGAGACTGAAGAGCACCAGATTGATTAACCATAGAGGGTCAGAAGGAGGAGGATACTAGGGTCAAGGCAGCAGTGCTTGCCCATGTAGTGGGGACAAGGTTTGCTTCAGCAGTCCTTACAATGGTGAATTCGGGACACTCTCACCCATGATATCTGCCCATTTGATCATGAGTCTGGGAATACTTTAGCTTGCAGCAGGCTATGACTGTCCTGGAAGGCATACAGTGTGGAATGCAACCTCTGCTAGAAGGTCCTTCATTCGGGTAACTAAAGTAAGAGCAGCTTGGACACCCTATCAATGTACACGCACTATAGGCTGTGGCATAATAATGTGTTCAAGGTGAAAACACCACATGCCAGAGACCCTGGTAGTGTAGAATTCATCTCCAGCAGTGTTGGCAGCCACAAGGATGACACTGCAGCTCATCGGCTCTCATGCCATATCAAGTGGGAGCTATCCCCCTCTGACTATGGGCCAGCCCAACTGTATTGCCCCACTGTGTTTGATTCACCACAACCAGGGAAGCCTTCTAATGGAAATTGTAAAGAACAGGGTGCGGCACTGTTTGGGCAAGAGGGATGAGACAGTGTAATGAGGATTGCAGGCACATAACACCTGCGTTGCTTGTCATCTGTCAGTCCTGGCACCTGAATCCTGTGGCAGTGGTGGATGCCATGGAGAGGAGCTTTCGAAGGAACACATTACCCTCTTGTAGGTGTCTGGGCAAGAAGGTAGTAAAGGAAATAAAACATGGAAATCTGAGAGAGTGCTGACAAAAGGCAACATTTTCTCAGTTGGTAGGTATAGCTAAATAAATGGACGCAGTAGCACCATATTGTATGTAAAGTACAGAGAATTGGAGAATTACTCTGCTGGTTGATAGAGCCAAATAAATTGAGACAGAACATCCAGTGTGTATGTGCAGGACTAGAACTCCGATACTGGATCTGCTGATTGGTAGAGCCAAACAAATTGAGATATAACTTTTAGAGAGAGAGTGTGTGTGTGTGTTTGTGTGTTTGTTTTATTTACTGTGAAAAAATGTACGTGCAAAGGCAGAAAACAGTTATTGTAGGAACATTTCATGACAAAGCCAACAGTTTTGACACATGTCTAGTGGAAAGGTTTTCTTTCTTGCGTCTGTTGATATTGAGATCACATGCCCATGTACAGTCACACTTTGCGGAGCATTACAACTGCATGTCTAAGTTAACATAATTGAATAGGGTTTGTTAGGATATGATAAAATAAAACCTATTACAGGTATTGTCATAATACAGTAAGGGATTTTCATCATTGGCAGGTTATCACACACATGTGCATCGTTTGCCATCAGTCAACAACAACTCGCTCAATTTACAATGCATTTAAATATATTGTCATTGTACTTGCATTATATAACTACAATTTGTTGATTTTTATAGAGCTTAATGCAGATGGACCACTTCTAAGCTCTGTATTAATCAGTGTTATTATTACCGACTGATGGTACTCAACTCATCGCCCTCAGAACGAAGAAGGGCCAAGTCAGTGCCACCAGGGGTTCAAACTTGCTCATGGCATTGTCACATTCACAAAACTAGCAGTTTGCACATGAGCTAACCATCCAGCATGCCACTTTTTTCCAGAAATTAACATCATATTCCCAGAAACTAGTACCATTAGGTAACCAACGCAACCATGTGCCTAAGTACTCATGACATTTTCCAGATATTGCCGTCCTATACAAAGATACTCTCACCATATACCAGGTTTCCCATTAAATGCTTGTGGACTCTCACCATTTGGCAAGCATTGTTATACTTTGTCTCAGTACATAGATCATATGGCGACATGACTGCTTCACCTCACAGCTTACCTATTACTCTGGTCTTCCCCTTTAGTACTTTCAAGGAGTTTCAAGGCCTTATTTTTAACCTAACTTAAAACAGCTGGTGAGATGAATCTGGCGATGTCCTCACTACTTTCCCTGAGATTGCTTCCCCCTGTGTGGCCAGGGGACGGCAGCCACTGCCTGATTCTGACTCTAGAGGTGGCTGTTTACTAGAAGACCATATGTAGGGAGGTGCATCTTTTGGAAAGAACAGGGCATTGTTGGAGGAAACCACATACTCGCCTTTTCCCTTCAGGGAGGTTCCCTCTGTCAATCATGCATTAATGACATACTGCCGCACACCTCCCATAAGATTCATGTAGATCTACTTGTGATAATCTCCAAACTCCAATGAGGGATAGTGTATGGACAACTGGGATGAGGAAGAAGCAGATAATAGTGAGGATCACTTCCAACGAAGTTCGGTATCAACTCCCTGAAGGATGTTTGGAAAATGATCCCATGACCACTGACACGAGGAAGAATCAAAGAGTAACGAAGATTATGAGGTCTGAAGACCGACACAGTGGTCTTGTAGTTGGGAGATGAATAAGCAATCGGGAAGTTCAAATATGGCCTGGCTACATCTGACAGGGAGAAGGAGCAGGAGAGGGAGAGAGGAGAGCTGCAGATGCGGAACAGAAGCACTATCCACAATAACGCCGGGCACTAGGTTGGGAGATAAAACGCTGCTGCATGTGACGTGAAGGCAAATATAACCAAATGAAGAGAGCTATTGACTCTTGCTACTCTTTCAATTGAGAGCAACATTGTTGGAAAAAAGGATTACTCTAGCCACAATAGATGCTTTGGTGGAAGCATCAGCTAGGAGAGTGCCCTTCATTTAGAGAACAAACAAAACATGAGGTAGAACATTATTTCCTGTTTAAAATATTGTTATGCATGTGCATGTTGTCTACTTAATAATTTTAAGCACAAGTCAATACAACTCTGTCTAAATTGCAATGATTATATTATTTTGGTATGGGAGTGCAGTGTGGGGTAGCAGTAGAGAAGCAACATGGGGGTGGTGTATTATGTGTTTTGCCCTAGGTGTAACACTGTCTAGAAACTACCCAGCCCTTTGACTCTAAACTGCGTTTCTTTAAATGGCTGACTTGATTCAGTCACTTTGCTTTTCATTCGGCACTTAGGCCAATGACACACAGCTAAATCAGTTAGAAATCCAGCAATATCCTCTTTGTGTGAGAGAGCAATTTCATGGCTTTTGTATTGGATGTGTCAGGCACACAATAGCCACATGGGACACGAGATCATAGTTAACTGGTCTCTGCTCATGCACTGCCTTGCTTGACTCACAGGACCCTTTTTATTCACCATGCACAGTGACGTACATGTGCACCATTACCTTAAAGGGACCGCATAACACTCCTCCTTTTTCAAAACCAACATATAAATAATATTGTGAACACATGACCACTACCAAAATTCCAGGTCACAGTTCTGTGTTGGTGCTCAGCCATCTACAACATAGTCCTGAATGGACGCTGCTTGGCATCTGGATTCCCTTAGCTCTGTTCCTCTTCTCACACTTGAGCCTTATTTCTCTGGTGTTCTCCACCTTGATAGACCGGGATGTTCACCTCATCTGCAGACTTCTGGTCATCATTTTCAGCGTTGTTCTCTATCTCCCCCATCCATGGAAAAAAATAATCTCTCCCTTGACGATCACTTCTGTCTTCACTGACCAGGGAGCGTGCCAATTTTCAGAATAAACAGGAGTTTCTTGTGACTGTGTCTTGGCGATCTGATTCTGACACCATTGATCGTTTGACATCGACAATGTGAAAAAGGTGGGGCTCATACAAGAGGTGTAGTTTCCCCTCCAGATGTCGGGAGCGTAACAACATCACATCACCCAGTGCTAGCGGCATTCATGTAGACCCCTTCTAGTGTTTTCTTCCTAGTTCACTCTCCTGCTCCTTAACCATCATGTTATCGATCACACCAGGAATTTAACTTTTGTGGTCAGGGATGAGGCCTCAAAGGGATCTATGGAACAAAGCTTCTACCTGGGGCCCACAAGTGGAGTAATGAGGCGTAGTCAGATTTTGATAGTGTGCTCTTTTCATGCATGTACCCTGGTCATGCGCTGCCCTGAAGACCTTGCTAAGGGTCTGCATAAACGTGTCCGCCTCCCCATTTGTTCTGGGCCAGATCGGCGTGATTTTTCTGTAGAAATCATTCACTCTGGCATGGAGGCCGTTATCAGAGCACACTTCGAATGGCAGGGGGTGGGCAGCAAAAATCTTCTCCATGACAGGAACAACATCAGAGAAGGTGGTCTACACGCCAAACTCCACTTTGGGATATTGAGGCCACTGGTTAATCATAACCCAAAAATGAGTGTCTCTGCTTGTGGAGCCAAAGTCTATGTGTATACTTTCCCAGGTTTTATAGCTCCTCACCATTTACTTAATTGATGGTTCTCCATGTTTTGGAGCAGCTGCCTGGCACCAGACACAGGCTTTATGTTTCTACTCGCTCTTCCAGACAGGGGAACCATCATTTCAATTGCAGCAGAGCCTTCACTTAGGTTCTTCCTTGGTGGCCATTGTGCGCCAGTTCAAGCACTCTAAGTACCAGTTTGGTGGGGAACACTATTTTCAAGGCCTGTATTAGTAGGCAATCTTTGGTGAATGTGAGTTGACTCTTTACACCCACAACTGCTGTAGGGCACTTTAGCATCACTTGTTCACCTGTGCAGGTTCGGCAGTATCCCTCTCCACTGGCCCCTTGTCACTGCTTCCCACAATATTGGAAAACACTTGTCATTTTTGGATGCTCGCTTCAACTCCACAATGGATATAGACTTAGGAATCAAGGCCTCAGTGACCATGCGGACAAACTCTTCTTTGTCTTCCTCATCACTCAGTGATTTTGCAGCGTAAACGGCTGTGTGTCTCAACAGATAATCTGCTGCATTACCTCTCCCAGGTGATATGTCAATGTTACATTATATTCCTGGAGGGCCAACATCCACTTTTCCCAGCAAAAATGGGAACACAGGGTTTGTGATCCGTGATCATTTGTGCTGGCTTACCGTTTATATGAAGGTGAAAGTGCAGGCATCCCCACAATACTTCTAGAACCTTGTGCTCTATTTGTAAGTACCGCTGCTTGGTATCTGACAGTGCCCTGCTTGCATGGAATACAGGTCTCCAGCCCTCGCCTTTGGCTGCACTGTGTGAGACTGCTCCCAGGCCAAATGGACTGCCATTGACAGTGATCTACGTTTTCTGTTTGGTATCCAAGAAGGCCATTGTGCGGTCCACGGTGTGTGCAGCCTTGACGTCCTCAAATGCAGCTTGTTCTAGTGTTGTCGACTGCACAAACTCTCCTTCTTTGTTAAGCTCTGAAGGGTTTCAGATAAGTTTGCCAGGTCTTTTATAACCCGGCTACAAGATGTGACTATGCCAAGGAAACTTCTCACTTCTGACACATTCTGCAGTGATTTGGCACTTTGAATGTCTTGTATCTTTGCTCGGTGAGCTGATATGCCACCTTCCTGAATTATGAAACCAAATAATTAAATCCTCCTTCTCTAGGAATTCAAACTTCTCTTCATGCAGAGTCAACCCTAGGGACCAAATTCTCTCCAGGACTTCGCTCCAGGTGCTCCAAGCGCTCAAGGTGTTCAACTTCTGGTGTGGCAAACACCAGAACATCGTTGATGATATTAATAGCATCACAAATACCAGCCAATACCCCCTCACTGAATTCTGAAATACCTTGGCCGCTGACGATATTCCAAAATTCAACCACTTATAACG
Source organism: Ambystoma mexicanum (assembly GCF_040938575.1). Taxonomy (NCBI): domain Eukaryota; kingdom Metazoa; phylum Chordata; class Amphibia; order Caudata; family Ambystomatidae; genus Ambystoma; species Ambystoma mexicanum. The sequence continues at coordinate 206,349,469 of NC_090941.1, read as the reverse complement.
GTAGAGTACTTTGTGGGTGGTGACGGTTGTTTTATAGCAAGAATCCTGGTGAAGGACTAGATGGTGATAACCTTTGCCTAAGTCCAACTTTGAAAAGAAAACATCACCCTGACGATCTGCTCTAATGTCATCTACAGTGGGGATATTGTGCCTCTCCCTTTTTATCGCCTTGTTGGGGAGGTGCATGTCAACACAGATGCGCAAAGATTCAGGCTGTTTGCGCGTTTGTGCCCCAACAATCAGGGAAACCCACGGGGTGGGCCCTTCAACTGGTACGAAGATGTCCAGATGAACATCTTTCTAGATTTCCTGCTCTACTTTGTCCCTTACGTCGAAGTTTATTCGCTGGCTTTTGATTGACACTGGTTGAACACTGTTGTCACTCTGTAGGCAATTGACTCACTTTTCATCTTGCCGATTCTTATGAACACATCCTTGAAACTCTCAATCAACGATTGCATGTCCTCAATGTACACTCCAAATGTGTAATGTATGATAATGAGGGCTTCAGCTGCTGCACACCCTAGCAGCGTGCCTTAGCTTACTTTGTTCACAAATAATCTGGCTTTGATCTTTGTCCCTTCATGTTGCACTGGTGCAACAAACACACCCTCAAGGGGTAAGTGTGTGTTTACTTCAAATGTGTAAATTTGTACGTGCGTGTTGTCAAGCAGCACAGGCTCCTTTAGGGCTTTGCAATGAGAGTCAGCCATAATATTAACCAAAGCCTCTGTGTCGTTCAGCACCGGGATGTCTGTGTTGTGGATGCACACAATATATTTGGGTTGAAAATGTCCTTTTACTTTTCATCTCCAGTACACTTGAGATAAAGAAAACGTCCTTCCTGTCTTCTTGTTTTGTTGAGCGCTCATCTTCTTTGTCTTCCGGCTCAACCTGTGCCACTTTCTGTGATCGTTTTTAGGATACCTAACCTGGTCGTTCTTTGAATTTTGGGTGCGTGGCTGGTGCCACAGCCTGGCAGACCCTTGCAAAATGATTCTGGATGCCAGATCTCCCACAGGTGTGATATTTTGCTGGGAATTCTCCTGAGTGTGGCAAGTCATATCCACATTGCGGGCAGGCGAGCGTAGGCTCAGTTTGTGTGTCCTTTTTATTACAGTTAGTTTTTTTTTACCAGATCAGTTTGATGGATATCTGCCCATTGTACAAACCTCTTTCAGATTCACTGTCCTCATGGCGGCATCCAACGTGGACCCTCTGATGTCAACAAGTTGGTGTGAATGAAGAAAGCTCCAGTGTGCAAGCTAGCGTGATTCCGGGCTCACTCAGAATGTGTCTCCTCATTTTTTATGACCCCAGAATCAACTGTTGGCGCACATCTTAGTTCTCGTTGACCAAACACATGTGAATGCCAGCTCACAGCATCTCGCGGAACGCATCCAGTGTCTCACTCTCCCTCTATTTCGCTAATCTCATCAGAAATCATTCGTTGTCAGTACTGACCAATGGGGTTAAGTATTCTCTCTCTGCCGCCATAGGAGGAGCAGATGAACCGTCAGTCAGCCGCAGGGTCTTGAACACCTGATGTACAGCTGGGCCAGCATAATACAACAAAGTAGATTTCTTGGTATTATCATTTAGTTCCCCAGTGGCATCAAAATACATTTTGAGCCTTTCAATCCTAAAATTCGAGCGTGGGCCTAGTCTCAATGGAGAACATGCAATGTCAAATTCAGTTAGGGGGCAAGGGACCCTTGTTGCATGGGTAGTCTACCAGCATCTGGGGCAATTTCCTCCTCCTCTGCGATGGTGCGGGCTCACCACCAGTGTACTCGACAAACGAAACCCATAACTTTCCTAATTTGCAGCGGGTGGCATAAATCACATGCAGTATGATGGAAGTCACACCCAGCTACCTCTTGTGGAGAATGGTGTGTGTCCCTCCCAGACAAACAAACACTAGGTGCCTAAGTCTAGGATGCGAGTGTACCCCACTGGAGCGGCAACATGTATTTTCAGCAGTCACAGACGACCTTGGGGGAGCACAAGCACTATGTTAGGAGCTGCTCCCCAGGCACTCAGATTCCTGTCTCGGATGTACCTTATTGTTTTTTTTTTTTTTTTTTTTTCGAGCTCTGTCCACGGAGCAAGCATACAGATCACCGTCGACACAGGCCTGGTCTTGATAATGAAAGGACTACTCACTGTGTTCACCGGAACTCTTTTTACTCATATCAGTGGCATATTCTGACAGCTGCTAGGCTGAGATGATGGTCTCAACAAGTGCATTGAATGTGGGAAATCGCAATGCTCATAGACAGGTGGAGCTGGCACACTTGTGTCCATGTTCTACCAGGCATCTTGGGATGGATGACCAGACCTCCTCGTCGCCATTGTTGTGTTGGGTGTGTGGGACAGATAATAACCACACAGGACATGAGATCCTAGATAACTTGTCTCCACTCATGCACTGTCTTGCGTGCCTCATGGGATCCTTTTTATTCACAATGCTTGGTGACATACATGTGCACCATCGCCTGAAAGGGACTACATAACAATGACTATTGTAAGACGTTCTAAATTGGAAACACAATTACTAGTTCAAGACATAGCTTGAACCAAACAACAATGATGTCTCAACGTCTGGTCCTCAACACTTTGAAAGTTCCTAAAGTTTTTAAACATGTTAAGAACTATGACAGAGTGCCTGATATGATAGGGTTCTTTTTGGTAGCTAGGATTCAGTTTTGATGACATGTCTGCATATTCCACCTAAATCACTGAAAAGGAGAGCTTTGTTTTATTCTTATCCAAATAGAATTTCAATAATTGCAGCTGACACTCACATTACTACTGCAATCTGCTATGTCTTCATTTTTCAGATTTCCTTTATGCCATTTGCATAATCTAAACAAATCTAAACAAAGTCGAAAAGATAGTGTAGCTCATCTCTCAGAGTCAATATATTAGTTAACAGGCACTTATTGTGTTTGTTTAGGCTTTTTCCATAGCCTTTATGTGCTGCCTCATGCCTGCTTCATAGCATTCTTCGACCCTCTGACCATGCAGAATTAGCATTGTGTGAGGAGTCAGGCAGGCACCACAGCCAGGCTCTCCCTGAACCCAATTGCACAAACACACAAAATAGCAATTGCTCACACAGAAATATTTTGAAGCACAGGCAAAGAAAGACACAAATTGTCATGGATTGAAAACAAATCACAACCAGCATGATATTGTTAATCATAAGGCTCAAATTATGAGCAGGGAAAAGAAACCCTTAAAGAGTCCACCTGTTTCCACCTGCTGTGGATATATTGGCTTCCTAGATGGATACCTAGGGTCTAATCACACTTTTCCCAAATTGCAGTACCGTTATTAGCTCCATCCCCATTCCCATTGAGCCCTATGGGGGCTCATATGGGAATGGGGAATGGTTCCGGAATGGGGATTTACCGGGTCCTCCAAGGTTGGAATGACCCAGTAAGTCCCTATTTCGGGAACCCGGACCCAGAATGCGGTAAGGGGGTAGCCATGGTGCTAACAGCACCATGGCTACCTCCTACCTCGTAATGAGGCCCATAGTATGTTGGACAGACAGCTGGTTTGTTGTGCAGGTGCTAAATAAGCAGTCAGAAATGTGCTGCCTAGACTGTTCGTGTTAAGGACATTACTTTTACACTGTCAAAAGAAGTGTATCCATTTCACTGTGAGATTTTCTGAAGAGGGTAATAATGATATCAGTGATGCTTCGACTTGTTTTCAGTGAACAACGCATACAGATACTGGCACCATTCATCATAGAGGAAATCGCACCAGCCCAAAGTCGCAGAAGTTAGATTTGAGGCTCTACTATTTTAGGTGGTGTTACAATTTGGAGTATAAGGATACATGACACGTTTCCATTCTCTGACTCTTGGGGATACCTGGAGCAATCGTATGCACATGCAAACATGTACCTTTTTCAGACCCAAGTCTCCTTTTCCCAGATATTACTCTCCATGTTTATTTTGGGTGGTTACTGCTGCAGTGACCCCATTTTTTCAACACACACACACACACTCTCTCACACACACGCCACTCAAATCACCAGCAAATATGCCCCGCCCCCACCACCGAGTTTCTGAATTTGCTAAGCCTTTCATCCAATGGCTTGGCTGTAATAGACCGTTAGGCTGGCCTGCTCTTTGTATTCAGCCTATGACTCTTATCACTGTATGCCCACCGTGTACCAGGGTTAGTTTCTGATCCCCAAAAATACAACACACATCCCCTGTATGCCTGTCATGTATGTTCTGAATCAGGTCTTGGTATTAATTGATACCTACATCATGTAATGCAGGCTTTCTTTGCAGAATCAGACAATGTGTCTGGCAACTAACTACGATTACCTCTTTTCTTCATCCTGTCAGCAGTAAAAAAACATGGGGAAGGATGTTACAGCCAACACCTAATATTGAGCTGTGTCAGCACATGTGTTGCATCATTAAGACAGCCTCCTATCCATACGGGATTCATTAATGGCACCACCATATTGGAGTGGTAGGCTTTGAAAAGACTTTCATTGCACCTGGTCTCACTCTCCCAGTCCCTGGGAGCATATCCTTGTTCTCACTGTATTATCCTTCACCTAAATGATTTGAGGTGTCATCCTTTTCCTCACTTAACTTTCCAAATCGATTGTGCTAGAAAATATTGTTGTTTCTTTTTCAGTGTCTCATTCACTACTGTCATTGCCACTTTGCTGTTCTGTTTCTCCTCTTAATTGTTTGCCTCCTCATTTCACTCACTACTACCACCTAAGTCTTAACTGTCCTTATCCCAAACGTATGCATGCCTTCCTTCTTCCTCATCCTACTACGGAATGTGCTCTTGGCCACCTTCTCTTGTTCAACCCTGTCCAATAGTCCTTGCAGGCAAACATTACTTTCAATTGGTACTCTTAATTTCTTTTTATTTTGCCTCATTCTGGAAATCTTTTTATGTGGTCGTAATGATACCTGTTTCTGTAGTGTCCCTTGGGTTGGTAGCTGCAAGAGGCAGTCATATACATGCACATTTACATACTCTTTCTTTCCCTACCATCATCTTAGACTTCCCTTTCCATCTGCTCCCTGGTCATAATTACTCACTTCGGGCTGCCAACTCCTCTTCTTTCCTAACTCATATTCTCTTTTCCTTTCCAATTACTTTTAATCGCCATATTTTCCTTGACCATTCACTTGTTTTTTCTTTTTCATTCTCCAATCTCTTTGTCTCTTCCTTCTTTTTAATTTCTGCCCTCTCATTTCCCTCTTTCTCCAGCCTCGCTCTCTTCTCCTATACCTACTGTCTCTCTCTTCCTTTTACTGTCACTCTTTTATGTTGTGTTCTTCTATCAATCTATTCCTCATACTTTTTTCCAGGCATCCTTCTTTCTCTATCACCCATATACTTCTAAGCCTCTCCTTTTCTGTCACCTTGTAACTCCCCATCTCTAGTTTTTGCTCTAAGGACCGGCCTTTCTTAATCAGTAAGCTTATTCTCTTTGCCTGTCCGGCTTCCTGTTCCTATACTCCCTCCCACCCTGCTCTGTTTTCTTTATTTACTGTGCTATGCACCTTCACATCTTCATCCAGTTCTAATTCTCTCACCATCTTAATCTCCACTGTATTACATTTCTGTTTTACTACTACTTGTCCCCTACTACTCCCCTGGTCTACCTCTTGCTTTACCCTAGTTAACTCATAATGTGTACCATTCTTGCTGCTCTCACCTCTGCCTGTTCATTCTTCCTCTTTATCCTAGTGAAACCCTGTATCTTGGTTGCCATGACTTTTCTGAGAGCTTCCTCCATGTTGGACATTTCTGCCATGTACTTACTTGTTTGTCTCCCACTGGCATGTATGCAACTGCCATTGTTAAAATCCGAAGACCATGTTAAAATCAGGCGTGATCCCACCTCAAAAGGGGCAGTGCAGCCCAAACCGTTACGTCACATCCTTTATGCATGAGATCACCAGACATGTTGAAGCCTCATGACGCATCATCAGTGAGGAATATCTTGAGTCTCTAGGTCCAGCAGGCTTCGGACCCACATCCAGGCACACCTTCCCCACTCGGGGTGACTTAGGGAAAACCAAACTGTGGTGGCTGGAAGGTTTTGAATCAATCCAGACCACCCTTTTCAGCCTGCCAATCTATTACAGAAGGAGTAAGACTGCATACAAATCAGGGTTGGTCCCACCTCAAAAGGGGCATTCCAGCCCAAACTGCTAAGTAGCATCTCTTCTGCACAAACTAAAAGCACCCCCAGACATGTTGAGGCCTCATTGGATGCTATCCATGCTTGGGTTTCTAGGTCCAGTAAGCTCGATGTGACGGTTAATACCAGACCTGGGTCCCGAGCATGCTCCTCACTGATGACACTACAACGTGTCTTGGGATGATTATGGTCTCCTGCAGAAGGGATGTGACCTAGCAGTTTGGTCTAGACTGCCACTTTACAGGTTTTTAGAACTATCTACACTTGCATGTTCTTTTAGGGATACATGGCAAAGCAATTTTTTGTCAGTATATCTATCTCTTTTGTTTTCATTTAGAACATTAACTTAACATAACAAGAGTGATTTGTTGCATATAGAAATCGATGTTTGCTAATGTTTCATTCAAACAAGGAGAAATATAGCATAATGAAGCAATTCAAGTAAACATACCACTAATGGTCACAGACCAATTCATATGTTTAACTGTGAAAGAATGTGTAGTTCTGCTGGTCTTCATTTTGATACCCAAAAACAATTGGGGGAGGGTTCATTATTAAAAGAGCACACCCTGTGCAAATTACACATTGAGGGATTGACACTTGGGTGCGTGCCATCTCTAATACTGAGAGTGCCCTCCACTACCTTTTGGGCTTGCTTTACCAATGGGAGTTACCAGATTTGATTGGCAGTGTGTCACATGAAAATTGAGAATCTGAGTCCCTGTGTGTTTGGAAGATGTTTCTTAAACCCTGTAGTTAGGTTTCTTTGGTATGCCATCCTTACTTAGGTACCAGGGATTCCTTTATGTTTCACCAGTTTCTCCACGTGGTAGTGTGGTAGAGCAGCCCAACCTTAACACTCAAGAGATGAGTGGGGTGGCTAAAAGGTACATTATGCACAATTCACAAATACTATATGAGAGATCGCACATACACTATATTTGTGGTCGTGACAGAATATTCACTGCATATATTTTTCAGTGCAGAATATTCCCCTACAGTATACAATTACAAAAATAAAAGATACATGTACTATATTTGGGAAAGGAAATAATGTTTTTTTAGGGGTAGGCACTTGTTTAGAGGTAATGGGGCTCCACTGAATTTAAAAACTGAAAATTCAAAAATGAAACATTTACTGCTGTAATAATAAGGGGTGAAACGCATGGGATAAAGAACAAGGGCCTAATTCCGAGTAGGGCGCAAAGGGATACCGGGCACCGTTAAGGACATCGATGCCGGTAATCCCTTTGCGCCCTAGAACGAGATCCCTTAGCGGGTCCCTCCCTTAACGCTGTTAAGGAAGGGACCCGCTAAGGGAAATCAGAGCCAATAATGGTACCGCAAATTGCGGTACCGTTATTAGCTACTTCCCCCTTCCCATTGAGCCCTATGGGGGATGAAATGGGAATGGGGAATGGTTTGGTGAATGGGGACTTACCGGTCCCGCCAATGTCAGACTCGACCGGTAAGTCCCCATCTCACGAAACCGGACACGGTACCGGTATGGGAGGTAGTCATGGTGCAAATAGCACCATGACTACCTCCATACTCGGAATGAGGCCCCAATTCTACACATGGGAAACAACAAGAGATAAAACACTGCTTCAGAGATAAGTATTCACTTTCAAGAGTTTTAGAGAGTTCATTACAGAGTCTTTTCTAGAGCAGAAAATGCAGGAAAGTAACATGATTTTCCTATCAAGGTCTAATTTTTTATGTATTTTTTAAAGAGGCCACAGGCAACAACTTGTGTGAATGTGACAGGCTTTTGCATAAACGTGATCCCTTTTGGAAAAATGTTCAAATGTGTAGTTTTGGCAGTTTTGGTGGCATTTGTTCCACAGAAAACCATCAAAATGGAAGAGGAGGCTTCCAGGTGGAGGTCCAGCTGAAGAAATGGCTTGTCAGCAGCACCTCAGAGTCGAGAGAGTAATACCCTTGATCCTAGATGCAGTTCTATATCCAGAGGTTTTGCTATCTCCAGAGGTGGTCACAGTGCACTTTGACGAACACCAAGTGGTCCAGTGATGACACACCAATTAGGAAAGGAGCCGAGCACTATTGTGAAGAACACTTATTCAAGATTTGGTATCTCCACGTTCAAGGAAACAAGCCAGATGGTTGAAAGGTGAATCATCTGCAGTCAAATGTAGTCAGTGATGCAGGATTCTTCAGCCATCCTTGGGCCCAGGATGTAGCTCGTGATGTTGGGGCCAGCTTTTGAAAGCCCCAGGGAAAGATGATTACTTAGGACTTGTTTACAGAGTCCATTGAAAAGAGACCAGCCACAGAAGAAGGTCCAGAGGGGGAGTTTGATAGTCAAGTCACAGAAGAAGTCAACACAGTCTTCTGGACTTTACCACATGGGGGAACGTGAATCACAGATCCAGATAGTGCAGAGCATTCCCACACCTGTATCTGGCAATGAAGACACAGTCATAAGCTTAAGGGAGTCAGGGCCTTTGAGCAGGGGAGATGATCTAGTTGCCCACACTGGTTCACGAGGAAGAAGCACTGCAGTTGTTTCCTTCTGCTTTTCTATGGAGGTTACCAGTGAATTTGGTGTAGCCTTAATGGATGCTGGTGCAGAGCTTCATTCTATATTCGGCCAGCAGGCCTTCCAGAAGTGCAGGTTTAGAATTCCATCAGTAGTCAAGGTAAGTGGGTAAGAGGTATGCTTTTACCCTCCTGTGTGAACACTGCACCTAGCCATATCAGACAAAGTAAGAACCACCACCAACCTAGCTGCATGACTCACAGACAGGGCATAAACTCTATGGGGCACTGCAGTCCCTATTGGGGTTCCCCTGCCATGGGAGTCATAGGAAATCTTAAGGCAGAAGTAAAAGAAAACAGATCCACTCTTTCAGTCAAGCTTTAGATTATGCTGGGCTGTGAGGTAACATTTTTGTTTGCATTTATTTATTTGACATTTATATGGCACTTTAATCCAAAGTGCTGTACAGAAAATAAAAGCTATAGGACAATACATTAAATTGACAAACTATACCGAATGTATGCATTTTAATTGGGAATGGAGAAGGTGATTTTTCAATGAAGCACAAAATAGTGGATATGAGGAAGGAAGGGAATTCCTGTGAAGTGGGCCAAGAACAGAAAAGGGCTGAAATCATGATTGGGCACATGTAGTGCGATTAACTCATAATAGAATTTGAGATTGCGATTGAAGAGAACAAGAAGTAGAATAGAGGGAAGCTAAAGGCGAAAGATAGGTGCAAGACCATAACAAGATTTAATCACGATACAGAGAAAGTTTCATTTAAGACGGGAGTGGAAAGAAAGCCAAACAGGTGAATATAAGGATAGAGAAATAGAATCACAGGGAGATAACAAAGATAGTAGACAAACAGCGGCATTGAAAACAGACTTGAGTGAAGCCAAACGAGATACAGGTAGGCCAGAGAGAAGATTAGATCAGTAGAAAAGATGAGAGACAATAAGAGAAAAAATCAGAAGATTGGTAGCATTAAAGGTTAGAAAACGGCAAGCTTTACAAATATTAAGAAGATGAAGGCGACAAGAGCAAGAAATAGAAATGCGACAGGAAAAACAAAGAACAGTGTCACGATAAAGACTGAGATTAAGAGCAGTACTAGAAATACCTAACAAGGGGGGAGGAAAAAAGAAAGATGAAGGAGGAGAAGGCGGGGAAATATCATTAGCTAGGAAAACAGAACTTCGGTTTTACTTGCATTCAAAACTAGAAAGTGATCTGACATCCAGGACTTCATTGATAAGAGAAACCAAGTTATATTATGATAAATAGTAGATGAGAAAGAGGAAAAGGACAGAAAAAGTTAAATATCATCTGCATAAAAATGATGTAATATCCCAAAAGACGAGATGACCACAGCAAGAGGAGACTTCTAAAGAGAGAACAGAAAAGGACCAACAACAGAACAATGAGTAACACCATGATGAAGAGCTAAAATATCAGAGGAAGACCCAGCCCAGGAAACACAATAGTTGCTTTTGGAAAGATAAGAATTAAACCAGGCTAAAATAGAATAAGTGAAACCAAGTGAGGAAAGAGAAGATAAGAGTACATTGTGATCCACTGTGTCAAATGCAGCGGAAAGATCAAATAGTGTAAAAAGAGAAGAGTTTTTAGAGTAACAAGCGCAAAGCAAAGAGTTACACAAAGATAGAAGAGCAGTTTCAGTTGAATGATGAGCATGACAACCAGACTGAAGACAAGGGAAAATAGAGTTATCTGTTACAAATATGGCAACCTGAGAATAGATCAGACCTTGAAGTAATTTAGAAAGATAAGGAAGAAGCAAGACTGGGTGGACATTAGAGGGGAGAGAAGTATATAACAATGGTTTCTTCAGAAAAGGAAGAATAGAAGTATTCTTGAATTAAGAGGAAAGGTCAAAGTAAGAAAATAAATATTAAAAAGAGTAGTGAGATGAGAGACAGGATAAGAATAGACTTAATAAAAGAAAAGTGTCTGAGTTTAGCGATAGGAGAAAAGCAAGAAATAACTGAATTAGAAAGGGAAATGTGGAAGAAGAAGAAGACGCTACAATATTTGCAAGAAGAGAAGCCACTTTTGAAGAAATAAGTTGCAAGATCAGAAGCAGTTAGAGTGGAATTGAGTGAATATGACCAGTGAATATTGAGTGAATAGTCCAGCAGAAGGAACAGAAAGTAGAAAAGAAAGTGATTGAAACAAATGGCTAGAATGAGCAGACTGGCCATAGAAAAGATCAGACTAATAGCCACATTTAAATGAAAGGAGAACCTCGCCATAAAGTGAATGATAGGATGAGAAAGAGAGACAATCAGAATCAGATAGGATTGTATGCCAATGACGCTCAAGATAACAAAGGAACCATCACATTGAACAGAGATGGGGAGTAAGCCAAGGTTGAAAATGAGGAAGCGGGATAGAGAGTAGCAAGAGATGAGGAAAGAGAAGAAGAGAGAGAAGAGGCTGCATCATCCTCAGAAGAGCCGCAAATGGAGAATGAGATGGGAGACCAGATATGCAAGATCAAACAAAGAGAGGGGTATCAAAGGCACGAAGGTCACAATGCAGATAAGTAGATGGCTCCGAACAGGCTGGATTAGATGAGGGACATGGAAGGAAATAGACAGGAATAGGAGATGGTGATCTGAGGAATAAACAGGTAAAGCAGAGACAGGGCACAAAGATAATGAAGAAACGAAAGTACAATCCAAACTAGAACCAGAAACATGAGAAGGAGGAGCATAAATAGCAGAATTGGGATAAGAATAAAAAAAGGAAAGAAATGGAAGCAAAGAATGAGTAGAAGAAAGGTAGAGATTGAAGTCAGCTAAAGATATAAGTGGAGTAGAACACGGTAGGAGAACAGAAAGCAAAGCATCAATATCATCACAAAAAGTAGCAGAACAAGGAGGTCAGTAAACAAGTAAAAAAAGTCTAAGAACACGATTTAGAAAAAGTAGCTAGGGAGTATTCAAATGATGAAAAAGTAGGATGAGACGCAGAAGAAGGATAACTAACAAAGGATGAGCACTAGAGAATACCATGTCCACACCCATGTGCCGCAGAGCATGCCGTGGGAAGAAAAGCAGTGGCAGAGGTAGAAAGTGAAGTAGGAATAGATGTGGCCACGTTTCAGTAATACATTTATTGCAGAGTGAATGTAATATGAAGTCCTAAACTCAGAAAAGCCATGAACACATACATGGTGCTACCAAATCAATCAAAAAGACTGATGTTTACATAATATTGTGCACATGGTTCATACTAACAACAGGTTCATTCTGACAATCAAGTTTTGTGCATGTGCAACATGGAGAGGGGGGTTTGAGCATAGGACACCATAAGTGTGTTGATGTAAAAGAGGGAAGGAATGAACCCACAGACCCTATGCACATGGCCACTCTGCTTTGACATTCAAATCATCATCATGTTTTATTGTACTTAGCAAAAATGCCTTTTCAATAAACAAAAACCTCTTTAGCTATTCTAAGGAAACATGGACGACTAACAATGACTAAAATGTAATACAATTAGATTGAAATGCCCCCCACACTTTTGATAATGTCACCCCAAAGTTGTTGTAAGTGGGCGTGTTCTTTTTGTAATCTTCTTTCCTCCCAGGTGCCAGAGATAAGGTTTTACAGCTTCTAATGTTTAACATGGAAGGAAGATAGGCAGATGCCTACAGTGCCTTACAAGTACCAAATTGCGGTAGCGTTCTAGAGTGTAATGAGAATTATTATTCTACAGTGGTGATAACATAGGCACTAGAGGAGGAAGTGGGTTATAGTTTCGAAGGTCTTTGTATCCCACCAAGAAGCACCTGTCCGAGCCATACCATATTTAACCAAGAGGTAGCAAAGTGGGAGACAGCTAATCGTGAGCAGAAAGTGTAAGAAGAAGAAATATTCTTTATTTGGCTTAAAAGCCATTAAAGTGCATAGTGTGGCAATATAGATGCATGCATTCTAACAATCTCTCAAAAATGATACATTGCATACATAGTAATGATACTTAAAAAAAATGATCAATGCATTCAATAACATCAGTTACCTATAACCTTATGTAAAATGAATAGCAGCATTTTGTTCATGTTGTCAATATTTTCGAGTGCACTTCTTATTGTGAAAACACTAAAAGGCAGACTCACCTTTATTCAGATAAAACCATATTTCTTATTAAATGCATTATGCAAATAATTAGCTTAAACAGTACATGTTTTGTTTAGTATGACAAGCTATACAAAAATCTCAATGCATTCTCGGTGTGTCTAAACCCACGTTCCTGGAGGTCCAGTTTAATCAATGTTTCCCTTGGTGATGAGTATGATTGGAAAATGAACATGCCATAAACCACAGTTGTAACAACATTATGACCATTCATACAGTGCTCTGATCTCAATTTGCCCGTTTGCAGGTAAAGGCTGACAGGGGCAGTATTCTAGATGAAACGTCAGGGATGATGTGTGGGTTTTTTACAGCTAGTTCAGATATTGTTCAAAACCCCAGACAGTTCCAGATATAAAATGGTATTGGGTGCTAGTTTAAAGTTGACCCCTGAATCCTGATCGAGGTGAGCGAGTTTCGCGAGAGCCTGCGACCGACGGGATCTCCTGAGACCAGCGCAGGGACAGAGTGTAAGCTGCAGAGGGCGCACAGACTGGAGCGGTGATAGCCGGAGCAAGAAGAGTGGCCCGGCTATCCTCTAATAAAGACTCATAAAGCAAGAGACTCACACAGAACATAAGAACAATATGTAGAGACTGCCTTTATAATCATGATCACCTGTGGTGTTAACTGAGAATTGAATTGCCTGTTACTGAGTGATTAAACCTTAGCAAGTCAGTCTAACCATCTTGTGGTCATCATTATACAACATAATTGGCACCAAGGAGCAGGAGAACATCCACGCAGATGCAAGGCACCAATCCACCCCGTGCTTTTCTTCAAGTGCCATGTAGACCTGCCTTTCTGTGGCCTCAGTGGCAACCCTGTTTCACCGCCTACCTGGATGCGGTGGGGGGCACAGACTACCCCTCTCTACTGAACAGCATGGGGGTGAAAGGGCCCGGGATATTTGCAAGCTTCAACCCCGAACTGTGGAGGACGACAATAATGACCTCTTTAAAGAAGCCATCAGACGGATAGTAAAATGGTTTTCCAGTACTAATAAAGAGAACACCATCCTACACAGGATTAAGTTCTATAATAGGAATCCAAAAGTTTTGGAGCCGGTGGGTGACTATGTTACACAGATGAGAGGGTTGGCTGCTTTTTGTGACTTAGGCAACAACACAGAGAATGTGAACTGTGATATTCTCATGGTTTACAACATCCCGAGAAAGGTCCAGGACAAATTCATTGTAGAAAAGGAGCTGGCGCTCAATAAAGCAAATCAGATTGCCAGAGCCATTGAGGAAACCTGCAACAGGCACAAAGAAATGTTACGGGTAGCACCGCAAACCCAGAAATGCATGCCATGCAGTACCACAGCCACAAAGAGAAATCTAGGTGGGATAACACGGATGACCGAGCCAGCAGAAGAGAAGCATTGAAATGCCATAGGTGCACCAGCACCCGACACTTCGCAAATGATAGGAAGTGTCCAGGCAGGAACCAAGATTGTTCAAACTGTTGCAGGTTAGGTCACATAGCAGTTGCTTGTAAATTGAAGGACAAGAAAGTTACGTCAGTGGACGTGGATAGTGGTGCAAGAATCGAGGAATCGTCAGACAAGGAAAAGCCAACCATCATCATGGTCGATAGCGTCACGGCAAGAAGAGAGAATACACACTGCACGATCAGAATTGACGGAACTGAAACCAGAGTCATCGCTGACTCCAGTTCTGACTTGACGGTTCTGCCAAGATGCACGTACAAAGAGATGATGGGCCAGGACAAGGTGAAAGTCTTGAAAACCAAACACAACCCCACAGTGTTTGGAGGTGCATGTGTTAGTCTGCAGGGTTACACCAAAGGAACAGAGTTCAAAGGAAGGAAGAAATACACCAAAGTATACTTCGCCGAGGCTGGCCATGATGTGCTTGGGCGGGATGATTAAGTAAAGTTGTAAATAAAGTTTGACGCCAGAAAAAGTGATCAAGTACTATCAGTGAAAGGTGAAGGAGCATCAACATTGGAAGAGAATTTCCTGGATTTATTCTTGAAGAGATTTGGCAGGATTAAAAACTTTGTGCACAAAATCAGGCTATGCCATAATGCCATCTCGGCCAAGGCCAAGGTCAGACAGATACCGGCCACGGCAAACAAGTGCTAATACAGCCATTGGAGAAGATGGTCAATGAGGGTACAATCGAGACCGTAGAGAGGTCAGAATGGTTAAGCCTAGTGGTGCTCATAAAGAATCAAATCATTTAAGAGTGTGCATAGTCTTGCACAGTCTAAACCTAGAAGTAACTACTGACAGTTACCTGCTTCCCAACATCAATGGGTTCATTCTAATGATGTTTACAAATGGCTTTTTAAACCTGGACATGCTCAATTTGTACCACCAAATCACACTACATAAGGAGTCAAGACCGCTGATGGTATTCATCTCCCTGTTCGGTACGTTTCAATATGCAAGAATGCCATTTGGATTGTTCATTCGACTGCATCCGCTTTTCGAACGGATAATGGACTCCTTATTGAAAAACATGGGGAATGTAGCCTACTTCCAAGATGACCTTCTCATATACCCAGAAGATGCGAAACTCACAACAAGGTGTTAAGGGAAATATGCCACAAGGTACAAGACGCAGGAGTATGGCTACAATATGAAAAGTATGCTTCAGTGTTGAGGAAGTGGAAACTTAGGCTATACCATATCCAAAGAGGGAATTAGTACTCAGAGAACTGAAAGCCACAGTAAAAGCTACCGCACCAACCAATAAGGAAGAGCTAAGATCCTTTTTAGGCCTTGCAGAATACTATGCAAAGTGTGTGCCCAGGTTCTCAGGAGAAACAGCACCCTTTAGTGAACTGCTAAAAAAGGAGCAGAGTACAAGTGGAACTCGACCCAAGAAAGGGCGTTGAAGGAAGTGAAAGTCAGAATATAAAGTGTGCTGTGCCTACGATGGTTCAATCCCCAGTGGAACACAGTCATCACTACAGACACCAGTGCATACCGTCTAGGTGTGACACTCAACCAGGACTAGGGGAACAGTGATGAAGTGGTAGCCTTTGCATCAAAAACGTTGTCGGATGCTGAAAATAATTGTTTTAGATTGAAAAAGATGTTGGCGTGCACTTGGGCTGTTGAATACTTCAGGATTTATGTGTGGAGCTCCAGATTGACCCTCCTTGCTGACCACAAACCATTCATACACATGCTGAGACCATGCAGTTCCAAAATATCCACCCCCAATTTAGCAAACATAGCACATACAACATTGGACAAATAGCAGGATGGAGGAACTCACAAGCCGACTGCATGTCGAGACTGCCAGAATTGATGGTGTTGCCCATCCTCAAAGATGGGTGTATAGTGTTGTCCATGGGAGACCTGAACTTCAGGATGTACATGGAAATGGGGAGAACCACTGGAGAGATGAGGCAGGTAAATATTCTGTGACATGGGAAACACCTGACTGGGTTCGCAAAGGATGGACCGATGAGAGAACAATCCCAGAGGATTGAGAGAATTCTGGAAAGTACCAGACAAAATATACAAAGCTGATGGATTGCTCTTTAGAGGAGATCAAATCATATCGCCAGAGGGCATTAGGAAGATAGTAATATGCAGAGCTCACTCAGGACATCTCAGGACCAGCATGATGTGACGCTGCATAAGTGATGCATACTGGTGGCCAGGCATGAATAACAACATCCAAATGATGAGGGATTGGTGTCATGAGTGCATAGACAGAGCCAAATGCCTGAAGGTGCGACAAGCACCTTTGATTCCAACAGTGATAACTGAAGATGTGTGGCATAAGTTGGGGTTAGATTTCATTGGTCCACTGGAAGCAATGGGGCCAGAGCATAGATATGGGATAATAATGATCGCCTACTTATCGGAATGGGTGAAAGCCAGGTTTGTGGCAGACATGGCCACGACACGGTCATCAAAGTATTGGTTGCAGTATTCAAAAGGGAAGGATTGCCTAAGCAGATAGTCACGGACAATGGAGTGCATCTAGTACCCAGGGAGATTGAGAAATTCCCGATGGAAAACAATATCAAACAAATCAAGGCTTCTCTATATAACCCTCAATCAAATGGATTGGTTGAGAGAACAAATAGGTTAATCAAGGGTGGCGCTGCAGCTGACCGGAGCTTAAAATATGGACCCATATAAAACTGTAAAAGAGGCGATTGTGGCTCTTCGTCCCACTCCAAACGGAACCTCAAATGTTTCTCCCTTTTGCATGCTACAAGCAGGAAGGCAGCGTCAACGCTAGTACCCCCATGGCTAAACAGGGTAAGATAGGATGAGGAAGTAGACATGAAGGAAGTGATAAGGAGAATCAAAAAGAGCAAGGCCACCATGGAGAGCACAAGTGATGAGAGAAGAGCTTCCCAGAGAACAGAAGTTTGTGTGGAGACTTGGTCGAAATCTGACTGCCCCTCAAAGACCAAGGCACTGGTTCGAGATTCAGCAGACCAAGTCAAGTAGTGAGGAAGGGATTGATTAATGTATTTTCTCAGGTTGGCAAATGCTGGAACTGGTGTCGGGAGAACCCTTGCCAGGTGAGCTCTGAGGGCAGGGAGAATGCAGCGACCACACCCCAAACAGCACCACCCCAGAACTACTATGTGCATCTGCTCCAGAAAATGAAGAACACAGAATCAGCATGGGAGGTGAGAACAAGAATCCCAGAGAGAAGAACCAGGTGAACAGAGAAGAGTGAGCAAGAGTACACCAGCTGCCGAGTCTCCAGGTGAATAGAACTCGGAGACCTGCCCTCACCGGGAGAAGCGCTAACCTGTCAAGTATGCAGATTATGTCATGGATTGGGACTACACTGCTCAACAAAAGAAGGTATGTGATGTGCGAGTCTCGTGAGAGCATGCGACCAACAGGATCTCGCAAGACTCATCGCATGGTGAGAGAGCAAGCTGCAGAGGGCGCACAGACTGGAGCAGGTGATAGTCAGAGCAAGAAAGCTGCCCGGCGCTCCTCTAATAGGACTCATAAAGCAAGAGGTTCATGCAGCATATAAGAACAATATGCAGAGACTCTCTTTATAATCATGCTCACCTGTGTTGTTAACTGAGAATTGAATTGCCTGTTACTGAGTGATTAAACCCTGCTCAGTCACTGTAACCGTCTTGTGCTCTTAATTATACAACACTGATACCATTGTTTATGTTTAAATAAGAGAACACTGGAGAACAAAGGCATTTACTTATCCAGTGTTTGTCACGTAAAAACAGGAGAACTGAAAACTTGGGTCACTTTGTATATAGCAATGACCTGTTGGGGACTAAGATTGTTTGGGATAGATGCATGGTCGGAACAAATCCTGCACTCACAATAGCTTTTTTGACATTTTGGGATGAAATTTTAATATTGGTATTCAAACTTGATTAAGAATATGATTTATGTGATAATGGCTTAAGTTTCCATTTGTTGGAAATAATGTTATGATAAATCTTATACATTTTATGAGTGCTTATATTATATAAATTGATGCATTGATTATGTTGATATAGAGAATATTTTATGTTTATTCTATTTAATGTAATTTTGGTAATTTGTGGTCCGAAAAGCTGTTTGAGATATAACATGCCTTACAAATAAATACAATTACAAAAAATAAAGTGGTTTTTGGGACCTATCACCCCAGTATTTAGGAAATGTAAAAGGGACTAGTTATTAAATGCTGTTAAATGCTATAGTTTTACCATCTATCTTACCAGGTTCATTTATTTAATTAACAGGATCTAACTCTAACAAAGTGTTATTGATGACGTTCACGCATTTTCAATTACTCCCCAGTAAATCATGGGCGACTGACCAAAATATTGTTATTTGTGTAGTGTAGAGACAATTCAGCACTAACATTAAAATAAATACAGAATCGAAAAGGCTTAATGATCGCCTCATAAGAAAATTAGGCAAATGACAACGTCTAGGTAAGTGGGGATAGAAGGAGCGGATATCAGAATTGCCAGCAGTTTCTTGATACATTTTCTCTCTGCCAATCCCAACTTGCTCAAAGATAAGTGGCTCCCAGGTTCTGAACCATATACTAATACTGCACGTGCTGTAGCCTTATGGACCACGACAGCAGGGAGAATTACCTTTCCTCCACGTCTGTACACAAGTTGCACAGTAGCTCCAGCCCTATGTTTCAATGCGGCCTTTCTTCTGGCCATTGTTCTATTCCCAGGTAATTAAAAGTGGAAACAAAACGTATAATCGCACTATTCTGAGTAAATAGAGGTTTCACGTTCTTGGCTTTAGGATCTTGCCATACCATTGCCACTGTTTTTCTATTTTTTTCATTTTCAACTTTAAATCACTAGTGAAGTGCTCTAATGGCTGCATCTGCTTTCTTAAACCAGAGGGTGTTTTTGATCTAAGAGAGATATAATCCACATGTAATAAGATGCCAATGTTGACTCTCTTTATAATTGGAGCAGTACAAGTGAGATTTTGGATGATAGTTGACAATTTATGAATATATATTAGAAATAGAAATGGGGCCAAGATGCAACCTGGCCTCAATCCCTTGTTTTTCAGCAAAAAAGGTCAGTACTCGTGCCTCCTTGCCCAAATCTCACTCTAGCTTTAGGACCTAATTCACTGATCTTTTAGCGCAATGCAAAGTCACTTTGCACTGCAGAAATACATGTTGCACCGCTCTGTGAATCAGAGTGTTTGCTGGCAGTGCAAAGTCATTTTTGCACCGTGCCGAAAGTCCATGACTTAGTGTTAATGTTAATGTTAAAGGTCATTTGTACCGCGCACTATCACCACCGGAGTGGTCCCCTGGCGCTCTGGCGGCTCTGAAAGAGGGAGGGATGGTGGGTGGAGGCTGGAAAAGTGCAAGATTTCAGTGATGTGCTGTTGGCAGCCTCAGCCCGGTGGTTCCGTCGGCTGGGCCTGGATTGTATGCGGCCGGTAGTCGTCGTGTGCTGATGTGCGAGTCTATGTGTGGTTTTGTTTTGTTGTTGCAGTGTAGTGAAGTTCGTGCAGTTTGCTGCGCTCGAGGTTTGTGGTTGTGTTTGGTTTGGAGTTTGAGAGGTGTATGCAGAGAAGGAAATTGTTAGTGGTATTGGTTAGTTTGTATCTCTATCCTGGACTGAACCGGTTGGGCTCGTGTAATCTTACACGACGGGATGCTTGTAGACCCGGAGCCTCAGGAGGTATGTGCCCGTTTTTGCATTCGAGGCCGTTTGAGGATTTAGCTGTCCCCTCCGCCCGCACCCTTAATAACCTAGCATGCTCCTCACCCTCTCCACATAACTAGCGCAGCTGCTAGTGGCCATACTTCCGTTTGTGTGGTGATTGGTGGTATCTTGTCCTTTCCACAGCCCCGTGGTACCTAGTTGTGGCTGTACGGGTGGTGGGGGATGGTAAGGGTTGGCTGGAGTAGTTGCCTCCGTTTCTCTAGGTCTCGCAGGTGGACCCCTGTGTCCAGCGTCAGCCCTACTGGCGCTCAGGGTACTTCTGTCGGATTCTAGGAGTTTGTCAATGTCCTTTTTTGATGAGTGGTTTGTCTTATTGTTGTTTCGGTTTTAGTCTCTGGTGTTGAAGAGGCAGGTTTTTAGTAATTTTCTGAATTTAAGGTGATCGTTGGTGTTCCTTATTACTTTTGGGATGTTGTTCCAGGTTTTCGCGGCTAAGTGGTAGAAAGCGGTGCCTCCGAGTTTCTTCTTGATGTAAGGTTTTTGTTCCAGTCGGATTTCGTTGGTTGACCTGAGTGGTCTTGTTGGCTTGTAGATTGTTATCTTTTTTTGTAGGAATTCTGCTCCTTGTCCGCTGATTGCCCTGTGCGTTATGCACATTGTTTTGAAGATGATACGCTGTTTTACTGGGAGCCAGTGTAGTGTTTTTAGGGCCGGGTGATGTGGTCTCTTCTGGATAGTTTGAGGAGTAGCCTGGCTGCAGTGTTTTGGATCCGTTGTAGCTTCTTCAGTAGGTATTCCGGTATACCGAGGTAGAGGCTGTTTGCATAGTCGATACTTGACATGATGAGGCCAACGATGGTGAGTGTTTTGTGAGTGAAGGAGAGGAAAGGTAGTATTTTTCTTGCCGTGTGGAGGAGGAAGAAGCATTTCTTGACTGTTGCGTTTATTTGCAGTTCTAAGGTTAGGGTGTTGTCCATCAGGACTCCCAGATTTTTTACTACCTTATATGGTGATGGTGTAGATCCCATTTCCTTAGGCCCTGGGTCTCAGAATAAAGTGACTGAAGTATGGAGTATGTTTAGTAGAGACATTAGATAAACATAAATCCTTTCAAATCTGCCACGATTTCATTCCATCTACAATGTTGAATGGCGTTCTAAAAACAACAAAAACAAAATGGAGCGATTCCCTCTTTACAACATTAAAGCTGTCAAAACTCCTATTGAACTGTGCCTCTATTCTTTCTAAAATTACCCTGTGAGTTGGAGATAAAAACAGATTCATAGGCCCATTCTTCTGGCTCTGCCATGAGAACCTTCCCAAAATTGTGTCTGTTGTGGCCTGGAGGATAGCTCAGGGGCAACGGGCGCGGAGCAACACAGGATCGATCCGTGGGGTTGCGCCGTGTATTATGCAGTATAATTAAATAAGAAAATGGGACAGTATTTAGAAGGGGAAGAAATCCCTCCTTCTTAAAAATGTGAATTATTACTGCAGTTTTCCACGACTAGGAGAACAATGCATGTTTTCTTCATGGCATTAAAAGATTAAGTAAAAAATGGTCGAAAAATGTGGAATTCACCCCTAAACACATCTCCCGGTATCAAATAAGGGCCCTGAGCTTTACCTAGATTCCATGAGGACATTGCATTCGCAACCTCTGAAAGTTTCTCTGCCAAGCCTACACCCACTCTTTTCCACCTGTGTCTTCCATCTCGTGTTTTTATTGCACATGCTCAAAGAAACACATTGTGGAACCAGATGCAACTAGTTATCATTCATTATAAACCACGTACTGGGACTTCTTTCAACACTCAGTAGCAAAGGCCAAATCTTCTTTTCATTCATAGTAGGCTTCTTGAATTTACTGTAATAACATATAGTAATCAGAACAGTCTGCATGGACACTTCAGTGTATGAGATTATTACAGCTTTGAACAAACAACAAAAGGGGAACATGGTACTCTTGGAATACAGTTTACCAGCAATCATTTTTCCTTCAAGTCATTTAGGAACTAACTGAAAAATGTGGGTATCAGGATGCAGTCCCTTCTATTGCCTATTTGGTATTTGAAGTCCAAAGAGAGTTCTCCACGTATACTTTACCTAACTCTGGGCATGTGAACTCATGGAGGGCTTCCAGGATTTGTAAGTACCCTTCTTCCAATGTCTCCCTGCTCAATGTCTCCCAAATCAGGCACCCTTCTACAAAGTCAAAGTCTGTTTTCAAGTCTACAAGCTAAAGGAGTAAATATAACTTTTGTTAAGGTAAAGTACTTTGGATAAAATCAGATAGCATCTGAAACATTGGTCTACCATCCATGGCAAGCCCTAAACACTGGTTGTCATCCATTAAGTATTTTTTTCTATCCTTTAGTAATTCCTGTATCACACTCAGCACTACTTTCCTGAAAACCACCCGGGTACCATACATATGTCGTATGTAATGGTTATTTTCAGGTCTCCCTGATGCCCTTCTTTTTTAAATAGTTAATTTCAGATTCTTTCGGGTGGGTGCATTCTTTTTATTTCTGATACAGTGTTTGCCAATGTTTGGAAAGGTCCCTCCTAAATGTTGTCCAGCCCTTGGGCCTTGCTGCTATTCTGGTCTCTGATGGCACTTCATCTCAGGAAAACTGAGGGTTGTATTGACATCCGAGCGTGCACAATCAGCGTTACTCACCTCTTGCTTGACAACTCTGAAGAGGGTGGAACATGACAATGGGATAGATCTACAATTATTGAGCACTCAAATCTGTCTCAAACACTTTAATCTCCCATGCCACCATGTGACACAAGGCCCAACTAACATTGCTCTTCAGCACTAACATAATTTCATCCAAGGCGTTTTCTTGAGAATCTTGATTCTTCTCCCTTGTTGTAGTAGTGTAATCTGCCCTGGTTGTGACAATCACAGAAGCTGTCAGCTGATCCTTGCTGGTAGTGAGCATCACAGCTGCCCAAGAGCTTATTGCACTATTCCCGGCTCTTCCACTCATGAGTGCCTGGTGTAAGGGAGGAAGGGCCTCCCAGGCCCCCCTTCATTCCTGATGACACAGACGATATGTTCATTCCACGACTGACCGCACAACTCTGGCCAGAGTGTTAGGTAGCCATTGAATAATACATAACTGTGCATGGCCTATGAGCCACGAGACTCCATTTTGTATAAACTACAGACTCCATGTTCTGCTAGGTCGCACACACTGAACGCGAGCCTCCACCTCTACCCTTCTCTCATTCCGCGCAGCTAGCCCGGCACCCCCCAGCTCCTCTCCTCTGATGACTCTGCGGCTGTTCTGTTCTCACGGAAGCTTGGTCATGAATTGTTGTGAGTTAATATTGTATCTCTCTCCTTCCTCTGAGATCAGTGGCCTGTGTGTGACCGGGCTAGAGCCTGGCCATAGGAAAACCATCCATTTCCACAAACCTGCTTCTGCTCCGACAAACCCCTCCTTGAGAATTATGCACCTCAAGCCCCCTAACCTTAGGTCCTTTTGATGTAACAGTTGCAAGACCCTTGCTCATGTGTCACCCCAGTTTACCCCCATGTATCTAATCCTGCGAGGCCATATATTTTTTCTGTATTAACAAATAGTAAAACACCCATGTTTGATCAGATAAGGCACCTGGACCCATGTACCTTTGCTCTCCCTGTGGCCCAGGTCAAATGTCTATGTGATATATATTATGTTGATGTTTATGTACTATACTAAATCTTGCATGACTAGGATTGATGTGATGTGTTAGATTAGAGAGAGAGAGAGAACTATTTCTGCATGGACATTGCCTGACCCCGCACTCCTCCTTGATGAGCCCAGCTGACCCAGAGGCCTTAAGAAGTTAAAAGTTCGGCGTTCACAAATCCTGGAGCAACACGATTATATTATATGTAATGTCTTGTCTTCTCCAATGAGCAATACTTTTTATATCCCCTATAGCCCACGTCATCAGTGACGTGTCTTTGTAAGGTAAGGTGCATTTTCTGTTGTTTTGGCAGAACGCTCTCGGAATAGCAAAGTCTTCTGCATGCCCCATTTTCACTTTATATAAAGGCCTTTCTTTTACTCACGCGCAATTGGTCCTGGTCTCATTCCCTACTGGGATGTGTGCATTGGTGTCTTATTTATTTATTTATTTATTTATTTTATTGTGTGAGTGGGGAGTGCCAGCTTCCACTGGCATAGTTTGTCTTTGTTGTGCCAGGTGCTGCCTGGAGGTTTATTAAACTAGAAACGGATTTGGAGTACACACACGCTCTATAAATGAGTCAGTCAGTTGTCAAAGAGGACGCCCACAGTGGAAGATCAGCTTTCGTTTTTTTGGTTTTCTGCTTGGTGTTTTGCCATGAACATTCAATCAAGCAGCAATCTATTCCTGCCGACAGTGGCTAACGCTGCTCCATTTTAGTGACGTGGCCCATTTTAACCTGCTGGGAATTATGTGCAGAAACCTGCACTTTCTAACATCCCTCCGTGTGCTACCATTTCATGCCTACTTTGAAAGAGAGCAGTGAAGCAGGCCAGAGTATATCAATAAATTACTTTTATTTTGAGGCGTGATCTGTGCATGGGATTCTGTCTGAAAACGAGCTGCCGAGACTAACTTCTTCGAAGTGTTCCAATTAGTAATATAATAATAGCACACCTTCTGTTTGACTTACTGATGGTTCCCTACTGCTTCTAAGCACTGTTGCAATCGGTGTTATTACAATGCAGCACAATGCTACTCCACCAGAGGATGGGCTGACTGTGTTCTGCAGGCTGAACTCCGAGGCCTTTCCTGTGCACTACATCAGTGAGCAGCTTTCTTAACAGCATGGCCTAGGTAGTTAGAGTATAGTTGGATGAAGTAATAAGGTTCTCATAAAGCAAACTAATAAGGTTCTTTTCAAAAACTTATTTATATTTTCACAAAGAACATTTCAGTTTCAAAGAATGTAATCGGTAACAATGGTCAATTTACCTTTAGATCAAGACCAAAATATCCCACCAGCAGACGCTTTTTTGTTGCTAAAAAATTAAAAAGAAGGCACATGCTTCGAGGCTGAGACCCGCAGCACATCACCTCTTGCCAATAGTCAAGGTTCTGGGGTGTGGCACAAGGATTCTCATTAGCAAGTCCCAACTCATTGCTACGTCTTCACGTGTGCGAGATCATTGCTACCAGCTGCCAAGTTACCCAGTTCCATGCTGCATCTTTGAGCCAGTCCTGTTTTTGTTGTTGTTTGTTTTGCACTGCATGCTGGGACCTCTAGGCCCACCCTTGCAATGGGAAAAACGAAAATATACGTGTCAGCGGCAATTGTAACCAAAAAACAGGACTAGATGGAGGTGTCATGCTTGGAAATGGGAAACTTGGCAGGGAGAATTGGAACCAAAAAGTAGGACTAGATGGAGGTGTCATGCTTGGAAATGGGAAACTTGGCAGGGAGAATTGGAACCAAAAAGCAGGACTAGATGGAGGTGTCATGCTTGGAAATGGGAAACTTGGCAGGGAGAATTGGAACCAAAAAGTAGGACTAGATGGAGGTGTCATGCTTGGAAATGGGAAACTTGGCAGGGAGGCCAGATTGAGAACCCCCTGCATTGCAGCTTGCACTTGATGCATGGTTTTTCCCATTAACGGTACTGCTGTGTCCCCTTGTCTATAAACCAAGCTATGGTGCAAGGGAAAATTGCAGTGATGTACATTCTATAGCATATTTAACATACCATTAAGAAAAGTATGAGTGAATAACAAAATGTACCGGCAAAGTCGAACATCAGACACAGTAAACATGTATCAAAACAGATTTATTGTGTTTTCACATCTGTCGTTCACAAATATCGAGGGGAAAATAAAGCCAGGCATACACCATTACATTGATATTGATATTGATATTTTATTTGTATCGCGCTCGTACACAAGTGTTTCAGAGCGTGACATGAAGTAGCTTCTGTTGAAAAGATTTTTAGCATCTTACAAGCTCGTGTACAATTGTTGAAAGAAAGCGACACATCTACTCTCATCTGTATATTGAGATGTACTTTTAACGAGGGACAACGTCACTAACATGAATGTGTCATTGGTGTACGAAAATTATTTGGGATTGGTGTGTGAGTCGTGTAAATCCCACCATATTATTATTGCCTTTTACACACTGAAGAGAATGACTAGTAGCAGTGGCAGAATTAGAGCGGAGACTTCTTGTACTTGCCCCCCTTCAGCCCTTCTAGATCCTGATGCTTCTCCCTGCTGCGAGAAAAGTAGCGCAGTCATAGTGGACGTGTAGTATAGCTGGGTGGCAACATGCTCGTCTTGGAAGCAAGACGACGCACTTCAACACAGGTTTGAATCCCAGGTCTGTGCTTAGAAACCTCTTTGGTATTGAGTGCATTATGAAAACAATTATAATAACAATAATTGAAGACTGGCCCTTGAGGAACCCTGTCCCTCCCTCACACCAAAGCATGCTGTTGTGTCTTGAGTTCCCTGCCTTGGTCCTGATGAATGCTTGCCTGGGAGAATGCCTGATGGAATGATATGCTTATGGAATGTTGTGGTGTGAGCGCCGTGCGAAGCTCCATGAAGCGAAGCAGCCTGTGAGAGAGGAGGCCTGTGGATGCCTCCTGTGTACCTTCCTACGTACTTACCCTTGGACTAACCTGATGTAAATACCTTGTCTCTGGAACTTAGTAAAGAAGTTCACTTCTTTTGCCTGAGTATCAGACCTTTCATTTCACCCCGCAACACTAGCGATGATCTGGCTTGAGGGAAGGGCCTGGAACTTACAGCTGTCTGGAGTAAGCAGTGCCTGAAAGAAGAAAGCAAGCAGTGAGACCAGGCCAGGGAACATCCACTGGCCCCCGCCCCCCAAAGGTGAGCTGACCCCTGTCCCATAGCCCAACAGCAGTTGCATGGCAGAAATGAGGCAGCTGGGAGCAGGCATCAACTGTAGTAGCAGTTGGAGTACCAGTGGGGTCACCTTTAAGTATTTTGGCTACTGGAAAAGGAGTTACAAAGATTTGTAGCAGTTCCCAGCAGGGCCACCGTGAAGAATTGGTCACTGGTTCACAGCAGAGCCACCTTATAGATTTTGGCCACTGTAGCAGATTTCCCGGTGGCGCCACTTTGCAGTTTCTGGCCACTGGAGTTAACATATGGTAGCTGCTGTTGTAGCAGCATTTCCCCGTGGTGCCACCTTGAAATTATTTTTGGCCACTGGAGCAACACACCCGATCATTGGCACAGATGCAGCCTGGGAGAGATTAAGTAGTTAAGGATCAGGCACCAGAGGGGCCACCTTACAACACCATGGCCTTATCAAGTATGCAGTTCAGAAGGTGGGTACAGACAATGGTGAGAGAGTGAGTGCTCACAGTCATTAAAAGAAAGGTACTGTTGGAAGCATTTCGTTCTGTGCCCTGCATGCTGTTCGGCGTCAGAGGAGGCATCTGTTCATTGGAGGGAGACTTTGGGATATTGCAGATGTTGTGGCTCTACCCTTGAGGATCCAGAGAGCACATATTGCATGGTTTTAGAAGAACTTGATCCCAATTTTTTGGCATTTTTCCAAGAGCTTTCTGTATGTAACAGAGGATACTGACTTGGTTATTGTGTGTGATGTGAGGCCTGTGATTTGACTTAGGTCATGCCTGTTTAAAGATCATGAAGCTCTGTTTGCTTGGTTATGGTTGATTTGTGAATGACTGCTTTGGTGTAGGTGTGTTTTGGCTGTTGAGAGTATATGTGACGTGGCCTCTGTAATAGCAATTGCTATGTTGTTGAGCATGGAATTACCTGATTATTTATGTGACAGCAATGCATTAGTGAGACGTTACTAACAATTTTTCTTCCACAGGACCAACGTTTAATTTATGAACTTTTTTTTCACAAAGTGTTTAGAGTTTCAATATTTGGTTTTCAATTTATCACCTTGTATGTGGTTGAGGGCGATATGCATTGGGACGAACAGTGGACGTTTTTGCTCAGTATCAAGTTTTGAAGTTTGGAAAATCTCACGGCACATGTATTATAGGGGTGTTCTGCCACCAGTGCCATAGGTGTTGGGGTTTTGAACCCAACACTAGTTGTATAGTGGTGTTCTGACACCTGTGCCACAGGTTTTGAGGTTTGGAACCCAGCACTAGTTTTATAGGGGTGTTCTGCCACCCGTGCCACATATTGTGGTGTTTGGTACCTGGCACTAGTTGTATAGGGGTGTTCTGCCACCCGTGCCACAAATATTGGGGTGCTGGACACTGCACTTGAGGGTGTTTCTTGCCCATGGCTTGAGGAGTTGGTACCGGTACCTTAGGGGGTGGTCCTCTCTGCCTGCCATACAGATTTTGGGGTTTGGAACCTGGCACTCATTTTATAGGGGTGTTCTGCCACCCGTGCCACAGATTTTGGGGTTTGGAACCCGACACAAGTATTATAGGGGTGCTCTGACACCCGTGCCACAGATTTTGGTGTTTGGAACCCAACACTAGTTTTATAGGGGTGTTCTGCCAAAAGTGCCACAGATGTTGGGGTTCGGAACCAGGCACTAGTTTTATAGGGGTGTTCTGCTACCGTTGCCAAAGATTTTGGGGTTTTGAAACTGGCACTAGTTTTATAGGAGTGTTCTGCCACCCGCGCCACAAATATTGGGGTGCTGGACATCGCACTTGAAGGGGTTTCCCGCCCGTACCTTGGGGAGTTAGACGCTAGTACTTTAGGGGGCGGTCC
Organism: Ambystoma mexicanum; assembly: GCF_040938575.1. Taxonomy (NCBI): domain Eukaryota; kingdom Metazoa; phylum Chordata; class Amphibia; order Caudata; family Ambystomatidae; genus Ambystoma; species Ambystoma mexicanum. Next base: position 206,320,752 of record NC_090941.1, on the reverse strand, counting down.
TCTACGCCTGCCATGCACATAGTGGGTGCCTGTTTTCTTTGCATTTTGAGCTTTGATTATTTGTTCTGGTAGTATACTAGAAGATGAAGAGTGTGCTGTGTTTCAGTATACCTTGGTTGTTGGCAGCAGGATGAATGAGGGAGTTTTGTTGGGATCATGTGGCAATGCTTGTTTGTTGAGAGTTAAGGCTGGTTCCTTGGTCTGAGTGTCTGTGGTAGGCCTGCTACAGATTATGAGTGTATTAGATAGTGGATTGGCCACCTTGCAGGTGGTTGAAGGGCCTATGTTGGTGGGAGCATGAGACATGTCTCCTTGTTCTTCGGAATTGAGTGAGTGTGTCTTGGATTGCAGTTTTGGAGTTTGGAGTGGAGGTGACCAAAGTGTTGTTGGTTAATACTTTGGTTGCATTACTTTGTGTATTTTCCCCCGCACTTCTTTCCATACCTTTATCTTGGTTTCTGTTGAGGAGGGAGATGTATTGTGTCCTGTGTTCCCTGCCTTGGTCTTGCATGAATGCTTGCCTGAGGGAATGCTTGATGGAATGTTATGCCTATGGAATGTTGTGGTGTGAGTGCTCCTGTAAGCTCCATGAAGGTCAGTTGGAGTGAAGCAGTCTGTGAAAGAGGAGGCCGGTGGATGTCTCTTGTGTACCTTCCTACTTACTTACCCTTTTACTTACCTGATGTATATACCTTGTCACTGGAACTTAGTAAAGAAGTTCACTTCCCTTAACTGTGTATCAGACCTTTCATTTCACTGTGCAACACATCCCTCCACCACTGGCGTAGCCCAGGTACCTTGCGTAATTAACACTTTGTTAAGATTTTGATGTATTGTTCTCCTGGTTTTGATGACATTGCTGTTCTTTTCTTTGTCCATAGACTGGGCACAGTGTCAAAGACGAATAACCAACTCCCACTACAGCTGCAAATAACACTGCATTATGTACATTAAACACCAGTGTTATCTTGATATCTTAAATGGACAACAATGTAATTGTCCCATTTGAAAACCAACGTCTCACAGCATGAAGTATGTTTATACCTCCACTGCCTGTATTTCTCTGAAAGTTCAGCCAGTGCCTCTAGGCAGGTTACATAGTCATTTTCTTCCATGGAATATTTCTTATTCACTATTTTGGTTGTGGTTGAAATCCCTATATCAGTTATGTAATTTTAAAGAGAATAAATAAATCCCAGATTGGAATGTAGGCAGATTGAGACAGCTAACTGAGAGATGTTGATAGTTATAGTGTAAGAAAATATGATTAATGAGAAAAGATACAGAACAAGGCGTCTTAAAAAAAGAAACACATTCGCTGAAGCCTATGCACAGCAGTTGGAAACCACATGGGAAAACACATGTGTAATGGTTTGCAGTCACTCAAATAAAAACTACAACTGACAATGCTTGAGATGAACATTTCAAGTACCAGAAAATAACCTGCAACTGTTGTTAAAATGGGGTACTGCTTAATAGAAGGAGAAAGGGAACATTAGTTTTGCATTTTTAATCTGTGGGGTATTTGGGGAAAAAGTTAAAATCAGGGAGAACAGGAAAATGTACATTTTAAAAGCTGATATTGTGAATGGGGCCCCATTAAAGCAAGCCAGAACGGACTCCTGACATTTGTATTCTGACCATTCCACCCCCCAAAATGAGATGTAAAAACAGATACCATTCTTTTTCACCTGAGATGAACTGGTGTAGGCCCATAAAGATAGCAACGGGACCTGAATGTATATCCTAATCTGCAGTTTATGGCTTGCATCTGTGTCTGATGGGTTTAAGATAATTAACAAATGGGGGTATGCAGATCTGAAGTGCCTAATTTGATCTTCTATCTCCCAGGACCTAATGAAAGAAGAAATGTAAATATCTGGAAAAATGAATGTTAAACTGAAGAATCTACAGAACCAGCTACTGGCCAACGGGGGCAGCGACAAAAGTCATAAAGCCCTGAAGAACCAAATTTCAAAGACCTTATCATTTCGAGGCCTCAGGGTCATAAAGCTTAGCCCATAATTTACAGCTAAATTAATGGAGATTCCAAATGTGCTCTGGGTGACAAATCCAACTGGAGATGCGTTTTAATACCTGGTATTGGAAAAATGTTATTTTTTAACAGTGGGATTCACTATTTTGCCCACAATTACTGAGCAGAACATCATAGAAATGTAATTATTTTTGTGAAAATGTTCAGTTTGAGAGGATCTATGTAGGGCTACCAAAATGATTTTGCTACTGTGAGATTTAATTATAGAATTATAGAAGTTAGGCACATTTGTATTTTGTAGCAAAGAATTGGCACACACTAGCAAATGATATGTCAAATCATGCCCAGGGATGAGTCTGTCACTTTGACGTGGGAAAATAATTTGAATACGAATGAGAATCTATAACCAAGTAATTATTTGTGCTTTTATGATCAGAATCACATCAATTGATATGTGCCAGAGAGAGGAATCTGGTGAGCAAAAGAGTAAAGTGGTAATATGTGTGGAATTAATTATATGAGAATGTGGTAATATTTAATGCAGGAAATACCTGAGATGACCTTGCATTAAATGGGAGTGAAACTGGGGTTAGAACTTGCTCGCATCAGACAGCCTCCTTCATCAATATGTCCAATGAAACCGAAGGGGTTTCTCTACTGTGATATCCCTTTTCAAAAACTGTCCAATCACATACATTGACCAATTCGATTGGGGAAAGTATACACACCTCAAAAGGGTGGAGCAACTGTTTGATATAAGATTCAAACAGACTCAATCAGGGTGGGGAAGAGAGACACTGGCATACTTATTTGCTCACTCACTCAGTGATTCATGGAGAGAAAGAAGATTTGATAACAGCAAGAAGGAGAAGGAATAGATTGCTCTCCTTTTGGCTCCATTGGCATATTATTAGCAGATTCTATAATTGAGGTCTAACAGGACTTAAAGTCCAAGGCTGTATTATGTGGAAGAAATAACAGAAAGGCTGTGGAGGAAAGCTAATCCCATCCTGCTGACTGATGCCCACCTGTTCCTAGACGGGAGAATTGAACCAGTCCTTAAGAGGGTGCCCACCAGTCTGTGATAAACACAAATAAAATTAATACGTGAGCAAGTTTTAAAGGGGAAACAAGTCTGTCGGGAGTGAGTGATACTATAACAGGAATTAGATTGAATCCTGACCCTGATCTTTGTTAGTTCTAAGGGGTGGGAATAGATACATTGATTGTACATCCTGCAAAGTTAGGGAACATTTCAGAAGTGTATGTGCTTCTGGGAAACATATATAATTTACAGACTAAGTTCATGGTGTGTCAGCAGTGAATTCCGTGCACTCTTTCTCTGTGCGAAGACGTCAGTGCAGAAGAATTATCGGGGAGTTAAATGAACGTTACACTCTGTGCATACCTAAAAAATAATATAATAGAAGTAATTCCAGGGTATCCCATCGAGTAGAATACTGTTGTTTAAAGCAGGTTGTTCCAAACAAAAGGGAGAGGGTAATAATTTGCTTCCCATTCTCTCGCTGTTGAAAGATTCCCATGAAAGTGAACAGGTATGCCTTTACCTGATAATTAAATGGAAACATCACTGAAAGGAATCTAGCCTATATACATGTTGAAAATACTTTACTTTCTATAAGCTACCTATATACATGAAGGTCTTGTAGTTGTTGCAATTTAGTTTTTTTTTAAATACTGGTAAAATTATGACATGTATATTGAGTAAGGGGGGTGGTATCTATTTTGAATAAAGCGGAAGTAGCGAGAAATGGATAGGCAGGGATATTTTGATCTAATTAGTTGTTTTTCATAAATTAAAGATTCCTACGGGACACTCATGCACCCAATTCATGGTGCTTGGGTGAACAGGGTGAAGTAAATATATAGATACCAACCCAGGTCTCCCTATCGCTGATACCTACAGCAGTGCTTCTTCCAGATAGACCCTTACCACCATATGCTTTGTCGTTCTCAAGCCAAGCCTTTGGACCACATATGGTCTCTATTCTCTCTCTTTTTTCCCTTTCTCTCATTAATGGTGGCACCCGTTGCGAGGCCCTATTGGCCTCCTTCCACTCCTCTAAGGCCATCATTAATGTCTACCTAAATGGCACCGTCTTGGTCCAGGGCCCTCAGGCCAATCGCCTCCTTTCTGATAACCGCTGTCCACACCTTATCAACTTCCTTTCCTTTCCTGCTATCCCTTCTTACCCCTCTCAGGCTCCTCTGTCACCACCTTCTTCAGCCACCTCTCTGGTACCTCCTGCTGCTTCTCTGTCCACCATGTTGCCTCCCTCCTCTACCACCCCTCTGGCACCTTCTTCTTCCTTTCTCACTACCCTGCCTTCTCTTCCTTCCTCCTCTGCCCATCCTAGGGCACCACCAACATTTCTGCAGGGTGTTCCTATGACCTGTACCCCGCCCCGGAGGTTCTTCAAATGTGGTAGACCAGTCCCACATCGCTACTCTCAACTCTCGTTCAGCTGTCAAACATTTCTCTGACATCTGCCGTCTCCCGGAAGAGCTTGATTTGGATGTACTCGGTCTTGACGAGACTTGGTTTATGGACAGCTCTGTTACAGGTTTGGACACTCTCCTTCCCAATGGCTACAAGATCCTCTCCGAACCCAGAGCCAAACTTCCTGGTGGGGTTGTAGCCTTGATTTTCCCGGAGTGGATCACTGCTTAGCCATTTGCCCTCTTCCTCTCTGAGCGGGCTCACCTCTCCTCCTCCCTCCTTGCCTCTTCCTCTCACCTTCTCCTCGTTGGAGACCTGAACATCCACCTGGATGCCACCAGCCTTTCTTTGGTACTCTTTCGCAACCTTTGTGACTCGGTCTCTATTCTTCCCTCTAGCCCGACTCACTCTGCAGGGCACACCTTGGATGTTTTGATCTCCCCAGACCTCTGTTAAGCAGAATCATATGCAGTAGCCTTAGGGAACACTACATATAATTAAGACTACAAGTGACAGTACAATTTCACCTTTGGTACAAGCCTGTACTACACAGTAAAGTAGTAGCGATGGCTGAGCAGCCAGACTTATCTCAAGAGCAAATGAGCAGTGATAGAGATTACACAACGCACTACAATTACTGTGACTCAAACAAACACTGACTCAAGGTTTCTGGTTAAAAAAATATAAGTACATTTATTTTTAAACCATCTGTTCACAAAACACTTCACTTCTATAAAATAAAACCACACTCTAAATATACTACACACAATCAATTCCTCTTGTTCAGGTCAATTCAAGGTAAGTACATTAGAATTTGACAGACCAGTGTTTTGAAACAGAGACGTTACACGCGATCACTTTTTGACAGTAATGACAGTTCCACTTTACGAAAAATAACGCATACCTGTGAGAAGAAATACACCCGAAGTCAAACACACTTAGCACAAAGAATTAAAACAAGAGAATAGTAGGTAAAAATCATAGGCAATACTTTTGTCAAGGCAAATAGAAACAGAGGACGTTTTCTAAGAGGCAGATATAAGTCAATAGGCCTGCGCCAGTGTCAAATCGAGCAGGGGCTCTGTTGTCGAGTATCACACGGTTAGAGCAGTTCATGATTAAAGTTTGCCAGGAGTACTAGGTATTGTCAAAAGGGAAGCAAAATTTATAAGATGGAAGGAAGAAAGGACAAGCCTTCGTAAAGGAAAAGAGTTCACCCTAATTCCTCAAGGTCAGACAGAGAGAACGACCAAATAGACACAGTATCTTATTCAGATGAAGAAAGCTGGTGCTACGGCAGTTGTTCCTGGTAGTTCCTACAGACTCACGGTTCCTGAAGCTTCAGTCGTAGGGACAAGAAGGACGACATCTGGAGCGATCTGCACCTCCCAGGGATGAGGCCAGCAGCAGCAATGCAACAATGAATAAAAGTGGGGCGTGGCCAGCGAGCACGCAATGGAGACGTGACTCTTCGTTGCTCCCGTGGCCGCCCAAAATATCCTGCAGATATCCTGTGATTTGGGAAGTTGATTCCTATGAAAAAGACATTTTCGTGCAGTGGAACCCTGCGGTGGCATATGGCAGCAGAAAGGAGCGAATCCGCCGAGTGAAGAGTGAGATATCGGAGTCGGAAAATAGTGGAGAAGAACGCCCAACGTCAACTAAGATGGCCGCCGCATCTGGGACGCGCTAAAATTATAATAGAAGGCAAGCGGGAGCCACCAGCGATGCCCACCTGCTAAATCAGGTTGCGAGTCGGAGCCCCCGGAGGGGTTCGGAGGCACACCGCTGTTGTGACTTGCTGCTGTCCCTGGGTGCAGTGGTCCCTGGGATGAGAAAAGGCGAGGAGGGTCGGCGCTCCCCCGCACCACGGTGTGCTACTGCAGAGCCCGGCCCAAGTCATCAATTGGGCTATCTCTGAGGCTGCGTTGTGCCGCCCGTGGACAAGAAGCCTGGGCAAGGACAGGGAGAACATAGTTCTTAGTCGCCAGTAGAGTTTGGGCGACAGATACTTCATGTTGGGGAGGAGTATGGGGAGGGGGGAAGGGAAGTTGTTTTATTTAGATATTCTCCGGGAGGTTACACCACGCTAATGGTCACCAAGATGCCGTGAAGCACACTATGCTCAATACTCACGCCCCCGCACGGCGCGACCGCCATAACAGCCACGGCCAAATATACCATACACCTACCTGAAAAAACACCTCTCTTAGACAGAAATGGCCACACAATATCATAATGGTTCCACCGGTGGAGATGCGCAGGCCCCAATGATAACTAATGAACGCCATAGGTCCCTAAAGATCCTCACCTGGAAAGTAAATGGTATGGGCTCAAGTATTAAACACTGGTTTATTATGCAATTCCTTAACAGGCGCTCCCCTGACATGGCTCTTCTTACGGAGACACATTTAGCGGGCTCAACTTGCCAGTTCTTCCATAGGACCAACTACCGACTAGCATATCATGCGGGGTACACGATGGGATCCCGGGGAGTCCTGATCCTCTTACACAAGCGGCTCCCTTTGATATTATCGGCAGTGGAACTGGACCCCTGTGGCCGTTTTGTGATGCTCAGGGGCACACTGTGGGGGGAGATGGTGGCTATTCTAGCAATATACTCCCCACCGGGGTTGGGGGAGGGTCTTCTGATGGATGTTACGGCCCTGATGGCGCAACATCAACCGGATTTATGGATTCTGGGGGGGGACTTCAATGATGTCATGTGTAGTACACGAGACAGAACCCACATCCGGAATCGGAACCCAAACAAGCCCAGTCAGCTGGCGACCATTGCAACATCACTAGGCCTAAGTGATCTATGGAGAGAACTTCACCCCACAGACCAGGGTTTCTCCTTCCACTCGGAAGCCCACTCATCCTTGTCCAGACTTGATTATTTTTTCCTCCCGACTCCCGAAGCATATAGAGTAATGACAGCAGAACTCCTTCCCCGCGGCATATCTGACCACTCTCCTCTGCAAATGACGCTCCACACGGATAGACCCTTACCGCCCAAGTCTTGGTGGTTAAACAATTATTACCTAGCCCGTCTGGAGTTCGTGGAACACATCACGGAAAAATCCAACAAATTCTTTGAAATAAACACGGGCTCTGTAGAGGAGACGGTGATATTATGGGAGGCACATAAGGCGGTACTTAGGGGGGAAATGACTGTATGGACGTGCAATAAAAGGAAAGAACATCATAAGAAAGTGATGGAGGCAGAAGAAGCGGTAGAGAAATGGGAAACCAGATATATTTCCACCCCACCCCCGAAGTGCATCGCTCCCTCGTGAAGGCTAGAGCAACCCTCCATAATACAGCGCTAGATAACGCAAGACAGACACACAGGGAGTCAAGGACCAGAATTTATGAACACAGCGATAAAGCTGGCAAACTATTGGCCTGGCTGGAATGATGTGAGGAAGGGCACAGACACGTCAGGCAGATCACGGATAACTCCAACGCACCGGCCCACACAGACCCAGAGATAGCGGAAGCTTTTGCCAACTTTTATGCTAAGCTCTATGCCGCCCCAACATCGGCGATAGACCCATCCCTCCTGGATGAGATTGTGCTGCCGCAACTATCGGAGCAGCAGAGAACATATTTAGATAGGGAGTTAGATGAAGCCGAAATCGTGGAGGCCATGTCCCAGCTACAAGCTGGGGAAACACCGGGCCCCAATGGGTTCTTGGCCGAGACCTGGAGGAAGCTGGGCAGCAATAAGATTGCGACCCTCCCTCCGTGATCTATTCCTGGCAGCCAAAGAACAGGGCACCCTTCCACTGGACCTGCGAACGGCCAACATTGTAGTTATTCCCAAACAGGGCAAACCCCCTGACCGGTGCACATCATACAGACCGATATCGCTTATTAACAGCGCAGCAAACATTTTGGTCAAAGTACTGGCCAACAGGCTTCAACTGGTTATATCCTCATTGGTTCATCAAGACCAGTGCGGCTTTATGCCACAAAGATCGACCAGAATGAACCTACGCCGGTTGCACCTACTATTGGAAAAAGCCCCAAGTCGCGATACACCACTTGCTCTTATCGCAATTGATTTAGAGAAGGCGTTCGACTCGGTGGTGTGGGAAAGCCTCTGGGCAACAATGAGTCGCATGCACATTGATGAGGCCTTTCTTAGCTGGGTCCAACTTCTATATGAGGCCCCATTGGCCGCGGTTAGGGTAAATGGCTGGACTTCCAGGGCCTTCCCGTTAGGCAGAGGCACCCGACAGGGCTGTCCTCTGCCCCCCCTCCTTTTTGCCTTAGCGATCGAGCCACTCGCCCGATGGCTCAGACAGATCACTACATGGTCCAGATTCCACTGGCCAGATGGACGAGAGGACAGGGTCTCCCTATATGCGGATGACATGTTACTCTATCTAAATAACCCAGACTACGCATGCCCAATCATAACCCAAATGATGACGACCTTTGGGGACTTCAGCGGACTCAGAGTCAACTGGGGTAAATCAGTCCTTTTCCCAGTCAAAGGCAGTGACCTGGCAATCCCCCGGGACCTTCCGTATCGTATAGAAAGAGAGGGCTTCCGCTACCTGGGCATATGGGTCTCTGGGGTTCTCTCGGAGTATGTGTCACATAATCTACATCCGCTAATCGACCGCTTTGCCGGGGATGTACAGCACTGGATGCTCCTCCCTCTTACACTCATGGGTAGAGCGGCCCTCTTTAAAATGATGGCACTTTCACGCTTTCTGTATGTACTGCAAAATGCCCCACTGGCCATACCACATTCGGAATTTATTAGAATGGAGCTCCTCCTTAGGAAACTGATATGGAAGGGTGGGCAGCCTCGTATAGCTCTGCCCACGCTGCAGCGATCCGTCTGGGAGGGAGGTATAGGAGTCCCACACCTTAAGTCTTACTACTGGGCCTGCCAATTAAATGTAGTTAATGACCTCCTCCATGGGGATCGCAAACTCCCACACATCAGAGCGGAAGAACACATCATCCAGGACACGCCACCACTGGAAACACTATACCAGAACTTAACCAGGCCCCCCTTACAAACGATGTCAACCCATGTTGCGGTCATCTGGAGGCAGGCACACACCCATATAGGCTGTGGGAAGAGAATCACTATGGCACAACCGCTATGGCATAACTATATGCTGAAGGAGGTAAGGAAGTTGACTGCATGGACCCGGTGGGTGGAGGCGGGGATAACTACAATAGGAGACATGGTGGCTGATGGCTCCATCCTCCCGTTCAAATCCCTGCAGCAGAGATTCGGAATCTCGGCTGCAGAACACTACCACTATACACAACACACGCCATCAATGCATACAGGCAAGTGCTTAACGATGCACCAGATTACACACCCCTGGAACGCAACTTACTCACACAGCATATTCCCGCCAAGGTCACAACTATTCTGTATAAAGCAATTAACGCTTTTGCCACCCTGGATGGGTCAGCATCAGGAATAGATGGGGGAACCATTGAACCAGAAGACTGGATCCAAGTACTCAAGCACCCATGCGAAATTGCAATAGACTCCAAAATTAGACTGGTACAGTTTAAGATACTTCACAGGGTGTACTACCCCCGAGTGGCCCTATTCGGTTGGGGAAGGGCAGAGGATCCCAACTGTCTGAGATGCCAGGTGGAGGAGGGCACTTTCTTTCATCTCCTCTGGGACTGCCCCAGAATCAAAACCTTTTGGATGCAATGCTGCCAAATACTAACAGGAACTCTGGGACGCACGATAGAGCTACAACCTGCAATACTGTTACTGGGGGCCCCAGATGAAAATATCTCGAACAAATGGGAGGGTGTGTTTCTCTCCACGGCAATGGGCCTGATAAAGCGCGACATAGCACAGAAATGGGGAGCACCGGAATGCCCGACAGTGGCCGAGTGGGCTAATGAAATGGAAATCTGTGCGGCAAAAGAGCACAGAATCTACACAGCACGGGGGTGCAGGGCAAAGGCTACCAAGATTTGGGGAAAGTGGGAAGAACGTGTGACCTGAGAACTGCTGGCAAAGGGGGAGGGGGAGGAGCATGTCCATTAAATGGAACACTGTGAGCAATGTACAACCGGAAAGCATCGTGCTGAGCGGCAAGACATAAACGGATTGCTGAACCACCCGGGTGTTGGGAGGGGGTGGGGGAAAATTGTTGGTGTATTGTACGAATGTTCAAAAATCAATAAAATATGTTATTAAAAAAAACAATGAATAAAAGGTGCACTCCTGAAAAACAGGAGAGGGCTCTTCTGATGGCTATCTGGACCACTACAGCTGTATGCAGCGATTTCGACCCAGAAGAGGATTCTCTGAAGGTGAGCTGGTTGATCCCACCAGGCTGAAGGGAATAAGACTCCGGACTGGATCTTCTCTGTCATTGAAGGGTAGATAGATCAGGACTGCAGCAGGGCTTCACCGGGATCCAGGAGTTGCAGCAGCTGTCGTTCTCAACGCTTCTAATCGGTTCTTGTAGTTCCAGTGGCGACTCTGACCTCCAGCCCAAGAGTCCTGCCTTTTATGCCAAAATCCCCCATTTGCACAGCCTGGCTGTCAATCCGGCCCGGACAACCACCTCAGCCAATCGACACAGAATGCGACTTGGGTCTCCAAGGAGACCCTGTGCAGAGGGTTACTAAACCACTCCCTCACATTCAGCCCACCTAGACACCCAGACGCCAAAGGAGGGCTTCTTTGCAGAAGCCTGCCAAAGGACAGCAAACAAAGAAACCAAACCTGGTTTGGCACGAAAAGCAAACATTAACAAAGACCTTTCCAACACGAAAAACCACGCTAGGACCCAAGATAAAAATGATATGGGGTAGCGGGTTTTATGTTCGAGTCTGTCACCACAGCCAGAACAGTAACACGGGAATCCGTGCAAAAATGATAGTTACCACTGCCACCAGCCATGTCGAGTCGGGAAGAGGGACACAAAATGTCCCTTGAGTTTACAGACGGAAAGGGGAAAGATATTCCCCACCAGTACTCCATTTTAAGATGGTTTTTTCACTGAATCTGTATTTTAAAATGACTAGTAAAGCCAATGGTGACTTTACATGTTTCTGGGGGACAGTAGTCATCCCCAGAAATGGAGTTCTCAAGGGAAGTCTAAAAGACATCCCTGTGTCACTGCACTAAAGGTGCTGTGTAACACACAAGTAAAAACATGATGCCTAGGGAGTTGGTGACACTCCATAGCTCATGAGCACAAAAAGTACAACACACAAATTTACACTGTAAGAGTGGGAAAAAGGCTCACACTCTTACCAAGAGAACAAAAAATAAACCCCAGAAATCCAGCAAAGCTGCTGAGGGACTCAATAGGTAAGAGAAATTAGCCATAAATGAGAATTCTCCCTAACACTCACCCCCCCACCCCCAGACTAAGGGACAGGAGGATTTAATCCACTCCTGGGTGGATATGTTACCTCTAGTCGGTTAGAAACATCCTAGATAGACCATCAGCATTTTGGTGGTGACTTCCTGCTCTGTGCTCAATGGTAAAATCAAACCCTTGCAGGCAGATTGACCATTTTAGTAGTTTAGGGTTTTCCCCTTTCATTTGCATCAGCCATCTCAAGGGTTGGTGGTCAGTCTGAATAATGAAAGTAGATCCATTGTTGCCCACCTTGTCTCAGGATCCTTTAACTTCCTGCTGATGAAACAAATGGGATGTTCCCTACCTTTCTCATCCAGTTGACTAAGGACTGCACCTATACCTGTATTTGAAGCACCAGTTTGTACAATGAAGGGTTGGTGGTAGTCAGGAGCTCTTAGGACTGGAGCTTGACAAAGGGCTGTCTTCAGGTCTTCAAAGGCTTGAGTGCACTCCTCATTCCATCTGACCTTTTTAGGAAATTTGGGAGAGGAGATAACATTCCGGGGAGAAGCTATGGTCCCATAGTTCTCTATGAAGTTCCTGTGGTACCCAGTGAGACCTAGGAAGACTCTCACTTAGGTTTGAGTAGTAGGGGTGGCCCAGTCTTGTACAGCCTGTACTTTGCTAGGCAATGGCCTTATTTCACCTCCTCCTACCTCATGTCCAAGGTAGACCATTTGACTCTGACCAATTTGACATTTACTTGCCTTTAAGGTCGGATGGGCCTGCTCAAGAGCCTGCAAAACATACCCTAGGTGATCAATATGTTCTTTCTATGTGGGGCTGAACACTGCAATGTCATCTAAGTATGCCATGCAGAAGTCCTCCATCCCATTCAGAACTTGATTGACCATCCTCTGAAATGTAGCAGGTGCATTCTCTAGTCCAAAAGGCATTACCTTAAACTGCTAGAGGCCTGCTGGGGTGGAGAATGCAGTTTTCTCCTTGGCATGGTCCGTCAGAGCTATTTGCCAATAGCCTGAGATTAGGTCAAATGTGCTGAGGTACTTGGTGGCACCATGTTTATCCACCAGCTTGTCTGTCCTAGGTAAAGGATGGGCATCAGTCTTTGTGACTGAATTTAGAGCTCTATAGTCCACACAGAATCTCAACTCTTTGGATCCTGCCTTTGGTACAAGCACAACTGGGCTAGACCATGGACTAGTAGAGGGCTCTATAACCCCGAGATCAAGCATCTTGTTGACCTCATTCCTTATGTGGGTTCTTACATTGTCTGACATTCTGTACCCCCTGCTTTTCACAGGCAAACGGTCACCAGTGAGGATATCATGCTGGCCCCAAGGGGTCAAGCCTGCTGAAAAGTAGAACAGGGAGGCAAACTGACTCAACAGTAACTTGCACTCATCCTGCTGGTCAGATGTTAGAATGGAAGAGAGATTAACTCCTTCCACTTTCTCATCTAAAGGTAAGCCTCGGAGGAGGTCAGGCAGAGGTTCACACTCCTCCTCCTCCTCCTGAGCTGAAGCTAGAAGCAAAGCTCCTATTTCAGGTCTAGAGACATAAGCATTTAAACGGTTGGTGTGAAAGACTCTGGGAGCCTCCTTAGGGTTGCCTAAGTTCACCAGATAGTTCACCTCTCCACGTTTACCCACAACTTTGAAGGGTCCTATCCACTTGTCCTGCAAGGCCCTCTGTCTTGTGGGCACCATAACAAGAACAAGCTGGTATTCAGTAAACTCAACCATGTTAGCATTCTGGTCATGCCAATGTCTGACCAGAGCTTGACCAGCTTTCAAGTTATCACTTGCCTCTGCCATCATGTGTGACATTTTCCTCCGGAGACCTTTCACATTGTCAGTCACTCTGACTGGCTTCAGGGAAGGAGCACTCTCCAACCCCTCCTTAATCAGGGCAAATAGGCCTCTGACTTGATGGACAAAGAGAAGTTCAAAGGGACTGTAACCTACTCCCTCCTGAGGGACTTCTCTATATGCAAAGAGAAGGCATGGCAGTAGAAGGTCACACTTTCTTTTAAGGGGTTCTTCTAAAGCACCTATCATGCTCTTCATAGTTCTATTAAATTATTATGGTATTGAACCATTTGCACAGGACCTCCAGCTAACTTGGTTAGGTATTTGGGTGCCTTAGCAACATCCTCTACCTTGAAAAAACATTCATCAACCACAGTTATGCTGGATCCAGTGTCTCTGATGGCAGGGGTCTCCTGACCATTCACAAGAAGACTATCTTTATAATATTCTTTAGTATTATCTGGGATTGAGTTATAGATAGGGAGTCCGGTTTTCGGTGATTACCGATTTTCCCCGATATCTAGACCCCGTTATTATTTATTTATTACTCGGGGGACTCCGATAAACCCTGGTAAATCATATCCTGGGAGCAGAATTTGAAGCTGTGATGTCATGTATTCAAGACAGACGCGTTGCCAGTGAGCTATCATGGCAGCTCTATGAAAGGATTTAGTGCCTTAAATGATTATGCACCATTGCCACCTTGTGGCTGAATGGTGAATTGAATGCATTTTGCAAACTTTTTTTTGTTCTCTCTGTCAACTAGTCCCTTATTGTTGTGCTTATTTCTTCATAAGCACAACAATAAGGGCACTTCTTCCCCACCAACATTGCGGAAATAAATAAATTAATCGGGTACACGGACCCGAAGAACATTGTCCAAGTAAATAAAAAAACACGGCCGTGGCCAGAGGCATGTCATGCCCTTGGCCCCCGAGTAGCTCCCCCACCAGCAGAGAAGCGGGATGTGGGGAGGGCGGTGCAGTTACAGGCCTCAGCCACGGCCTTGTTTTTTTATTTATTTGGACAATGTTCTTCAGGTCCGTGGACCCGATTAATTTATTTATTTCCTCAATGTTGGTGGGGACCAACATTGCATAAATAAATAAATTAATCTGGTCCACGGACCCGAAGAAAGTTGTCCAAATAAATAAATAAACACGGCCGTGGCCGAGAAGCAGGACGGGGGCAGGACTGTTACTGCCTCTGCTGCCCCCTACAAGGGGGCAGCAGAGGCAGTTACAGGCCTTCGCCATGGCCGTGTTTTTTTATTTATTTGGACAATGTTCTTCGGGTCCGTGGACCCGATTAATTTATTTATTTCCGCAATGTTGGTGGGGACCATCACTGCAGAAATAAATAAATTAATCGGGTCCACGGACCCGAAAAACATTGTCCAAATAAATAAATAAACACGGCCGTGGCTGAGAAGCAGGACAGGGGCAGGACTGTTACTGCCTCTGGTGCCCCCTACAAGGGGGCACCAGAGGCAGTTACAGTAGGGTGACCAGACGTCCTGGTTTTCCCGGGGAAATCGCCCTCCATCCCGCTACCCGGGAGTTTTTTTTAATTTTACCGTCGGGGGTTTGCATGGTTGGGTGACTATGGAAATTAAAATTATTATAATTATTTTTCACAATGTTGGAGTTGGAGGATTGGCTCGAACCCCCAACCTTTCAGGTGCACGTCACAACACTTACTAACTGTGCTACAGAGACTGCCTTGGAAATAATTGTACAGCAGGCCATGTAATATGACTGAGTAATAGCAAACGCTTGTTTTGAAGTAACATGCCAAGATTCAGAGACAAAACTGCACAAATGAGATCATATACAGTTTATAAAAAGGAGAAGAGCTGGAAATATGATTGGGTGGTGGTTGTGGGGACGTGTTGGGGGAGGGGTGGTCATTGGTGGGCTGCAATCTGGTAGTCCCTCTTTTATGTTGTTGGTTGTCCCAGTTTTCGTTTTGGAAATCTGGTCACCCTAAGTTACAGGCCTTCGCCACGACCTGGTTTATTTATTTATTTGGACAATGTTCCGACAAACGTTTTCCAAATTCATAAATAAACTGTGTCGTGGCCAGAGGCAAGTCATGCCCTTGGCCCCCGAGTAGCTCCCCCACCAGCAGAGGAGCGGGATGTGGGGAGGGCGGTTACTGCCACTGGTGCCCAGCGGCAGTTACAGGCCTCAGCCACGGCCTTGTTTTTTAAATTTATTTGGACAATGTTCTTCGGGTCCGTGGACCCGATTAATTATTTATTTCCGCAATGTTGACCCGAAAAACATTATCCAAATAAATAAAAAACCAAGGCCGTGGCAGAGGAGCAGAACGGGGCAGGACTGTTACTGCCTCTGGTGCCCCCTGGTTATTTCCCCACCCATTGACTGTCTACTGCTAAACTAAACCCTATTGTCCTTACCACCCATTACCTGCCCTTCCCCACTCAATGCCCACCATCCTGGTATGTCTTAGAGCTTTCTCTATCAAACCGTAACATCAAGCCACTATTATTAATTAGTAGTCTGTTGCGAGTTAATGGCTTAATTGAGTTTGTAAATGTTTTACTGGTAAAATGAAAATGTCTTAAGTGTGCCTTTCCCCCACATCCGTTCCTCGAAGCAAATGTCCTGTAAAAAGCAAGTACTGACAAAGTCAACGATTTTAGCTCGTTCTTAGGTTTTGGGTAGGACTTGCATGGTGGTAGTCATGATAATATAGTCATGTAGTCATAGCTGGTCACAGAAGAAAGCATACCTAGTTACATCTTGGATACAGGTATTGCATAGACTTACAAGGTGGTGTGTGAGGGTATGACCCCTTATACCCCCCGCCCTCCACCACTATCTGAAATGTTGTCAGGCCTAGTACGATAGTCGCTTGTTTTGTTCCTCCCTTCCCTTTCTCCACCACTCTCCCTCACCTTTTGTTTTCTCCAGCTCTACCAGAAATGCTGCCAGGCCTAAATCGGTAGTCGCCTGTCTGTTTCCATTTCCTTCCCACTCTTCCCCTCACTTCCTTATCTATGGCCCTCATTACGACCCAGGCGGTAAGTTACCGCCTGGGTCGTACCCTTACCACCATGGCGTAAACTACGTTTACGCCATGGTGGTTGGCGGATTTACCGCCCCATTCCAAGGTGAGTGGGGCGGTAAATCCCCATTTCCCATTTTACCCTTCCCCATTCCCATTTTCGCCCCATAGGGCATAATGGGAATGGGGAAAGGCGCTAATTACGCCACCGTAAAATACGGTGGCGTAATTAGCACCAAGGTCCCTTTGCGGCATGGGTTTTAACGCCTGCAAAAAGCAGGCGTTAAAATCACCATCCCGGAAAGGGACCTTGGAATCAGGCGTTAAGGGTCGGCGCCGTTTACGGCGCCGTAAACCCCTTAACGCCTGGGTCCTAATGAGGGCCTATGTCTTAGCTCTTGCACTATCTGAAATGTCGCCAAACCGAGTACGATAGTTAATTTCACATCCTTACTGTTCATGGCCTGTAAGAATGTCATTAGGTCCTAAGTGTCACTCACTGGTGTGGGGAGAGAAATGCTCCCTCTTACGGTCAATCTAGAAATTGTTTAGAACATCTCACATTGAGAGATTACCCTACATTTGCATGCAATGAAGCAATAAAATAAAATTTCTGTGTTTACACCTGGAAAAACAGTTGTCCGCGATTTTTTGAAAGGGGCAAATGGGAAAACACTGATAAACACATATTCTGAAATGTTTTGAAAACACTGGAAAAAGACCCCCGGAAGTAAAAAAAAATAAACCCCTAAAACAGGAAACCCTAGTTATAGACATCGGAATTCTGTTGTTCCCAAAGATACTAAAGAAACACTGGCTGAGACTCTCATGGGTTCTTCAGCCAGTAAGTGAAGGTTTCCACTTGCCATAGGTACTTCTTCCTCCTGGGAGAAGGCTAAGGAGACAGTGTGGACCCCTGAAGGTTTACCCTTACATCTGGGATCCCCTTTCACATGGTCAGTAGCTTCACAAACAAAACATCTACCAAATGCTCTATTGAATGGAGGCTTACTCTGACCTCCACCTGGTTTAGTACCAGGTGGTACACTAGCCTGATTCGGTTTCCCTGGTGGCTTACCCTGGTCATGTTTGGTGCCCTCTTTTGAATGGGAGGTATTAGAATTCTCCTTGTTATCTATCTTTCTTTGGTTGTTTTCCCTCATCCTTCTTCTGAGTTGCCCCATAATCCTTGTGAGTAGCCCTGTTGGTAACCCACAAGTCAGCAGCCTTAGCTAACTTCTTAGGATCTATGGGCCTCATTACACGTTGTCCGGTAAGGGAATACCGGTACCATTAAAGAATTACCGGTACTGGTAATTTCCCAAGCCAATCACGACCCTGACCCACCGCTATTAGCGGACCCGGTAAGTACGGTGCCATTAATAGCGGCAAGGCTGTGGGAGCGCGACCCCCATACCGGAAATAGCGCCATGTCGCTAATATCACGCCATCACAAGCCATGTGGACATGGCATTAGCGCCATGGAAAAGACCCCAAAATCCCTTACCGTCATGGCGCAAATAACGGCATCTAAAAGCACCCGTTAAGAGACCTGAGCAGTGTTCCCATCTGTCACAGATGGACACAATCAGCACAGGTGGAGGCAATGGAGAAACGCAGCACAAAAGAGCACACCACACCCCTTCCCACACCAAGATGGTCCCAATACCACCAACATGACATGGGCTTCAGTACATGATTGCAGTGCAGCACCAACAACAACAGGCCACACCAGAGGTGGCCCGTAACAGGTACCCATTCCTCACACCATACAGGCGATGCCAGCTATCCACTGAAGAGGTGGCTCCTAACCCCTGTACGGAACCCACAGAACCAGCAGGAAGAGGACTACAATATTGCACATACCCGTACCCTCGTCGTGATAGAGCCGTCATTCGGCCTTCCTGGGTGAGGCTCTCCTGTACGGCCGTGACAAAGTGGCAAAGACAACCATGGCATGTGTAGAGCATCACAAAATGTGCATCTGATGGAATGTGCCTATGCCACTTGACATTGACATGTAACCACCAGATGAGGATGATGTGGATGGGGCTGAGTATGGGTGAAATGCTCCGACAGGACATGCTAGAGGTGATGTCAAGGAGGCACACGATGTGCGTCAGCATCTGAATCAGGAATTCCGTCAGGTACAAAGGTGAAATGACATGGATGGAGATGGGTATTGTTGCCCTGGTGCATGTTATGAGGCCCACAAAGGACCCTGTCCACAATAAATGACACATACACAATGATGGAGACGACGCCTGGTTTTCAACTTCAGAACAGTGTATTGTGAACATAATGTGATAAAAATGTGCATGACCCCAACTTTCCAAACGCCCCTTCCCCCCTCCCCCCACAACACCCCAAGAACACCCTCTCCCCCCTCCCCCCACAACACCCCCAAGAACACCCTCTCCCCCTCCCCCCACAACACCCCCAAAAACACCCTCTCCACCCTCCCCCCACAACACCCCCAAAAACACCCTCTCCCCCCTGCCCCCACAACACCCCCATGTGAGCCTTATAGTGTCTAGGTGTGGTGCTCAACAGGTGCCACCTAGTCCTTGCAGGACCTAAGCCACAGGGCCTCCTCCACCATTCGGTGGTTATGACGTGGGGCGCCTCAGGTTGTGCAGAGAGCGGCGCAGGGGGATTGTCTGCAGGGAACCCGAGGAGGAGCAGGTGCCCGGTTGATCCTGTGTTGGTGGTTGGTATTGCCGCTCCATGATGTCCCCAATACGGTTAATGGCCTGGCAGAGTTGGCCCATTTCCTTGCAGATCCTGTCAGTGCAGGCCTCAATGGCCTCCCTTGTTTGGCCTGCATATTTGCTGAGGTCATCCCTCAGACGGCCTGTCTCGGCCACATGCTGGGCGACCATCGCAGTAATGTCTGCCTGCCTCCAGCTGATGGTTGCAAGGTCAGGTTGGGTGGCATGTGATGTTGGGCTGGCTGCTGCGTCCTGGTCCGTTCCCCCGGCGTCAGGTGAGGACACCTGAGGGCTCCATGCCCCTTCAACGGTGTGGGTGTCATGTGCTCCATGGCTACCTGATCTGGACGTTGCCCTTGGACTTTCTGCAATGGAATGTGTCGGGCTGGGGGAATGGCATTGTTCTAGAATGTCAATTGCGTCCTCCTCGTCAGTCAGCAGTGCGGTGGCTGCTGCCTCACCAGTAGAACAGGTGGCAGCGGAGTGCGTGCCCTCCGTGCGCATTTCACCTATGATGGGGCACACTGGCCTGGGTTCAGCAATAACAGCAGCCGTGCCCTCAGGCTGTGTGGAACTG
Organism: Ambystoma mexicanum; assembly: GCF_040938575.1. Classification (NCBI taxonomy): domain Eukaryota; kingdom Metazoa; phylum Chordata; class Amphibia; order Caudata; family Ambystomatidae; genus Ambystoma; species Ambystoma mexicanum. The sequence continues at coordinate 206,300,820 of NC_090941.1, read as the reverse complement.
GTGCTCCTGCTGCCTTTGGGCCTCTGCTGATGGAGACTCCTCCCAGTTCCCCTAGAGGTGGTGGCGGTGTCACCTTTCTCACTCATCCTGGCCTTTTTGGCTGCTGGGGGGTACGTGTTGCAGTGCATGTGCCTTCAGTGTCTGTCGGTGATCCTGTTGAGGACAAAAATAGGGTATATCAACATTAATGGTTCTAGGTGCCTTATGCAGAATGTTCACGTCATGCTGCTCTATGCATTGGGGCCTCTTTATCATTGATTCTAGTAATGGGGATGTCGGGTTGGTCATGCATGGATGGGTCTCTGTTGCACATGCATATGGTGATGCATGCATGTATGTGTGTGGCTGGATCAATGGCCTGGTCATAGACACATGTTTGGGGGACCCCTCACCCTTCACTGTGCATTGTTTGATGTATACACTCACCTCCATCGGATGAAATGGCCACACCATGCTCCATATCTCCGACTCCCTCTATGGATTCCAGTCCAATTATGGAGGCATATGCCTCCTCCCACTCCTTCAGCTTCAACGTGGAATCTGCGCCACCTCCTGTGGCCATTGCCAGGTTACGGTTGGCCATTAGTATGTTCCGCACACGGACCCGGATGTCGTCCCACCTCTTGCGGCAGTCCTTGATACTGCGGGTGGTAGTGCCCACCGCACTTACTTTGCGGGCAACTTCGGCCCAGATGGCCTTTTTCTTATTGATGGCCTCCCGCCGCATATCATTGGCGAAAACAACTTCAGCATTAGCTGCAAGTGTCCCGGTCAACATGATCAGCTCCTCATTTGAGAATTTTTCTTTCTGCTGACGATCTGAGGATTTTATTAGCGCCTTGGGCATCTTCAGGCTTTCCTGGATGATTTCTTGTCGGAGTTCACCGGAAAGAGGTCCTGGATGCAGAGGTTGGCAATGTATTGTGTTTTTAAAGATGACTGCCGTGCTCTTTCCCGTTCCTATGCGATGACGCTATTTCCGGTTCCGCTTTTTTACGGTGACCGCTAATAGCGGTGACCGCTAATAGCGGGGACCGCTATTTGCATGTAGCGTGGGGGCGGAGGTGCTATCAGCACTTTGGTCGAAGCCGGTAAGGGGCATTTTGGGGACTTTTGCGGCATGGCAGTACAGACTTTTACGGCATGGCGCTATGCTTGTGTCCGCGAACTCGTAATGGGACGCTATTACCCAACCATCTATGTTTTTCAAACAGTCACACACCCAGGTAGCCCAAGGGGTACCATCATGCTTTTTGAGGGTCCTAAACCTCTTAGGGTACTGGGAAGGGGTCTTCCCAAATCTAGCTATCAAAGCAAGATTCACACATTCATAATCCAGCTTATCCTCCTCCTCCAACTCCATTAAAGCATCACTTGCAACATGGGGAGCCTAGAGAAAAGCCAAGGAATCAACTGATTCCCTGAGATAACCTGAATCCCATGATTAAATTCAAACATTGCTAACCAATCCAAAATATCAAGTTAAGTCTCAGGCATACCAATCATTCCCTTTGGCATACAAGGTCTCTTAGGACTGGAAGATCTAGAAGATCCTGGGAGAGAAGCATATTCTACCGACAATTTCTTCAGCTCTAAAGCATGAGCCATCTCCATCTCCATGAGCCTTAACTCTTGATGTTTCATGGCAGTTTGTGCCTCATACATTTCACTTCCAACTCAAGTCTCATTTTCTCAAGTGCAAAAAATTCAGGAGTGAGTGTAGGACCTGGTGGGGTCCTTGTGGACAGAGGTTGTGGTTTCTGGGCAGGTAGAGGAGTTGTAGGGCCTTCTGACATAGACTCATCTACTCCTTCTATCCAACACTCTCAGAATCAGAAACATAATTATCCACATTTGCTGGAGTAGTAGGCCCTTCTGACCCACTCTCCAGGCTTTGTCTTCCCAATAACCTTAGCAACCAGTTCAGATTGTGTTCCTTTACCAGAGAGGATCTGTTCCCTACACATGCTTCTTAACCCCATAGCAGTGTAGTTTAAGAGGCCTTCCTCACTGTAGTTTTCCATATCTGACATGATTTTTCAGTTAATAGACTTTAGTGGTGTTTAGCCTTGTGGTTGGTTGACCCAAGATAATAGCAGCATTCCAAATGTAATCACTATACTTAAAAATCCCACCGCTGCCACCAGTTTTAGGCAGAATCATATGCAATATCCTTAGGGAACACTACATATAATTAAGACTACAAGTGACAGTACAATTTCACCTTTGGTACAAGCCTTTACTACACAGTAAAGTGGTAGTGATGGCTGAGAAGCTAGAATTATCTCAAGAGCAAATGAGCAGTAATAGAGATTACACAAAGGACTACAATTACTGTGACTCAAACAAACACTGACTCAAGGTTTCTGGTTAATAAAATAGAAGTACATTTATTTTTAAACCATCTGTTCACAAAACACTTCACTTCTATAAAATAAGACCACACTCTAAATATACTACACACAATCAATTTCTCTTGTTCAGGTCAATTCAAGATAAGTACATTAGAATTTGACAGACCGGTGTTTTGAAACAGAGACGTTAACGTGGGTTAACGCTTGATCACTTTTTGACAGTAATGACAGTTCAGCCTTACGAAAAATAACGCGTACCCGCGATTAGAAATACACCCGAAGTCAAACACACTTAGCACATAGAATTAAAACAAGGCAATAGTAGGTAAAAATCATAGGCAATACTTTTGTCAAGGCAAATAGAATCAGAGGACGTTTTCTAAGAGGCAGATAAAAGTCAATAAGCCTGCGCCAATGTCAAATGGAGCAGGGGCTCTGTTGTCGAGGATCACATGGTAAGAACAGTTCACGATTAAAGTTTGCCAGGAGTTCTAGGTATTGTCAAAAGGGAAGCAAAAGTTATAAGACGGAAGGAAGAAAGGACAAGCCTTTGGAAAGGAAAAGGGTGCACCCCAATTCCTCAAGATCGGACGGGGAGAACGACCAAATGGACACAGTACCTTATTCGGATGAAGAAAGCTGGTGCCACGGCAATTGTTCCTGGTAGTTCCTGCAGACTCACGGTTCCTGAAGCTTCAGTCTTGGGGACAAGACGGAGGACATCTGGAGCGATCTGCACTACCCAGGGATGAGGCCAGCAGCAGCAAAGCAACGATTAATAAAAGGAGCGCTCCTTAAAAACAGGAGAGGGCTCTTCTGATGGCTATCCGGACCACTACAGCTGTGTGCAGCGATTTTGACCCAGAGGAGGATTCTCCAACTTTCTCCAACTTTCTCTTTCAAAACATCTTCCTTCTCGAACACTCTGCTCATCCACCTCCAAGTCTTTGAGGGTCAGACGCTGCTCCAAGCAGAGAGTTGGGGACAGATCTCTCTCCTCAGCTGGGGCCTCCTTCTGGAACAACCCCCCTGCCTCTCTCAAACTTGAGCCGAACCAGTTCTGGTTCATGAAGCAACGCAAGACCTTCCTTTTCTCGTCCTGCTGATGTTTGTGACTGACCCGCACACTGGTCATCTGGTTACCCTCTGAATTCGGGCCCAGCCTCCTGCATGTCCAGTTGCACTTGCACTGCCTCCGGGCTCCCCCACCACTTAAGGGTCTGTTCCTGCAACCCTGCAGTCCCTTCTCTCTGCACCTATGGACCACCTGCTGCCTGCACTTATTGATTTACCTGCACTTCTCCCTTCCCCTCCCCCCAGCACTTTTCCCCTTCCCAAATCCCTGCACTTGCGTGATCTGAATGACACAAGGCCTAATAAGATCGTTGTTTTGTCCTTCCTTTGTTTCCCCCTCCTTTTCTTGTCACGCCTAGAAACACTTGTGTACATGCGCATTATAAATGTCATATAAATGTCATATCATATCATATCATATCAAGGCTCTTCAATCGTAGAGATTGAAGAAAAGCATAGTGGAAGATGAGCATTCAGTCGGGAAACTGGAGGATATATCTGAAACAACTCCTTTTTCTCGTGCAGCAACCTGATTATTGATATCTGGATGCACCACTCACACAAGTCAATTCAATAGTAGGTGAACCAGTCAGATACTAAGTGCAGAGTACCTCAGAGCTATTCCACCTGTTCCATTATCCTATATGTCAGGCAAAAGTACCAAAACATGTTCGCCCCTAATTTGTTGATATTCTCCACTCAACAATTGTCCATCAGGAGGTACACCATGCTGTGGGAGAACTGATTTTCAAAGCATCAGGCAGACAATGATCCTGCAAGAATCTATGAAGATGTTACTAAGGAGTCTATGGACCCCAGTCAGTCTTGTTCCCTAGCTGGCCCCCGACTTGGGGATGAAATGAGAAAGGCTAATCCAATTAGAAGCTTCCATGTTCCTGAGTAACCATTCTCTGAATATGAAAACAGGGGCCTGGCTGGGGGAATCTACACCACTTTAAGGGTCATTGATGGCCCGGGCAGAATGTGTGGGACTATCCTGGATGAAGAGGCTAGATCTGCCAAGGCCGGGCTATGTATGGAGGTGACCCGAGCTGGGCAAGGTGAACATGCCCCCTGAAGGCCTGCATCATGATTGGTGAGGTGGTGCCTGCATAAAAGTCCTCCCGGGCCGCACATGCTAGGCGGCCCGGGAGGTGAAGAGCGGATAATTCAGTGAAGAGATGTCCCATGATGCCCTGTAAGGCAGCCTGGATGAAGGGCTGGAGGCCAGAGAAGTTACAGTCTGCCTCATTGTGCAACCTGGGTGAAGAAAAACCCAGGCTGCTGGAGCCCGGGGAAGGGAGGTAGCCCGCCCCTGCATCCCTACAATGTTATGCAGAGGAATCCAGCAGCTCTGCATCCGTGGCAGTGAACGCAGTGGTGGCATCCCATTGACAATGGAAAGGTTGCCTAGAAAGTGCAGAATGACAGAGAGCTATGATGGTGGGGTGGGCAGCCACCCAGCCTATGGGGTTACTCTGAAGAAAAATTCTGGCCTCAGGTGCGGGCGTGAGTACGGGAAAGCACCAAACTGGGCAGGGGGCAGCCCAGAGTCATTTTAAAGCCATGGGAAACGTTATGTAGATTAAAGGAGAAGGGGGTAAGAACTCTGGCATGAGGTAATGGAAGATGGTGGCAGCGTGTCTGGTGCTGGTGCAAAACAGGTTATGGGACCACCCAGAGATGCAATATTCTGGCCTCATGCATCAGTGGGGGCTACCAGGCATTGGACAGGGCCCTGTTCCAACAGTCTCACCCTTTGGGTCTTCCTGTGACCCCCTGCAAGGAAGGGTGGGTTGATGGGGCACACCCCTTTTTGACACAACTCTTGTCAGGGGACATTAAGGGTTAAATAGGTGGTAGATGATAGAAATGTTTAATTTCCATACGTTAAATGTGTTTTATAAATAAGGAGGGTTCCCCGTTGGGATCCTTAAAAATCCACCTTGTTGTCCGTGTCTGATAAAGGCAATTTTATTTTACAGGTGCAGGACCCGGAGGTAGGTGGCTCCTGTGGTGACTGTCCCTGGACTGGGCCAGGGATTCTGAAGTCTCTGGCACAGGTTAGGTCCAGAAAACAGAGGCTACATAAGACAGAAATAAATGAAGTGCTAACGATCCAGAGATATTGTAGAAAGAAGATTGTCAACTCTAAATGGACATAGCCTTGTTCCTGTTCTTATCCATGGTAGGAATTTTGTCCAGTTTTAACAAGAGGAGAATTACCCTGGCCCTCAGTAATGCCGATACATCCAATTTATTTAATAATGTGAGACAGTTTAAATATAAACTTTACACATATATACAATAAACTGAGAGAGAAGGATAAAAGAAAATATTAAACAAGCAATAAAAAAATAATACAATTAGGAAGAAATTTAAAAGCAAAATCAAAAAGAATCAGAATAGGTTGGGAAGGTAAAGACCTCTCTTAAAAGCTTGCAGTTCTTAATATGTGATTTCCAAAAAGTAGTAGATTATCCAAAAGGAAAAAACAGAACAAAAGAAAAGCATTAGGAGACCTTGATAATCCTATATGATCACATACATGCAATTCAATGTGTTTATTCCCTCTGGGATCTGAGTCCTTCCCTTCCCCAAATCAAAATGTCCGCAGATAAATTATGTTGTTTTCATAGGTTCAGTATCATGCCCAAAAGCCCTAAAGGATGATAATAAACTCTTCAGATCATAGGAAGGAGGGCATAATCTGCTAACCCAGTGTTCTGTGAGAAGATAGAGGTGTTGGATACGCTAGATGGTAATAGCAAGAGACTTCTCAATATTCAGCCATATGCTATATATAGCTATGTGGGTTTTTATGGAAGTCGAGTTCAGGCTGTGATACCAGAACCATGGTTCTTTTATATGCTCCAAATTATGGACCACTTCCCCATAGCATAGTTCATAGGTTTTAAGCATGGCCGGGCAAGCTGTTAAGAGGTGTATAGCTGTTTCATTATTGGAGGCGTTCTTGCAGATTCGACAGTGTCTTTCCTGCGAAATAGTAATGCCGATACAGGAAGCATGTGTTCATGAAACTAAGGGATAAAAGTCATCATGAAGTGAATGGAGGAGAACTATTGCTTACTTTCATACCAGTGGAATTGAAGAAATCAACACTGAAAATAAAGTGTGGAACCCTGTGATAGACATCAATGCGATCCAATTTTACTCACTATAAACTGGCCTAAAATCATCTGTTGACAGTGCAATTATCTATTATCTATAATTGTAATGCCATACATTATGATAGTATTCAAATATCTGAGGATGATTATAGGGTGAAACCCTTTGGTCTTATTCTGAAACACAAATGTAGTGCTCATAAAATGACTAGGATGTAATAGGACCCTCTATAAGCCATGACCCACTGAGATATCATGTTGGGACTTAGCCTCAAAAAAATGATTTTGCCCAAACCTCTAGGAATTTTGAGCTGTATCTATGCGTACAAATGTGCCGATGCATCTTTCCAACTCACATATGAGATAATTCTCGAATATGTGTCTCCCTCAGGAATCCATTGCATTGGACTCAGCTGAACACACCAGATTCGGCTCATCTTAAGTAATATGCCTTTCCTTCTCTAAAACAAGTGTGAATGTTATGTTATGTTTTCTTGCATTTGTGTAGCGCCCACAGCCATAGTTCATAGCATCAAAGCACGATTGCCTGTCAGAGAGATAAAGCAGGAGTATGATAGAACATTCAGTAGTGTGAGGCAGGAGCAAAGTCAAGTAGATAGTTGGGATGAGGACAAGGGATAAGCAAGGTCCTCAGGAAGGTATGAGAAGGAAAAGGTGGAAGAGATATGTGTACTATTGTACCATATTTATCGTGGTATTCAACTGTATTCTATGGGGTGCATCGACAAAAGGAGGGATAGCTGGGTAAGAGGTGTTCACTGTGCCATTGGGTATGTCTGGTATTTCCTTACTGCATGTTGAGCTGAGGCATGTTGAAGCCATGGTCAAGAATACATAAGCGGCAACACCCTTCTACTTACTTCCCTAAGCCCCCAACAACATTTAGCAGGGGTTGTGTGACAGAAATCTGAATTTGCCAATGTCTGCAACAGATCCCTGAAGAGCAAGCAAAAACACCACAATTTTGTTGGTGTCCTCATTTATCTATTTCATGTTTACCAAAACCCTAGGCTTGTGTGCAAAGTGCTTAAGAACAGCAAGCCTGTCTATAGCACAGACATACTTCTGAGTTTTACACAGTGTCATGGTGAGCCAAGGCATGTAGAATGCACGCCGAAGAAAACACAGTGAGCCCCAAATGACGATGAATGGCCAGGTTCTATAGATGGGAAAGTTGGAAGGACATATGGGCATATTTAACTGAGAGTGGGATTTCAACCACAGCTTCTGTGGGAGAAGTTGACCCAGTCTGGCCTTCCTGGAGGTTCCTGAGTCTTGTTAGGGCCTTTAGGGTAATGGTTAAATTGGTGTGTGAGACAGGAATCCTCGTTAGCTGAGGCTTGCACTTATGGTAATTAATTTACATAATCCTGTCTTTCACTAGCCTAATGAACTTTGGATGCAGTTACTGTGTAAATAGAAGACATCGTGCATTGTAAGGTCAATACAAGTGTGTTTGATCTAATTAACAGATTTGATTTCCTGATCTACTCTTCCGTTTTTGTTTGTTTTTTGTTTGCTTGTTTCGGGGGTTGCCACCTTCTGTCTTGTGCAGCTTCAAAGACACTTGAAAATTATACATTTAAAGAAAACATTATACTGACATCTGAACATAATATTACATGAACTATCCAGTTTATATAAAAGGAAACAAACATCATACCCCCCAAAAGTCCCCCACCACCCCACCAGGGCATGCACGAATACAGTAGCACTCAGTGCATTCTAGTTATCATAATTTAGCTTTGGTAAAAGAACACATTGATCCCAGCAGATAAAACAACATATTTCTACAGCCTAACACATGACATGGCATAGCATAACATAACACATTGGAGCATACCACATCTGAGTGTAGCACTTCAAAACCGGTGTGGCATAAACAGTATAGTACAATGCAGGCATATAGAAAGACACGTCAATGCTAGGCATCCCAACCAAACATGAATCACAGAGATAGCGTGTCACACACATAAACACACACACTCTGTTCCAGACTCACCGTTTATGGTTTTGAAGTTTTCTGCTGCTCTTGGGGAATTAACTGATTCAAAGATGTAAAAGACTGCTTTTTTTTAGGCCACACCCTAGGTCTTCAAATGCAAAAGACCCCACACCTCACACCCTTCCTTCACTTTGCCCTGGGGAAAATTACTGCTTCCTTTCATTGGGACTCATTACGACCTGGGCGGTAAAGGATTACCTGTACCGGTAAGGGCACCGGTACCAGTAATCCCTTACCACCCAATTCCGAGGTCCCTTTCCGGGTCCATTAAGGACGGGACCCGCAAAGGGACTTTGGAGGTAATTACGGTACCGCAATTTGCGGTACCTTAATTACCGCCTTCCCCATTCCCATTGAGCCCTATGGGGGTTCAAATGGGAATGGGGAATGGCCATGGTGAATGGGGAATTACCGCCTCCGCAAACCTTGGAATGGGGCTGTAATTCCGCCATTCACCATGGCAGAATCAGTAGGTTACCGCCCGGGTCGTAATGAGGCCCATTGAGAGGTGCAAGTTCTCCATTAACTAAGAAGTGTTAACTCTGTTGATAAGAGGAAGGAACATTTGGGTCCTTTTAGGTGGGGGGGTGGCTTGAAGGCTCATAAAATGCTCATGTGAATTGGTTTTGGCAGAGTAAGGGGTTTTGGACACACCAATCCATATGCAACTAATGTGAGATGTTACAAATGATTTTTGGCTGGCAATCCAGGATTGGAATGCTTTAAAAACGTTAATAACTGCTAGCTTTCTGGTAGGTAAGCTGTGTTAACACCCAGCCAACATTTATGTATGAACTTTGCTCAAGTTCGCGAACATCACAGCAATGGCCCCGAACATTTTAGATGTTTGTGGACTTCAGAGATGAAAAACACCCAATGATTGCCCTTTTTTAGGCATATTCCACCCTATCACTTCCCCATAGGTTTTTACATTTGTATGACAATTTTTGTCTCTTTTAATTTTTGAATATTTTGTTACCATGAAATTTGCAAACTACTGGTAAAGTTTGCAAATCCAGCATGGCAGAGTTTCAGAAGTTCTGATGCACCTCACATTTCTCAATTGACCACTAAGCACTTTAACATAATGTCTGTGAGTGTTATATTGCTCTCTGATTAGCCCAGATACATCCAAAGAAGACTTGTTTTAAAAACAAATCTGCTGGACAGATTTACAACAAATTTGCAAAAGCATGCTTTCTGGGCCAGAACGTGGCTCCTCGTGCAAGTTTGCAGCAAATCCGTCCAGTGGTTCAGGCTTTAGCAATGAGGAAATTGTTTTCCCAATCAAGTCTGTCTGGATTTCGAAAAGTGTTTGACACCGCTTTACCCCCCTTGATGAAACCACACTAAATTTTGCAAAGCAATTAAGAGTCATGTCTATATGATTTTTGCAAAATTGTGTGTATCCAAAGTTATAAGCGCCCAATTACTGCTCTTCCTATGGAAAAGCCAACTTAACATTAGCTATAGGGTTGCTATCGCCAATAGTATTGCAACTTGATTGGACATTCCTTATTTTTGGACTGTTGTACTATTGTTGTTTCTGTTGCTACTGTTTCATGTTTACACACCTGGAGAGTAAAGCCTGCCCTGGACCCACATTACCACAAAAGTCAAAGGAGGTGTAACTCTTCATTGGGATTTTTTCAACTTTATGATAAGGATCACTGTTGTTTTGTAAAAGAGTCAGGACTGAGTGGGCTGTTTAGCCAGTACTTACTCATCCTTGCACTGCTATGGGTCAGACGTTATTTTGTCACAGTGAGGAATTGAACAGGACACACATACCAAACCCTTCTCTCTGTTTACATTGCATTTTCTGAAACAGAAAAGGAACATTAAAAAGGAACTATTGCTAAAGTGTTGGTGAGGGTTCTAAACGTATTCATTTGTATTGTTTGGGTGGTATGTTCACAGCATATATCTGGAACCTATAGGCAGTAGATCACTTTACGTTTCAGAGATGGAATAAGTAACATTTAGAGCACTGCAGGATACAGAAACAAGCTCAGGAGTTCACACAGGTGAAGGGATTGGATTCAGTGGAAAGTGTGGGGGGCAGCAACATATGCTTAAAAAGCAAAACTGTGTTCGTGTGGTGTTGCAGTAAGTTGAGGGCAGTTTAGTGGGTATGTGATGCATAGTGAGGTATGAGCAACATGTTTTCTTTGTAGGGACAACGTTTCTTGGGATATGGATGTGTGTTCTAGAGAACATAACCACCACTTAAGTAGACCAGTGTCTTGTTTATTCTTTGTGGGTCTTTAGAAGCGTTGCATTTGAGCTGTGTTTTACATGGATTTGTTGAAGGAGGGGCAGCTTCTTCCACAGGTATCCAGATATGCAGTGGGCAGGGCTCTGATGATGATGCACAATGTTACTATGCAACCATGAAGGGAATTAGCAACATTTCATGATCATAGGGGTGATGAGGTGGCATGTGTGCGATTCTAAGATCAGGTAAGCTGAGATGCATGGAAGATTCTCTTGAGAAGGGTGAGGGAGAAGTTTGCTAGGCAAGTGAGGTGGGCACTTTTGCCTTTAATGTTGCTCAAAAATAGAGATTGAGCAATGTATGGGAAGTTGCTTGGGATAGCAGAGGTTGAATTCCCCAGTGGAGATTTAACTTGTACCATGTGCTTCAACTTTTCTACAATACGATTTTGAACGAGTGGTGTAAGTCTGTTTGGAATCTCTGGGAGTTCGCAGTAGTTTCATGGGTCATGGATAATCCATCAGAGGAGATTTTTGACAGAAGATAGTTTTCTATTAAGGACTGGATGCAGTTCAGTGCATCACTTTGTGTTCAGAACAACCTAAATGTAAAGGCACAGTCTTTAGAAGTGATGAATGATATACACAGCTTAGTTTGGATGTGGTCACTCAAGGGAAATTATAAGGTGGCGTGCAGGTGCAAAAACATATGCCTGCGCAGTGCAACATTGTTCTCTTTCACTGCACTTCAGTGGACGCATCAGGATGCTAAATAATGCTTTGGGCACCATTAGAGAAAAGAGGTGTAAGAAGGTTGAAAAGGCTGCACAGACGCTCTCGACATGCCACTTCAGCAGTTCTTGGACACTGGTACTGATGGCAATGCCACCACAATCTGTCATTAGTGGCTTGTATTTAAAGCCACTTTGAATGTCAAAAAGAATTGTCATACTTTTCAGAGATAGTTAAGCAGGAGGATGTATTCGGTTTCTAGCAAGACAAATGGACAGAATCCTAGCTTTAAACGTTCCCAACCAAATAACTCTCCCTGCCCTCCAGATCAGCCACTTTTATATTCACCAGGGCACATGAACAGTGATGTTTCGAGATAGTCCTTCCAGCATGCTGTTCCTGGCTCCCACCTAAAATAATAACCCCCTTATCAGAAACTGTTTGCCATCATCAGTGTGTATGCCACGTGTCACCACTCGAAGTTCCATTTCCTGGTAAGCATGGCTGCTCAGATCTTCTTCCGGTCTCATCTTCCCCAGGCAGGGGATGTAGGGCTTCAGTCTCCCCTGACTTCTTCTGTCGTTGATGAGGGCCTCATTTTGCTGGCCAGCTTGAACCATTGGCATCAGTTCAACGACCTACTACCACTGCCCTCAGACAGGAAGGAAGAAAGTTCACATTGCGTGATGTTGGTGCACATGTTCAGTCCAGTTCATGAAGATCAAGCATAAGCTGAAGCCAAGATGGGGAAAAGAGGCATTTGAACCAAAGTCTGCAAGGAGTGAAAGGAAAAATAATAAACACTATGTTGAAGAAACAGGATGATGTCACGATGGGGGGGGTACATTTTGTATATTAAAAATCCTCAGACCCACCTCTCTTTTCATACTATCTTGTGCCCCTTGTCAGTGTGTTTTAAAGTTTATTTTATTGACTCAGGTCTGCAGTCTTCCACAGTCCCCCGTTTGCGCTTCCAGTTCAACGATGAGGGCAGCAGTCATGTTACTCTCTACTTTTCAACATTAACAGGTTGTGAGTATTGTAGGAACCAGACCATCAACGTTGGGCCTTTATTTATCTTCTAGTATTGCAATATAAACACATACTAATTTACGTTATCACATTTCAAACGTCCAGTTCCCTTTGTAGAGTATACATTTCTTCACTCATTTCTTGAATCACAAATGACGGATATAGATCATGGGTAGAACAATGTTGGATGACGCTGGATGGTGCTGTATTGATGACCACTGGTCCCTTCTTACTGCACCACCTTCAGCATTATGAAATTATGCCTGCCGGGAATAATAAAAACACAGTTATACATATGGGTGTAGTGATATAGGGTTGCTCAGAGACTTAATTTCTAAAAGCATGCATTATATCACCAGGAGTACCTAGAGTTGCTTTACAGTGAGCAACATCAAATGCATTATTCTACTCTTTAAAAAAATACTTCTAGCACCTGCAAGCTCTTCTGTATGTCTGGTATTTTCATTACCATTGTGATTAGACTCTCTACATTCTCAAAGCGTCTAGGCACTACCTTTGACTATCCCTTCAAAAACTCTCTGTGAACACAAATGCTCTTTCTACTGCTGGTCAATATAAATTATGCTGCCAAGCTTCTGTCTGCAGAACAACATGCATATCTAATCTTGGAACTGACACTAATTGTAAAGATTTACCTTCTCCAAGAAACAAGGGTCTACCTGTCAACGATATCTCAGTTGCCATTCCATCACAGTAAATACTGTTCACTACCAGTAAGACCTGAATGTTTCCTACCGTATTATGAGATTGCATCTGGGGGTGGCCATCATTTCCAAGTTGAGCCTATTCCTAACCGTAAATCAGGCATAATCTCTGGGGCAATCACTGGGTATCTGGCCAAACTGTCAGGTGGTTGCATTCCTATACTTCTCAATGTGTAACCCAGTCCCATCTGCATCCAGCCCATGGACCAGGCACGATTCTGCTGCTGGTGGCCAAAACACCTTGCGTCGGCCCCTTTGCTGTGAATGTGCACTCTTGACACAGGTCCATCCACTCTACTGCCAAAAGTCTCCCCAAGGTCACATGTCTTCCATTATTCCTCAATCATTTGTGATGATTCTTGGTCAGCTGTTAAGCTGCACATCTTCATGGATACTCAGAGTTCAGAATTTAGGTAGTCTTGGGTATCTTTGCAGTTGATATCTCATTGCAACATGCATTCATTGTACATCACTCCATGTATCAGTTGTATTTGTGGATAGCTGGTGAGTTTGCTGCTAGTACCAAGGACATGGAGCTCTCCAATGTTGCTTTGGTGTTTGTGAGTTGTGCTCCAAAGATAAGTCCTGTTGGTCATTCCAAACAACCCACAACTGTCATCTAACATGTGCACCTTGTATACAACCGAAGCTGCCAGGGCAGTGTTAACTCCTTACCAGATTCAATCAGCTTTTACCCTTTTTTTTCTTACTCTGTGCAATTCCACACACTGCTGCTACAGACATATCAAGGCCCCCTCAGTACAATCGGGAAACTGTTTCATGACTGAAACAGACAAATGTATATTGAAAATCATTATCACTAAAGTGGTGTTCAAAATAAAATACCAACACCCAGATCTAGCTATCTTGTTTAGTGTGTCATACCACAAAGACTGTCTACGCATTTGTGTGTTTCTCATAAAATCAGCAACCTCCAAAGTATGTGAAACAAGACACTTTATTAGATTACACATTCTATTGTATACCTCCGAATTATTCCAACATAAAGCATGTGTGCTGTTGGACCACACTCTTAATACCTCAGTGCTGTGAAGGCATGGTAGTTCATAAATCAGAATATAGTTCCATATAATTGTTATACACCTATCCAACATGTGTGGTGTTGGAGCATACTCTTACCACCTCAGTGCTGTTTCTGGGAGTCAAGGTAGTTCATCAATCAGAATATAGTTTCATATAATTGTTAAACTCCTCTCCAAACACTACACTCTGACATTCTTTACTACATTCTCTTGATAAGCCCCATGATGAAAGCCATGGTGCAAGGTTATTATATCATCATCTCCGTTGTTATTAATGCTTTTAGCCCTTTCTCTGACCTCTACCATAGTATCTGTCATGTAGCAGTGCCAATAGTTATTTTTCAGGATTCATTTTCTTCCCAATCTGGAGAGCAAAACAGAGTAAAACGAATGTTAGATCTGAGACATGGGACATTTTAGAGTACATTTCAGGGTACATTTCAGGAGTTGGAGTTGGTTTAGTAACAGTGGTATTTCCTTTCCTAACACATCTGTGGAGGGTTTAATTTTGAGGACTGTCATTCAGTGTTTAAATGTACAGAGGTAATTCTTGTCAAGCATCCAGTTAGGGAGAGCTTCACAGGGGAAGGCAATGAGCCTATAGGGATACATAGCTAATTTTGAGAAAAACCTCTAGGAACAAATTCACTCCACATTCCCATATTCCAAAAATGTCACACGTCCCACCATGCCAGTAAATGATTTACCCCCTCCGGCACCACAGCCACATCTCAGTTTCTGAGGTGCTGACCATATTGAAAGGTTATAATTTGGCATCAGTTCAGAGGTAGAGGCATACGAGACGTTAGAGACCAAAAGAGAAGCATATAACTGAAATGCAAAAACATTAAATGTTCAACTGATTGGTGTAGCAGACCATTTGTAGTGGGCCACATGGACCCATGTAGGATGCCCATGTACATTCACTGCCTAGTGTGAGGACAATAGCACTTTATATGGCCCCTTCCAGCATGGACCCAGAGTCGACTTTCTCTTGTGGATCTTCAACAGTACAAAATCACCTGGATGCAGAGAGTGGCCGGGTGCAATTGGATCCATAGGCAGAGCTGCCTTGACCTGGTTATGAATATAGCTGATAGAAGAAATTAAGTAATTCACAAACCCCAATACGTTGTCATTGGTTAAGTGTAAACTAAGATCATCAGATTTGACAGGTGGGCCGATGTGCTGGTGGGAAAGGCTTTCCGCACATTATTCTGGAGGCATAAGATGCAGCGCTTACAATACTCAACTGCAAACCATGACCTATTCTAATAGCATATTCATCTCTTCCTTACGTACAAGAGCCTGGCCATGGTGAATTCAAACAAGATGCAACAGTCATATTTTTAGTGCCCCTGATCAACATTGGGTGTATCTAAACAGAGAATCTTTGTGCAGTTGGCAACCCTTCTTTGACCAATTATCATTTTTACTGCAGGGAACATTATCTTGCATTTGTTCCAATTCCTCTAGAGTCTAATAAGGGGAGGGTTCAGGACTGATATTAACTGGCATTATGTATTCATCTTCTGATTCTAATATAGCAGCTATCTTTGCTGTTTTGTCTTCAAAATCATTGCTGCAATTGATATCATTGTCTAAAGGCTGATGAGCAACACATTTGATAACATCTATTTTTCCACGGACAACGATAGCATCTCAGAATGCTTTTACAAATTGGAGATTTTTTATTGGGACCTTGTCGAGGTAAAGAACACCAAATGTCACCAGAGTTGACCAAAGTTGTGGGGTACCCAAAAGGCATACCTTGAATCAGTGTAAACATTTAAAGACTGTTGTGCATCCAGCCTGAGTGCTGCCAGCTCTGTGATTTGTGCAGAGGTGACCTGAGGTAACTCCCACTTCCACCACCTCACCATGTGCATATACTGTGTACTCTGCAACCGATTTTCTATTCTGACATCGACAATGTAAATGATGTCTGCCTCAGGTAGGGGAACATCAGTTAAATCTTGTTGGGTGTGGTTAAGAAATACATGATAGCAAGACAATCAATGGGTTCTGTAGCATGTGGGAAACAAAGATTCTGCACTCCACTCTGGGCATCGGGTCAGAGCAACACCGGAAGAGTTCAGGAATAATATTTCATATTTACTAGCTTGAGCTATAGACATGTGCTGAGTGTTTGTTTTCAACTAAAGGGAGGCTACTGAGTGTGTCACTGCAACCTCTAAAGGGGGACCTAACACAACATGCTCACATTGCTCTACTGCAAGTACTGTGGCTGCAACTGACTGAAAACAAAGCAGCATTCCAGCTGAGACAGGGTCTAACTTTTTACTATAGTAAGCAATGGGTTTATGATGAATACCATATCTCTGAGAGTGGACATCTAGAGTGAAAGCATTCTTCTCGTGACAGCATAACGTACATTCTTTCCTGTAATCTGTAAGCTCCAATGCAGACACACGAGCTAAACTATTCTTTATCTGAGTGAATGTCTCTTCAGCTTCTGGAGTCCATTTCTGCATACCCTCGAATTCACTGCCAACAAAACCCTGCTTCACCTAGGAATGCCCTCATCTGTATGACAGTTTGGGGTTTTGAAATCTTATATACTGTCCTCTGTGTTGAGGGAACTATGAAGTGGAGACCCTTAGTAATATCATGACCCAGATAGTGCACTCTTTGTCTGCAAATTTGTAATTTCTGTTTGGGCGCTTTCTGTTCTTTTATGACTAAAACAGTCAACAATACTTGAGTGTCCTGCTTGCATGCCTCATAGCATCATGACACTATCAATTGTTTGCCCACATACTGGAATAACACAGACTTTCAGGGGAACTTCATATAATTTAAATCTGTTTTCAGTTGCAGGGAAAAAGAAGTAGGGGACTCAGTGTACCCCTCGGGCAAGCTTGTGTCCAGGAGTACTAGATTCCTCTATGTGGACATGCAAACAAATGCTGACTATCTTTATGTATGGGGACAGAGAACAATGCAGAGCACAGATCACTGACAGTGAAATGGTAGTTTCTGGATGGCATGACAATATCATAGCTGGGTTTAGCAAAATTGGGAATGAAGGAACTACCACAGAAAAGATGGCTTTCTGATCTTGTTGAAAAATAGTAGGTTGTTGTTCTTGGCTTTTGCACAGGTAATAATGGGGTGCAACTGGACATATGCAGGGCTTATTTTCTATACCCTGTGTCTCCTAGGCAGAGTGCAGGTACAGATATTCCTTCCACACTACATTGTACAGATGGGCTGTCTTAATCTATTGGTATTAAGACATCCATTGGGACATCACCATCCTGATATAGTAAGAATGTGTCTTGATCAATATGAGGAATGAGAGGGTGTCCTGCGGTGTAGGCAAGTCATTTGGAATCAGGAAGAGAGTTGCAGCTCTCTGGTGCATGTCAGGAAATTGCACAGAGTTATCTGAAGGGGACCTTGGGTGGTGTTATGCGCCTAATGACCATGTAAATGGAACCTCTATCATCTATTTGGGCACTCATTCATTCAATGTTCAGTCTGTTTACATTAATTGCACACTAATGGGTTTGTTTGTACTCCCTGTGGTGCCTGATGTCCCATTGTCTTTGCAGGTACTGCTGACCCCACTGTCTTTACTGATCCTGTTGCACCCACTGTCTGTGCAAGTCCTGCTGACCTTGGTAGCCATCCACCTGCATCATATGTCCCATGTGTTCCTGTGGCAGGCCTCCCATTCCCCCATTCTGTGTTTGTCCACACAGGTTCTGCATTTGGAGGGCCATCATTTTCTCAAAGTCTCTTTCTTTAATTCCTCACATGCTACAAAATGTTTTTCCACAGCCACTAGCTTTGGTAAGGGCTTGGTCTGCTATCCAAAGTTCATGTTCATTAGATGTGCTTGCACCTTGGGCAACAGACCAGCTACAAAGGAGTTAGCTATAGCCTCATGCACAGTCTCATATTTTTTAGTGACACTTGAATGCTGGGCAGATACAAATTTCATCCAGTCTAATTAATCGGCAGGTAATTCCCCCTTGTTTTGTTTACAGTTTCCTATCTATGCTCAATCAGTCTTTCAGGGAAAAATCTTGGAAATAGCTCTAACCATCATTCTCTATCCTGAATAAGGACATCCCCTGTCCTTGGCTCTTCATCTGGCCAAGAAGCATGTTCTGTAAATTGCTTTCTCACTTTGGGTGGCATCAGCCGTCTCTGTGGCTCAGTGAACTAATGCATCCACTACAGGGGCATGTGTTTGACCTCCTGGTCACAGGTTTGAATCCTGGCAGGTCCACTCAGCCCTTCATCCTTCTTAGGTCAATACAATGAGTACTGTTAAAATGGTTAACAATAAACATCTGTTATTAACGCCAAGATGACTCTTCAGGGGTGAATGTGGGCTTTACAAATACAGCTCTTATGTTATCACCACACTCGTGAGAAGGTCCATATCTGCTAAGGTGGGATTCTAGCATTGTATTATTGTAATTGTTAGGGAGAATTCTCAGAAATGTGCTGATTCCTCTCTACCTTAGAGACCCCCAGCAACTTTGCTGGATTTTGTGGACTTTAATGTTTAACCTGGAGAGAGTGAGACTCTTTTTTTACTACTCTCCAGTGTATTTCAATATGATTTTGAACTCTGTGTTTCTTTTGGTTGTGGAGTCTGACAGCCTTCATAGGCATCATCTTTTACATTGTGTCACACAGTACCTCCAGTGGAGTGGCGCAGAGAAGTTTTTGAAATTTCCCCAAGGTTTAAATGCCTTCTCTGGGATAAACTACTGTTTCCCAGAGCAGTAAAGTGAAATTGACTTTACTTACATTTGTAACTTCCAGAACCAGCACACACTGTCTTACAATAGGGTGCTGGAGGGTTACTTAGGATCCCCTTTGTCTAGCTTCTCATGTAACATTTTTATGTTACCCTTTTCTCGATGAATGGCTGGTGGCAGTGGTTTACTTTTAACTACCGTGGTGTGCAGTAATGCCCGGCTGAATTCACAGCTGCAGTAAAGCACCCGAGGGTGCCATTTTTGTCAAAATGGCCCCGGTCTTCTTTTTTTGCCATTTCTTTGTGGAAAGGTCCTTCTTGAGATTTGCTCTACATGCCAAACCAGGTTTGGTCCCTTTGTTCATTTTGCCTTTGGCTGGATTCACGAGTGAAGCCCGCCTTTGGCTCCAGGGTGTCTAGCAGGGGCAGGAAGTGAGGGAGGTGCCCAAAACTCCCTGTGCTTAATCTCCTAGGAGACAGGAATGCACTCTTAGGTGAATTGCTGACTGGCTCTCCGGCAAGGACAGCCACCCTGCTGGGTGACTGACAGCTAGACTAGAATGAATGGGAGAAACCTTCATAAAAGCAAGACTTGTTGGCTTGGAAGGCAGAGTCGACCACTGGACGAAGGAATCCAAAGAAGAACTTGAAGAGGATGCCTGCTACAACTCCTGGGCCGTTGGTTTGCCCGGTGAAGCCCTGCTGAGCTAAAACTCTAAATTTGTATCGACAGAGAAGCCCCTGCAAGGACGACTTCTCCCTTTGAGTTGGTGGGACCAATCAACTTCAAAGTATGCCACCTGGACATTCTCTCGGAGCTGGTTGAATTTCCACTGCAGTTGCTGCTGGAACTGAATAGCCAAGGAGAGGAACCCCCAAATCGTGTACATTGCTTTTAAGCTAGCCAAGTGCTCCAGGAAGATCCTCCAGACTCCCAGGAAGCAGGACTGACCGAGCCTGAGCCCCCTCAACAGAGTGCAGGACCCAAGATGCAAGGAAAGCCCATCTTGACAGCCAGGAACCGCAGTGTTGCAATTTACTTTAGGCGTGAGGAGCTGAAACACTGAAGTGCCACTTGTTTCAAGATTGCCGGATGTGGTCGGTGACCTTCCCATTGCAGTGCAGGAGTCCCCAGAAGTCCTCCGTCTTCTCCCCATGCCTGAGGACCAGGAACAGCAGAATCTGCAGAGCTGCACAGGAACAGGAACTACCTGCAGCACTTTTCTTCAACCTAAAGGTACTGTATAGTCTGAGAGAACTTAGCACTTGTTGTGCCACCTTGCTTGTCCTTGTTGGAGACTTGTCTGGGTTGCATCTTTAGAGTTGCTATCAGCTTCTTTACCTAACAAGCCTAATCAGCTTGTGGCCCTACTTTGAATTCTTCTTATCCTACAAAGACTCGTAAAACATTGTGCAAGACTTTTACTTACCTGCCAGAATTGCTTCAGTTCACGTTAACTTTTGCTGACTTAACATTGGCTGGCTTGGCTCCCTGAATGACTCTTCCCTCTTCTGCTTATATGTTTTGCCTTCCTTCCAGGAAAGTGCTAACTAACTTTGCATTTAGCGTTACTAAAAGTACTTACCTGCTTCAGAATATCTGTGTGATCTCTTGTTTGTTCTAATAAAATGTTTCCTTTGACACACTTCTAAATCTGATTCCAAATGCAAAAGTGATATATTTATGTCAACAGCACCCTAACTATTGAAGTCAACTGAGGGTGTGGGTAGTGTCTGTATACCATCCCAAATGGGTATTTGATAATTTAGAAATTAAGAGTGTGTATTTTCGAAGTGTATTTGAGTGTTACTATTATATTGCCCCTTCTGAAGACGGCTTACTCTGACTGTTGAGTAAATTAATAATTGTTTAATCAAGAAACCTTGTGTGTAAGTGTTTATTTGAATACTTGTCACTGTGAATCTCTGTTTAACGCCCCTATAGCTCACATTGACCCCTCTTGAGATAAGCCTGGCTGCTCAACACGCTACCAACCTATGTCGTACAGACATGTACCAAAAGGTTGGCTTCCTATTGCCAGGAGGTCAGGGTTGTTGTAGTGCACTCAAATGGTACTGTATACAATCCTGCCTAACAGTAATCAACTCTTTTGTGAACTGTTGCAGTTACTCCATAATAATTTGGACTTCTTTAACCAGGTTCCATAAGTTGCCTGGTGTCCATGGAACATGTAGAGTAGTCAGGTGGGGCTTTTACTGGCCCTCCTCGTTGTTCCCTGCCAGCCTCTGTCTAAGGGGAGATTGGAGTCTCTTCTGATTGGTGTGCCTTCCCTCATCACCAACAGAATGTAAGAGGAGGTGCATCAGGCACCCATTGGGCACCCAAGTTGGTAGGTGAAGGCAGTGCTGGCGCAGATGGTTGAGCATGTTGGGACTGTACAGCAATGGGGAGCAGGGAAGACCCTGACAGCTATGTCCCAAGCCCTGCCTGCAGTTGCCCTTCCTTTCCCTCATTATCCTGATCGCACTGTTTTGTTTCTGTTCTTCTCTTTATGATCTGGGGGCACAGGTTCATAAATGTCTTTGAAGTCCTCCTGGGTCTAAGGTATTGTATCTGTCCCTGCATCCTCAGTCTCACAGTCATTGTGTCTAGTTGCTGCTTCTTCTAGCCCTTCAGTTTTTCCAAGGCTCATCTCAGAGCTCCCAATTGTCCAAAATAAAGGTTCCTTCTATGGGGAACTGAGTGTGCTTGTTAATTCACATCAGATTGTGCCAGCAGTCTTAGAAGTCACAAGTAGCATTATTAAAATTAGTTTAAAAAATGTGCAGTAAGGACTTGGGGAAGGGCTAACGCTTTGGTAACCCTGTTTACTAATGTCGTTAAGCCCCTGTTCAAAGGGCTGCAACGGGGGAAATGGCCCGGCAGCCCAAGTTAACGGCCCGAGCAAATGCCACAATTTGTACTGTGGAAAAGAATGTAATTGCTGCGCTTAGTGTACTGTTAGAATTAGTCAATTCTGGGCGTTCTGACCTAGCTGTCTAACGGTTCTTGTATTTCTGTTCTAAGCCTAACTAATAAGGACTTGATGTTCTTACTACTGACATGGTAAGCATGCCTGAGTGTACTTGCTGGGCATAAACCAAGCCGTCTTGCTGTGCTGTCTGTTCATAACGCATCCTGACATTTTCTACTAAGTGGCCATAATTGAATTCTGACTATTGTGTGTTAAGTAGGCATTCTTGAATTGGGCCTTGCTCCTTTAACTGGACGTTAGTGTAATTGCACTTGCAGTGCTATTTGGAAATAATGGAGCCAAGCCTTGCTGTGCAAGCTGGTCATCATTTATTTTTGGCAATATTTACAACTGGACATTATCATTCAAGTCATTCCAATGTATAATGGATTCCTTGCCTTATGTGATAACTGGGTATAACGTGTTCTGACCTTGTTTATCTAACTGGGACAAATGTAAATCTACCACCCTGTACTGGCTGTGCCTAAATGATTCTTGCACTTCTTCGTGTGGTTAATTGTGGTATTGCGATGCTAAATGGCCATAATATAACCAGACTTTTTAGAGCTAACTGGACATAAAGGTTCCTGGTCTTGCTTTACTAACTGGACGACCAGACGTGGACATGAATGCCTAAATGAGTATGATGCATTGCGGCCATGCTTTGCCAGTGGGCAAAATGAAAACTGAAAATTATATGCTCCCATCGCCTACTTTTATATGGCAACTAAGCACAAACAGAGAATAATGGAACATATTTGTTATAATCATAACTAGATGTGAATAGCTGTGCATCCAGTGGTCAAACATTACATATTGTTTTGCATACGTTGCATATAATGCCAGGGCTGACTTCAAGGGTCTACGACCTTTGGTTTTTCAAATGCTTTGAACAACAACTGTCATCAGCCCCAGCCAGCATTATCAATGTTGAGTGATCACAAGAGTCACAATCAAAAACGTATGGAGAGCTGCAGGTTGCACACACATGGGCCAGTTCATGGCGTTGTCAAGAGTAACTGCGCTCTTGCTGGCAACTCCTCTTGAAAATGTGATCAGGTGGTGTTTTGGTGACAATACCTTGCCATAGTGAGACATGCAGGGTGTTCATATGAAATCCTGTGAAGGGTGCAGCTATCTGTGTGAAAGCTGATGGCAAAACCTGAAACTGCTCTCCTGAATACCCATGAAGACCTGCTCTCAAACCTGAAATCAAACGCTCCCTCTGTTCTGATCCTACTCGATCTTTCTTCTGTCTTTGACACAGTCAACCATTCCATCTTCATAAATCGTCTCCATGATACCCTAGGCATCACTAACCGGGCAGAGGCATGGTTGACGTCCTTCTTTTCAAACAGACCCCCCCAAGTGAAAATGGGTCCTTTCCTCTCCTCCACCTCACTCTCTATATGTGGCATCTGTCAGGTCTGTATCCTTTTACCATGGCGCTTCAAAATCTACCTAGCCTCTCTGGGTCACCCAGTCTCCACCGTCTCCCCTCACTCCACTGTTCTGCAGATGACACACAGCTCTCCCATAAACTGTCATCCTACTCATCCTCTCCTTACTCTCTCATTCCTGACTGCCTAACTACTTTTCAGGCCTGGTGCTCTGCCAATCATCTCTGCCTTAATGCCAGTTTGTTTGTTTGTTTGTTTGTGTGTTTATTTGTTTGGTAATGTGCACAAAGCCCTTGGGTAGACAGGCGCAACAGAAACAAGAAATCTTAAAACTTAGTTACAGTGCAAAGGTACCAATACATAGAACAGTGATTGCAATAGGAGCAAAATACAAAGGTACAAGATACATCAAAAACAGAGCAATGGTATTGGTAAGTCAAGGGAGCATTAACATAAGTATCAGTATATGCACACATACATATACACAGAAGTATATGCAACATTGCATGTCTACGTTATCGTATATCCATGGTACATGCAAATATGACAACGCAGACAACCATGTGTACACAGTTAACCAAACTGCAGTGTGGTTTGGCGGAAACAAATGGTTGTGTGGGGGCTGGAGATGTAGAAATGTAGTTTGTCGGTTATGTGTCATTAGTGTGTAGCCAGTTGAGTATCTTATGTCTGAATTTAGGATAGGGTTGTTCTAGTCTGAGGTCAACCAGTAGTTTGTTCCAACATTGTGCAGCTTTAACAGGGAAGCTGGTTCCTCCTGCTGTCGAGCGTTTGAACCTAGGAATCTCCAACATAAATGAGTTGGCAGATCTCGTAGGGCGGGTAGCTGTTTTCCTAGTAATTTTATCCATTAGGTATGGAGGTGCTAGGTTGTTCAGGCATTTGGAGGTGAGGGATGCTGTTTCGAGGAGAATTCTGTCCGTTATTTTCAGCCAGTTAACCTCTTTCCTGAATGTGGTAATATGCTCTCTGTAAGGGATGTTCAAAGCTGCCCTCAGGGCATTATTCTGCAGTCTTTGAATTGTGTCTGTAATATATTTGCTGGCACCTGAGTACAGGGCATTACAGTTCTCTAGTCTTGACATGATAAGAGCATTGGCTAGTGTAGTGCAGCTCACTCTAGAGAGATATGGTCTGGAAACTCTGATAAGTTTGCAAGTACACGTTTTGGATGAGGCGAGGGAATTGACTTGCTTTTTGAGAGTGAGAGAGGAGTCCAAGTAGAATTCTAAGGTTTTAACTACAGACATCACCTTGATAGGGTTATTATCAATGTTGAAGGATGTGTAGTTTGGGCTTAGTTTTTGGATATTGGTTTCAGAGCCTAAGATTAGTAACTCCGTTTTTGCGTCATCCAGGCAGAGGTCATGGGATGCCATCTATGCCTGAATGAGGGTGTATATTTTGTTCACCAAGGCTGAGTCCGCCTCGAAGTTGCCCGAAAGGCAACTTCTGTGTGTCATCTGCATAATTAGTGTAGGTGACACACAATCTATCCAACTTGTCGAACAGTGGCTTGGTGAAGATATTATACATAGTAGGGGAGACGCAGGAACCTTGTGGGACCCCGCAGGTTATTTTGATAGGGTCGGCAGAGGCTGAGGTAGAGAAGACTCTCATGGTCCAGTTAGCTAAGAAGGATTGTACCCAAGCTATGGCATCTTTGGTGAAGTTGGCGGCAGTTTGGAGGTGGTTACATAACACTACATGATCCACCAAGTCGAACGCTGCCGACAAGTCCAATAGAAGTAGCAGAACTATTTTTCCATTATCTTTTAATTCTTCAATTTGTGTCTTGAGGTCTTGCAGTGCTGTTTCAGTGCCATGGAGAGGGCAGAAGCCCGATTGTCGTGAGCCAAGAAGGTAGTTGGCTTCCAGATAGTCCTGAATTTGTATGTAAGCAGCTCTGTCTAAAAGTTTAAGTAGAAATGGCACAGTGGTGATGGGTCTGTAATTGGTGGGAATAGTGAGGTCCAGAGCTTGTTCTATGAGTAGTGGTAGGACCCAGGATTCTTTAAGGTTGGCCAGTACTGTATTGGTTTTAAATGAGGAATTTATCAGCTTAGAGATAAAAGGGGCTAGGTCACTAGCTGCATCCTTTATTATCTGTGCTGGGCACGTGTCGCCTTTACAATTAGAAGGTTTGAGGGATTGTATTATTTTTTCTGTTTCAGTTATGGAGATAGTCTTGAATCTAAAGGGTGTGGTTGCCCTTGACACCGAAGGTTGACTTATTTGTTGGTCAATGAGGGGTAGTGAGGCTTTTTGTTTAGCAACTTTACATTCTAAGGACAAGATTTTATTCGATAGAGCATTTTGTATCTTGGTACACCATGCTTTATCTTTGGGGCATTGTCTACCGGTTGGATAGGGGATTCTAGTTCGCGGAGGATGGAGAATAATTCTTTGGTGTTCGATTTAGCTTTCTCAATCCTGTCATTGAAGGTGTTCTTTTTGGCTTTGGTTATTTCTTTTTGGTACATTTTTGCAAATTCTGTTAGGTTGTTTGTGTCATGTTCAGAGGGGAGGGGCGCCAGATAGATTGGAGTTTCCTTTTTTGTGATCTTAAGGATTTAAGTTGGGGGGTGAACCAGGCATTCAGATGTGCTACTTGTCTAGCTTTGCACAGTTTGACAGGATCAATCATGTCCAGTGCCTTAGTCATAGCATTATTGAAGGTATTTACCAATGCATCAGGGTTGTTATTTTCTATTCCAGTGATGGCAGGAAGGAGAAGAGGGATCAGTTTTTCAGCAGTAATATCCTTCTTACTGCTGTTAGGGAGAGGTGGTGCCAAGTTATTAGGCTTGGGGCTAAGGAGGTCTAATGCGGCAGAGAAGTTTATTAAGTGATGATCTGTCCAAGATTGAGGGACAATATCGATAATGTTGATGTTGCAGTTTAGATCGGCTACCCAGTCAAGGGTCCTTCCATTGATGTGCGTTGGTGAGAGGATTTTTTTGCGTAAGACCATGGTCAGTAAGACAGAGATCCTCTAATTGGAATGCCTGCTCATTGTTTCCCTCCCACTCTCTGGTCACCCTCCTTGGGACCCCTCCCCTCTACCACCTGTAAGGCAAAACATATTGGGGTCATCTTTGACTCATCTCTTTCTTTCTCTCCACACATCACAGACCTTGCCAAGATGTCCAACTTTCAGCTCCACCTCCTCAGAGGCATTCTCCCTTTTATCACCTTCCCCCAGAACCTCAACATCTCCAGAACCCTGGTTCTCTCTAGGCAGGACTCTGCAACAGCCTCTTCATAAATCTGCCTCTTTCCTCCCTTTGCCCACTTCAACTAATACCGAATAGGGCTGCAAGGCTTATCCTTGGCCTCAAGCCCAGGCACCTCATCTCTCCAGCCCTAAAATGTCTCCACTGACTACGAGTTCTGCAAGGTTCAAATTCAAGACTGTTAGCGTCATCCACAAGGCTGTCTGCGGCCTGGGACCTCCCTTCATCCAGCTTTCCCTCCCTAAATACCACCATGCTAGCGTTCTTCGGTCCTCTGGCACCAACTCTCTGCAGGTCAGATGTTTCTGCAAGCAGAGAGTGGGAGGTCGATGCCTTTCCTTGGCAGGTTCCTCCCCCTGGAATGGCCTCCCTGCCCCTCTCAGACTTGAGCCAGATCTTATTAACTTCCGGAAACTTCTCAAGACTTTCCTATTCTCTAATTCGTTCCCTCTCCCCCTCCTGTGCTAATGTCCCTCTGCTGCTGCGACTGGGGCATGGTCCCTTCTGAGTCATACAGGGGCCAGACCAACCCCCTACCAGTCCTCCCAAGCATCCATTGCCAGCACTTGACCTCGGGCACCCTTCCGGACTGCCCTAACCTGGTCCACCTTGCCCATCGCATTATCTTCCCTTCCCCCTCTGCTCCCCCAGGCCCTTGCCGTCTCGCCCCCCCAGCACTTGCTCACCCCAGGCACCCCACTTCTGCACTTCTCCCTTCCTCCCTTGTACTTAGCACCTTTGTCTTGCACTTGTACGGTAGGATTGTTACAAGGCCAATATAACCATGTTGTTGTTTTTCTTCCTATGTCCACCTCTGCCCCCCCCCCCCTATTTGTTTTGTGGCGCTTGGAAACGCTTGTGTACAGGTGCCGTAAAATGTCCAATAAATAAATGCATACCTAATAAATGAAAGGAAAGCATGGCAGTTGATTTAATGGCCAGAACATATCAAGGCAATACGCGAAAAATCCTGCTACTACTGGGGTATGCAATAGTAGTAGCTGGACATTCTAGTACCATGGGGGTATAATGGCAATGCATGGAAAATGCCCATGCAAAAAGCAAAACCATTGGATTTGCCAATTCTCTCTGTAAAGTATGTAGCATCCGACTGGGGCATTATTCATTTCTATATGCATTAGTGCTTAAACCATGGCAATATGTTAAACATCTGCGTTCGTTTTACTTTTGAAGGGCTCAGTAGCAAAAGCCCCCTTATGAAATAGTTCTGCACACGTGTCAAAGGTGTTAACAGCCATTCCCACTTCTAGTGCAAATGTGTAATGTTGTTGGTCTCAAAGGGTTTTCCAAAGAGGTACACAACGGCCCCATTTGACATCACATATCGTTATACAGCTGAGCGTCCCAAAAAAAAACAGATTTCCCCCTCTAAAAGCACAGTTGTCATGATATAGTGCACTAGTGAATACAACGGAGAATTCCCTCATACAAAAGCAGTGGTTTAACACACTTCTCATTCAGGGCTGTCTAGGGCAACTGCAGGGAGAGGTCTCTAGAATGCAGACGCTAGTCATGGTTTCTCCTCATCTATTTATGACTTCTTGTTGTCTATTTTCTCTGCGGCGATGGTTACCCATCTCCAGTACACTGCATATTGGTGTATGTTAATGCATAAAACATGGAATGATTACATTAAGCTATTTTTGGGGCTGTAGTTTTGAGCTGGGGAGCTCCACTCTGAAGCTGTTATTGGAAACCTTTTTTTCCAATGATTAATTGATACAACCTGCTTCCCTCCTTCCAATGCAGCAATGCATCTTGCTCAGTTTGCATTTGTAAGTAGAGAATGCATATAAAACATGCCCACGCAGGAGTTCTGAAATTCAGAAAATAGGGCATCTAATATAACGAGTTCCCGCCTATAGAAAGACGTGGGGCTGCAGCTTCAGCTAGATGGAGATTATACGAAAAGCTGAATAGCACTGGGCAAGACAAAGATCCCCTCTACCCCCCTTTTCACTCTATAAAACAAGACGTTCAAAATATGAACTTCTGTGTATAAATGAACCCCATCAAAACATGTTTAGCACTCGCTTATCTAGATGGTTTGAAAAAGGTGCACTATTGAAACATTGTAAGTGATGTAGAAGCAGAATAGAGAATGACTTTTTAAAAAAAAAAACACAGATGCACTTTGCTTGTGAGAACAGAAATATAACAATGACAGGATACAATTAAACCAGTTGAACAGAGCATTTCTGACTGTGTTGCTAAAAATAAGATAACTGGCAGGGTGTTAATAAATGGTGCCTTTGTAAAAGAAAACAACTGCTCTATATGCATATCAGAACATAAATTGCAATCAGGCGCAATGTGGACGACTGTGTTTCCTATTCAAAGCAGAATTGGATGATAACGAAACAAATGGTTTGCATTGCACATTTAATAGGCTGTATGCTATGATATTGTATTCCACCTCAAATCACTTACATCAAAATGAATGGTCTGTCACAATGCACTTGTCATGTGTCAGAAATAGCCAGAAACATCCTGGCCACAAGCCCCCAATTGGTAATATTTTATTGAGAGACCACCCATATCACAGGGATTTCCTTCCCCTCCCCAAGCTAATTGTCAAACAATAAATGGTTAATGTCAGTTCTTTTATTCAGCCTTACCTCCAATTCATCGAATACCCCTTGGATCCCTCCAACCCACTGAACTACCAATGAGCAAAGAGCCAGGCCGGTGTACAGGAAATATGTTTATTTGAATTAGTTGTTAATAACATCACAATAAAATGTCAAACACTACTTCTATATGTGCTACAACATAATAAACGTCTGTCAACGTAAATAAATCACGCAAGTGGGTTGAAAGGAACAGTAAACACATTCTTTACTTTCTACAAATTTCACTTCAAGAAATAATTAAACTGATCAATTAACAAAAGCGATTACATATGCACTGCTGTGGAAATTTGATTTTCCTGTGCACTTTTAAAAGGGCTAGCAGTTAGGTTTATAGAATGGTACATAGAATGGTACAAATGCATATGGCAATTATGATTTCACCAACACAGTTTTGGACTAAAATTAACACAGGGTGAATTAGTGGTTTGTTTTCAGACCCCCCTAACTGAAAGGTCTTTGTTGGGGAAGTTGGACAGTAAAACTTATGATGATTTGAAAATGTTGGGTTTTAGACCCCCCTCCACTTAAAGACCTGTGTTGGGGATGTGGGATGGAAACGTTTGGGATGATAGGAGAATTTTGGGTATCAGACCCCCCTCCACTTAAATGCCTGTGTTGGGGGAGCTGAACAGAAAGATTACCCAATTCAATTACAGTCTATAGTTTTCAGCACACTCTGGGAATGAGCTTTGTTAATTTTGAATTTTAACAAAATTCACCCTGTGGTGTTCTGCCAAGGGAAATTAATTAAATTAATATTTGTAGGTAAACAGGGTAGAGATTCGCCTACCTTTTGGTTACAAAGGGTTCAACAAGAAAACCTATGTTTATAGAACAGGAAAGCCAGCTGCATGTCAGCACCCTCTGGAAGGACCAGGCAGGGATCTGGTCAGTCCACTCTCAAGGATGATCCCCAGCATTCCACTGTTGGGCCCAGTCAGATTTTAGGCCTTCCCAGAAATACACAGCTGGACCCAGAGGCAATCTCTGCTAAATCTCCTGTTGGTGTTTCCTGGCAGCTGTCAGATGGCAATTTTCAGCAGCTCTCTTCCCAATGATAATTTTAGGAGCTCTCTCCTTTCTCTCATAGTGCATCCACTTTATATAGCAGTGATGACACCCTTGAGTTAACAATCTTGGGGAGTACCCTGCAAGAGTTCTCACAAATAGGATTGGATACGTATCCATCTTTCTCCTCCCAATCCAGCCACTCGCTAAGGATTGGCTAAGGAGTCTGGAGAAGACATATGGCAGCTTTCATTTGCAATCCCCATGTGTTCTCATGTCAGATTTTTGGCAAAAACTAGTTATGCTGCAAAACTTCATAATTTGACTAGTAACTGCCATAATATATATATTTTCTGATGCAGCTAATCAGAAGGAATTTAATGAAACAACAGCTGGGTCTGCACCATGTTTCATGGCCCATTGGCAATTTTCCACCATTTTTGCAAAAAAACATAATCGGTAGGAACATGCAATTTATTCTCCAAATATCTAATTTTACCCCTCAACAGTCCACCAACTTTAAATCCGAGATATGTTTAGAGCAGACAGAAACACCCGTTTAGCAGGTCATTATAATTCCCTAGGTCGCAGATGGAGGAATTGTATATCACCAAAATCACCTTGAAATGATCTTCAAAATATAACATACATGTATACAGCGTGACTTGTAGTTTCTGAGGAAAAGCAACAATTGTGGCCATCCATTTAAACAAAGGGAATCTTCATATGTGCAAATACGAGCGTCCATTCCTCCAGGCCATTTGCCACTCTGGGTCAGCCTGTGAACAGAGTTTTTCATTAGTCTCTTTGAAGTTGGTTGTTTGAAGTTGGTTGCAGCTCGTAAATACCTGGGATTCACTGGCTAGAGCCATTTGCTCTGCATGTAACTACCTTCAGAGATAGTAAGTCTGGGGACACGTGGCTTTCAACACTGTTAAGGCAGGACATATTGTATCGCAGTTTTAAACAGTTGGGGTGCAAGCAAAGCTTTCTGTGGCAGAGTTATTTACATATAACTGCCTTGAGAGACAGTAAGTCTGGAGGACATGTGGTTTTCAATACTCTTAATTCAGGACATATTGTATTGCAGTTTTACACAGTTAGGGTGCAAGCAAAGCTTTCTGTGGGGAAGTTCTTGGAATAATTTGCCCACAGTCCCGCAATTTGTCCTTTTGTCCTTGCCTGAAATCGACTCACATATTGCATTTTGTTTAACATCAGCATTGATTCTTTGACATACAGTGTTTTATTAATTAAAGGTAACTGAGATTTTGTGCTGAAAGTGCAGAGCTTTTTCTTTCAGGCATTAATAATATACACTTTTAATTATTTGGTGTTCAGTTTTCTGCTAAAAAGTAGGTCTGAATTGTCACACTGCACCACCCTTTTATGGCTGGCAGTTTCAGTGAAAATGTTGCATTTATTTCTCAGCCAGTAATGTGATGTGCTTTTCCAATCTGCACTTGGATTACATTGTTGTTTTAGCCCTCTCTGGATTCCTCTTGCAGACAGACATGCTTGCAGGCATTAATAATATACACTTTTAATTATTTGGTGTTCAGTTTTCTGCTAAAAAGTAGGTCTGAATTGTCACACTGCACCACCCTTTTATGGCTGGCAGTTTCAGTGAAAATGTTGCATTTATTTCTCAGCCAGTAATGTGATGTGCTTTTCCAATCTGCACTTGGATTACATTGTTGTTTTAGCCCTCTCTGGATTCCTCTTGCAGACAGACATGCTTGCAAAGCCTTTTTGATATCAGTGTTTACATATTTTTTTATGTGAAACTGACTTTTGAATTTCTTCTGCCTTTGTGAACTAAAGATTCTGCTTTCCCTTTGCTAATGACAGGTATGCCGAGGATTCTTTGTTGGGGAAGAGCAGGGCAGAGTAGGGTTTCATAAGAAGTCCCCTTTTCTTTTTCTTATATTTTTGTTTTCATTGAAGCCCGTCCAGCTCAAGTTCTTTCATTAGGCAATTGGCACTCCAGAATCCACTTCTGTCTCTGGGTTGGGTGGATGTAGGTACGGCACACCCTTTCTTCCTTACTTAGGGAGTGCGTACCCCAGGCTCCCCTTCCATCTTTGGGTTGAGGGGTTTAGCACAGCACCCCCTTTATTTGTTCCTTCCGGCGTCCCAAGAGTCCTCTCTGGATGCCCCTCTTGACTCCAGGCTGGAAGTTAAGGAAGTTATTTATCTAACAATAGAAAGAAAAAGATGTTCAGTACTTTTTACACACCACCTTTCTCCCAGAAGATGGACATTGCTTTCGAGAGAACAATTTACTTAGAAATAGACATCAATTTCAAGACTTCCATTCAAAAGAGGACAATGTTACATAAAACTACAATAAATCATAAAGTGAGTTTGGAATTACAGCTTTTCAACTGATTAATGTGGACCCATTTTTCTTGTGGCTGTTCTCTTTTTGGGATGTGTATCTTGTAGGCAACAGGTGATATGTTATCTACAATTTCAAAGCCAACATTTCACAATGGAAGAAATAACTGCTCCTTGGGCAGATTCCTTAGAAATTGTTACAGGTAAACCTTGTCACCTACTTCATATTCTTTCTTGGTGGTCTTTAGATCATAATAGGTCTTCATTCCTTCGGCCAACTTTCTAAAATACACTGAGCATAAGCAAAAACATGCTGGAGATGCTCCCTTACATTTTCAATGTACTCATGAGTAGTGAACACATTTATGAGTTTCTGCTCTTGAGTTCTGTAGAGCAGATGCTGTGGTAACACCATGTTTCATCCATTCATGATCTCAAATGGAGACATCTTTGTTGCAGAAGAGTTTATAAACCTAATAGCCATCAAGACAGGCGGTAATTGAATGTCCCGATTGGATCCAGTGTCTACCATGAACTTCTTTAAGATACTCACCATTGTTTGTTATTTCTCTCTAGCCCCCGCTTGAGGCCTGGCATTAGGCAATGTGGAGGTTTTTTTTTTTACCCCTAGAATCGCCCACATCTTTGCGATCCTCCTCATCAGCACACCTTCAGCATCCTTTCACCTAACTCTGGCCGGCCTCCCTTGGCCCTCCTCCTACCCCCTACCTGCGAGGCTAAGAACCTTGGGATCATCTTTGACTCCACCCTTTCCTTCTCCGCCCACATCTCTGACATCTCTAAAAAGTCATATTTCCTACTGCACCTCCTCAAAGGTACTCTGCCTTTCCTCTCCTTCCCCCAGAAGCTCATGGTATCCCAAGCTCTGGTTCTCTCTAGCTTGGACTATTGTAACAAGCTCTTTCTAAATCTACCTGCCTCTATTCTCTGCCCTCTGCAACTAATCCAGAACAGGACTGTGAGAATTGTCCTTGGCCTCAAGCCCTAGGATTGTATCACTCCAGCTCTGAAATCTCTCCATTGGCTCCCAGTGGATGCAAAGATTAAATTCCAAACCCTCTGCATTGTCCACAAGGATTTATGTGGCCTGGGTCCAAAATACCTCCAGCTATCCTTCCGCAAATACCTCCCCTCTCGAGCGCTTCACTCCTCTACCTCCAACTCCCTAAGGGTCAGTCATTTTTCAAAGAAACAAGCTGGGGTAGATCTCTGTCTTCGGCTGGTCCTCCATCTGGAACAGCCTCCCTGCCACTCTAAAACTTGCGGAGAACCATCTCCGGATCCGGAAGCACCTCAAGACTTTCCTCTTTTCTTCTGCCTTAGCTCCCCCTCTCCCCTGCTGATCTGTTCTCTCTTGGCACCATGCACCTGGCCACCCTCTGTCCTCCTGGCCCAGTTACCTGTTCACCCTGCCACCCTCCCGCAGTGCCTCTGGGCCACCTCTTGCACTGGAGTCTGTATCTGTACCCATACAGCCCTCCTTTTTCTTCCTTCACTTATCAGACCTACCATGTGTGTTGCCTTAAACCTAACACTTGCAAATTGCTGACTGCACTACTACTGTTTGTTGCCTTTATTATTTATTTATTGTTATTTATCTGGTTCTCCTCTGCTTCACACTTTCCACTTCTCCCCCCTTCCATGCACTTTTCCCCTCCCCCTATCCCATTCACTTGCGCGTTCTCAATGTCACTGGGCCTAGTAAGATCTCTGTTTTGTTCTCCCCTGTTCCCCTCCCTTGCCTTGTCGCGCTCTGAAACACGTGTCTACGAGCAAGATAGAAATAAAATATCAATATCACCTCACTGGTAAAATGGCTTCCTCGGCACGACTCAATCCTTTGAGGCCAAAACGGGAGAAGATGTGGTTGATCGTTAGGGCAGCAGCTGTCTCTGCCTTACAATTCAGTTCTGGAAGACATTCTACCGACTTTGTGAACAAGCATGTCACAGTCAACATGTACTTGTTTCCTCTAGAGGAGCTGCAACTGTAGGTGATTTCAATCCGGCACACACCCAAGTCAAGCCCAGCGTGTAGTGCACAACTGAAACCTTTATTTATTTTTATCTATAATTTCAATATTCTGAACGATATACCACTCATATCACACCCTACTCCTGAGACCACCCCCCGGTCACACTGAACCAGGAATCAGGCTAGTTTGCATTGATAAATATTTATATATTCAAGATTTAATCACAGTATATTTTAAAAGGTAAACAACAATCACCAATGGGGTGACAGAACAAAGAATAATATATTTTAATACACTAGGAATCAAGTAATGAGCACCAAAAACATATGCAGCACAGTAAAGAATACTTTTGTGTTGGTTTGGACAGATGGCACTATGGTTAGAGGTTCCCCCTGCAACACCCCTCAACCTCTCAATATGCAATTAATTGGATGTGAGGTGAGAGCAGGTATTCAGCAATAGCACAAATCAGACCGGATATCAGTGCCACCTTCCCCCTTCAAACACAAGAGAAAAATTGGAATTTACTTTTTCAGCTGTCAGGGTGGCTTTGAATTTATCTTTGGAATTGACTGGGCAAAAACACCAAATGTGGTCAAAAATACGTAAATTGTTATAAATTCCTATGGGAGCCACTTTAAACAGTTACACACAGTCATAAAAAATTATTTAGTCCTAAGAAAGCATTTGAAATCTCAAAGTCCAAGTAAGAAACAATTTAAAGCTATTTCACACATGTAAAACTTTTCAAATTTAAAAATCGCAGCAAACTTTTCCTTGCGCGATATTCGCGATAGTGGTTGTGGGTTCTATGGATAGCTACGGATGTTAGGTACAAGTAGGAGTTGAAATTTCGATTCTATCCTAAAAACTATCCTAACAACTGAGGGAGTTATAGAGGTTTTAGTAAAGGTTGTATTTGTAAAATGGCGCGAGAATAGAAAGCAGAAATGCACTTTGAAAGATGACAAATGGGTTTGATTACACTAGATGATGACTATGAAAAGCGAATACCACAGAGGGATCTGACAGTCACGTGATCAGTGTAACCCGCCTACTGTGGAAACTCTACTTCTTTA
This sequence comes from Ambystoma mexicanum, assembly GCF_040938575.1. Classification (NCBI taxonomy): domain Eukaryota; kingdom Metazoa; phylum Chordata; class Amphibia; order Caudata; family Ambystomatidae; genus Ambystoma; species Ambystoma mexicanum. The sequence goes on along the minus strand of NC_090941.1, from coordinate 206,265,039 downwards.
GATGAGAAAAGAGACTTCGCAAAGATAGTTCTAACAATACCGGTTCTGAATGAAAGATAGGGTGGGTTTAAGATCGGGATAAGACAATGCAAATATACTATGGGTCTCAGTCCTTCCTATTAATACTCACAGGATCAATTATTAAATTGGACCGTCAGCTCTGGTCATGGGATTGGGTCTGGTCTAGGAAAGAAAGCACATCAGGCACGGTACTGGATCAGCTATGCCGGTCGCTCGGTTCGCACAGGATCTGCCCTCCTAGTAGCCTAGTGGTGGCAAGCCAGAGAATTTCAGGATACTGGTTCAAAAGGCCATCTTACACCACAGTGCTTTACTGGGTTGCAGGGATAAATTTGAGTATTTGGGCCTTGCAGAAAACAATAGCTCTCTATTGCTGGCAAGAGTCTGGCATCTGGATCTGGAAGGATATGAAATCTGTATGTAGAATGCTCGATCAGAGTGCTTTGCCGGAATCAGGAAAGTGAGTGGATCTGTGAGTCCCTATGTGTTGTCAGCTGTCTCTATTTATGCTTTAAAATGACATCACCAAGTGGTTGTATGAGTCGACTTAGCTAAGCTTGCCCCTGTGAGCTCGGGTAGGATGCAAAACATCATCTCCGCCTTGCAATTTGAGTGATTGGATCAAGGCCGGATGATGTCACATTATATGGTTTGCCTCAGAAACCTCCCTTTAGCCACTGGTCTCAAAATTGGATTTTATACTATATGTACATTACTACATTGGTCACCTTTATACAAATCACACACAAAGATGCCATATTGTATGTAACATCTGTTGCTCAAAATCCTGTAGCTATGGGATCTTCTTTCAACTTTACAGAATGTTGTCCTTTTTGCTATGAATACAATTTCCAAACTTTATGTACATTTCCACGAATGTGTGTGTTTAACATAGGAATGTGTGTGTAACTTTTCACAATTCTAGGTTTCATACATTTCCCATAAACCCACATATACTGCCATTCCTGTCCAAAACATGTCATACAGTTCTACCGCCCCTTCACACGTGCAGCTGAAAATTAAATTATTAACTCTGTCCACTTTTATATTTTCACCACTTTGAATAACAAGTTATGAGTCTTTTAAAAATTGTTCTTTGATCATTCTTAACAGCAGATGGTCACTTGGCTCCACTCCTTTGTCTCTCCTGGGAGTCCAGTGCATCCCCCTCCTTGGGGGAGTGACTTCCAGGAGCAATTTACGACCACCTTCACACCTCCATTTCCTGGGCTGAAGGTCTGTCATTGTTCCTCATCTTTCCATAGACAAAAGTCTGGGCTAACCCGCTATCAGAACCTGCCAGTGAGTTTCTGCTGAGAGGAAGGCCCTCCTTCTGGGAGAAACCTGCTTTTCCAGTTCTGGCAGCTCAGCCAGGCTAATTAACTTATTAAACCCAGTAAAAACCAAATCGGTTGCATCAAACATAAATACATCACTTTCTTAGCCTTAAAATCTGTGGGATCAAAAACACAATGGTTTTAACACACTTCTCGCACATACACGGTGAACATTTAGTGATTCTTTTATGTTTCCGGATTTTCCCCCTCTGGGTTTCCGGTTGGCTGCTCTATTTGCTGCAAAGTATGCCTGGGATGGCAACTCTTCAGCTGGTTTATGTGGACCCACTTGTCTTCCCCCTCTGCCAAACTGCCCTTGGGGATGCGGATTCTGTAGGTGGCTGGTGAGATTCTGTCCACAATTTCAAAAGGACCCCGCCCATTTGGGAGATTAATTTGGGCTCTTTGGCTTGGTTCCTTTGGAAATTGTACAAGTAGACCCGGTCTCCAACTTGATATTCTTTTTTAGTTGTCTTAAGATCATAGTGGGTCTTCATACTGCCTGCAGATCTTTCTAGATTCAGCTGAGCATAGGCAAAAGCATGTTGAAGGTGTTTTCTCAGATTCTCAACATACTCTTGAGTTGTGGAGGCATTTATCAAGATCTACTCTTGGGTTCTGTAGAGCAGATGCTGGGGGCGCACCATCTCTTGTCCAGTCATCAGCTCAAATGGAGACATTTTTGTTGCAGAAGACGGGGTAGATCTGATGGCTATCAGGACAAGGGGTAATCGAATGTCCCAACTTGGCCCAGAAACTGCCACAAACGTTTTAATATGCTCACAATAGTTTTATTGTACCTCTCAACTCGACCACTAGATTAGCCGATAGGCAATGTGTAGTTTCCTTTTGACCCCAAGTATCTCCCACATCTTTGTCATCACTTCACTGGTGAAGTGGCCACCTCGGTCTGACTCAATCCTTTGGGTTAGTCCAAAAAGCGAGAAGATGTGATTGAACATCAGGGCAGCTGCTGTTTCTGCCTTGCAATTTGGGGACGGGAGAGATTCCACCCATTTAGTAAAAAAGAATGTTACGGTCAACATGTACTTGTTCCCCCTAGAGGAGCGAATCACAGGCCCAATAAAATCGATTTTCAAAATTGGCCAAGGCAGTGTCATCCCCCTCTTTTGGAGGGGAGCACGGTGTGTGAATGATGTTGGCTGAAATTGTGCACACACAAGACACCCCTTCAAGTATTGGGCGAGGTCCTGCCCCATGTGTGGCCAGTATGCAACCTCTCGTAAGATTTATAATGTCATATGAAATCCCCGATGACCGGCTGTGGCCGCATCATGGGCATGACTTAGTATCATGCTTCGGAATGAGGTAGGGACCACCCACTGGTCATGGCCAGATATGGATCTCCTCACCAGCAAACCGTATGGGATTAGGAACATTTTTGGACATTTCATCAACACTCTGAGGTCCTCTTTCCCAATGTAATCGGTATCCGTCAGGGGAAAGTTCTCAGGGTCCTCAATGTGTTGATAAAACTTACCAATTATTGGATCCCCTTTTTGAGCTGTAATCAAATCAGCATTTGGGGTCTCCTTACTCCATTGTGCAGTTGAGAGTTCATTGTGAGCATTTGTCTGGGACCTAGTGATAGCAGTGACCTGGATTTCCCCAATCAGGGACTCGATCTCAAGTAGATCCCCTTGGATGTCTCTGGTTTTGGCCAGCTGATCAGCTAGGTCATTTCCACTTTTGTCTGGTCCCTCTACTTCAGAATGACCCTTGATCTTTTTCCAGTAGATGGTCATCGCATTTGAGGTGACCATATCATTAATATTTTGTATTAATTTTCCATGTTTTAAAGGTTTATTATTAGCACATAGCATGCCTCTGGTTTTCCAGTTAACCAGGTGCTCCACGAACCGGTTCCGTACATAATCTGAATCAGTGATTATGAGCAGTTCGTGGAGTTGGTGGTGGACAGCAGTGAGGATGGCTTGATGCACAGCCATCAACTCTGCCACTTGACTACTGCGGGGACCGATTTTGTACCCAGCGGAGGGCTCTAAGGCATCATTCACCTATGCATTCCCCACGCAGCCACAAGTTCCTTTTCCCCGTTGTTGTCAACATGGTAGAAGCACCCATCCACATAGACAATGGGCATTCCCTCACACTTGTCTTCTTCATAGACTTTGTGTGGGGAATTAAGGTATGCCTCCATGTTGTGCTTGATTTTAAGACTTTCGTCCTCAAGACAGTTTTCTCTGGCACAATCATGCAAGTCAGCCAGACCTGGCACGAGGGGGCGCTTCTTGTTTTGCCCATATCTGACCTCCACAGGAAAGCTTGCATTTACAGAAACCAGGAAGTAATTTGGGAATTACTCACATTTCCGGCCCAGATTCTGTCACTTTGAAGATATTGCAAAGGTTGGTGTAGAGTCTCCACTATGATGTGTTCCCCCTGGAAAAACGGGAGGTCATTCTTCAATGCCCACACCGTTGCCAGGAGTGCCTTCTCACAATCGTTTAATTTTTCCTCCACAGAGGATAAAGTCTTGCTCGCATAGGAGATTACTTTATTGACCTTGTCATGCTTTTGATATAACACTGCAGTCAAGCATGTATTTGAGAACCCTGTCTCCAAGAAGAACTCCTTGTTTTTGACAGGATAAGCTAGCAAGGCTCTTGTGAGAGGCTTCTTTTGAGTTGTCTTACTGCCTCTGCTTGTTCTGGACCCCACTCCCACTTGACCCCCGCTTCAACAGATGAATCAGGGGTCTCATGATCTCTGCATAGTCCTCAATGAACTTTCTGCTGTAATTAGTTAGTCCAAGGAGGCCCCTTAGTTCCCGCAGAGTTGTGGGGTCTTTTATTTTCTGGATTCCTCCTTTCTTTTCCTGGGGACAGAGACCTTCAGGAGTTATGTCATGCCCCAAGAAATTGTTGTGGGTCCTGCACCACTGTGCCTTTTGAAAAGAGAGTTTTGCTCTGGCAGCCCTCAACTGTTTCAGAACATAACGGATCTCCGCTATGTTTTCCTCCACAGTTGAGCTTTTGATTAAAACATCATCTACATAGGCATGGTTACCCCTTTCAGCCAAGTCGGGCATGGCCTTATGCAAAAAGATGTTAAATTAATTGCCGGAGTTGATGTATCCAAAGGGAGTCCAGGTCCAAGTGTACTGCTGCTCCCCAAAATTAAAGGCCAGCTTGTATTGGTCCTCCCTACTGACAGGTACAGTCCAGTACCCATTGGTCAGCTCAATGGCAGTGTATATATTTGACCCCTGGATCTGGGCCAGCCCATGGTCAATATAGGGAAGAGGCCATCGGGAAGTATGGACTCGTGTGTTGAGCTCCCTTAGGTCAGCAGAGAGTCTCCACTGGCCATTTGGTTTCAAAATCCCCAGCACCGGATTATTGAAGGTGCTGTGGACTGGACGAATTATCCCACGGGACTCGAGTTTCTTAATTTTTTCAGTAAGGGACTCCATTGATGCGAGAGGCAAGCGATATTGCTTCACAAACACTGGAGTCATGCCAGGGTCCATGGGAATTGTTGTGTGGATGTCGGTGTGACCACAGTCATATGAGTCCACCGCAAAGGGAAAACATGTTTACATTTTTGCTTTTGCTCCGGAGTCTCACAGGCATCAGCTAGGTTGACTCTTTCTTCAACCATCTGCCTGAAGCCCAGAAAGACTTCTGGTTTGGCTATCTCAGCGGCCTCCTCCAGCTGGGTGAAGTCCCTTGTCAAAGTATTGATTTTGATATATGGCTTCAGGTGGGGAAGGCAGTGCTGGTGGACATGAAAGATCACCTCATCCCTCCTGAAGTCACAGGTCACATCTTCCTCACCATAAGGGCATGAAGAGTACACCAGGAAATTCCCCCATGCCGGGTGAAGATCCTGTCTGGTGTTGTGTAATTGTCGCTATCATTGTCAAAACAGTCATTGGGGATCGGTCCTATCAGTTTGTTAGCTAAATCTATGGAAAAATGTTGGTCATCAACCGCCATTCCAATAATGCTGCCTGCGCCCAGAGTGATACTCTTTAGGTCGCTGTTATTCACCTCTATTGGAATGGTGTCGTGTTCTGTATTGATTAGTGATATTGGGTTTACCCCCAACCCTTACTGTTGAAAATTAACATTGAGATGAACATAGGCGTCAGGATTTTTCAGTTTCTGTCCTCTTTTAATTTTTACTTCCAGTGAGAATTGTCGGGTCCATTCTGGGATGGGGACTTCCTCTCCAATCTGAATTTCAACTATATATGGCAGCAGTTGAGCTGACTGAAATGATTTCTCTGGGTCATCAAAGTCCATGTAATCACCTGATAATTGGGACCAGGCCTTGAAGTTTATTATGTCCAAACTAATGACAAAGCGATTGAGAATGTCACTGCCTAATTCAAATGCAGAAGGGACATCTCGTTCGACCCAATAATTATACAATATGCTCTTGTTGCCTATGGAGATGTTGAACATACACCTGCTAGGCAGGAAATGTTTGGAATTGAGTGTTTCCACGTCCATTTCCCATTTGTCTCTCAATTTAAATGTGGGAATGGCTGGATTTTTTGGAAGTTTTCGGAACACGGCCTCGCTGATGAAGCTCTTACCGTTGTTCACGCACACTTGGACGAGAACAGAGTCCTTCTCCTCATTTAACTGAATAGGGATGAACAACTGCTCTCCAATTTTCTGAATGTCAGCCAAGCTTCGAGCTGGTTTCTCATCATTTAGGACTATAGGAGTGGGATTTTCTGATTGTGAATTTGTATAGAATTTTAGAGTGTTCCCTTCCAGTGTGGAATGCCAGTTGAGACTGGAAGGAAGGTTGATTTTCAGAAATAGAGAGGACTTCCTTTCACCAGTTTGTTGTCCTACTGTAATTACTGTCACGTCTGGGATTTGGTTGTTTTGGAAATGGAATTCAATTTGGTCAGGGTTTTGTTCAACCATGTGGCATGTGCCATTTAAAGTAACATGGTTGACACTATGTGCCTCATTTCGAGGTTGGTGCTAATCATGGCGCTATTAGCGCCATGACTAGCACCATTACCGGTAACGTGTCCGCCCTGGTTCAATGGGGACTTACCGGTCTAGTCCGACCTTTGCGGGACCGGTAAGTCCACATTGAAAATGTCAATCCCCATTCCCATTTGAGCCCCCATAGGGCTCAATGGGAATGGGGAGGGTGCTAATAACGGTACCGTAATTTATGGTACCGTTATTAGCTCTGAAGTCCCTTTGCGGGTCCCGACCTTAACACCTGCTAAAACCAGGCGTTAAGGAAGGACCCGCAAAGGGACATCGGAATAGGGCGCAAAGAGATTACCGTCACCGGTGTTATTACCGGTGCCCAGGATCCCTTTGTGCCTGGGTCATAATGGCCTCCTATGTTTCAATTTTATTGGTCGGTTAGTCTGGGTCCAGAGGACCTTGTTTACATAATTTATGAGGGGAGACAATCTACGCAGGATGTCATTCCCTAGCAAATATGGCAGGCCCTCTGGAGTCACAACTATGACCGGGTGCTTCACCTTGTGTCGCCCAATTTTAATGTCTAAATCTGCCGTCCCCTTGACAGGAATTTCCTTCCCATCGAAGTTCTGGAGTTGTCCGGGAAGAGGGGTGAGAGGGATTTAGTATTTCTCCCCACTTCCTGAATTCAGCTGATCAAAGGCCCTTTTTGACAGAAGGGTGGCTTGCGATCCAGTGTCCACCAGTGCCACAAATGTACATTGCCCCTGTATTTGGACCGGGGCATAAGATCTTCCCTCCTTCTCCTCAAGGGGGCAAAGACAATGTGCATTTTTGGCCAATTGATGGGTTAATTTCTTTGCTTTGGATTCTGACAGAGGGGTGATTTGGGCAGGATCTTGTTTGGGATCTTGGGAACCTGTAAGAAAAGGTGATAGCTGGATATGGGGGGAGTTTTGGGCTCCCATGGTTCTGATTCTGGGCTGCCCCCCTCCCGCTTTTTCTGGAGGCAGTCACCAGAATTGGTTTGCACAAGGTGATTTTCTTGCTGGTCATTCTGGGGTTTGATGATGGGCTGTTTTAACTCGGTCCCCACATCTACCCAGTCTTGATCAGGATCTCTTGGGATCCATTTTTCTTTGGGAGGAGTTCCCCTATCCCTTTAGGAGAAGATCCTTTTCCTAGAATCCTCTGAGGACCTCTCTCCTTCAAATTGGAAGATTTGCACTTCCTCCACAAAATGGGTCTTTTTAGGCTCCTTATTTCTCCTACCCACCCTCTGTTCCTTAGGTTGCAGACTTTCGGGGGCAGGAGATTCTGGTTCCGGTTCCGGGGATTCCAGGGGCTTTTCACATGTGGGGAAGGAAGCTTCTTCTAAGGCTTTACACCCCCATTCCCCTTGTTCCTCCTCCTTGGGAACTGGTGGGTTGTCTGGGTTCTCTCCTCGTCATTTCTCCGGAGCACCAGACCCTTGATTTGAGGGGTTCTGAGTCACCATGTTCATTGGAGGGTTTTGCTGCACCCTCAACCTGCAACCCAGAACCTGTGCCAAGTTCTGGACCTGGTGCTACAGTTGGGACATCTGCTCTGGCTGGTACGGGCTTCTCTGGTCTACCCAGGGTTGATCACGGGAAGGGTAACTGTCCTTTCTCCCATAAGACCCTTGGATAGTTTTGGTACCCCTCCACCCTTGGCCTCCCCTCTCTCGGATTGGGCTGTCTGGGCTCAGGAAAGTGGGGAAAGAATGAAGGGTTGTTTGGGGGATTGAGGTTTTCCAGGTACCGGGGAAAGAAACTCAGCCCGGCATTTGGGGGATTACTGCCCTCCTGGGGAAAATGAGGAGGGAAGTTTCCTGGGTTGGCAGCTGCCTGGTTGGAACCCCCCCCCCCCCCCTAGGGCTGGAGGAGTCCACACATAGCCCAGGATGGGTCTGTTGCCCTTGTAACAAGGGCTGATGTAGTCAGGGGTGTTAGGGGTCCCATTTGTGGGGTTACCTCCCTGACTCCCTGTTTGGGATTGGCCCGAGGGCCTTCTGGGTCTTTAATTGGTAGGATTTTGTGCAGGAATGTTTTTAGGCCCCCCCATCTCCAGATCTAAAATCGGGGCAACCTTCACCTCCGCCACCTTAGCAGCAGCAGGGGTGTTGGTTGGTTTGGGGCTTTTATTGGCACTTTTTTTTCTACTGGCTTCTGCACTTCGTAAATGCGGGTTGCTTGTTCAATGACCCAGTCTAGTGATATTTTCTCATGAAAGTCCCTCACCAGCTGGGTCATAATGTATTTAGCGAAGGCGGGAAAGAAGGTATTGATAAATTCCCTTCTGTCTGTGCGCACCCTCCTAGTGGTCTGCGCAAAGGCACGTTTAAGCTCTTGGAAAAATTCTTGTGAGGCCTGGTCTTCCCCACATTGCAGGTTTTAGGCTGCCTTGCGGGCCTCTTGAGGGTTTCTATGGATTGAAAAATGCTTTAAGATGGCCACCCTATAGGTGGACCATCTTGAATGGTTCCGATCCTCCAGCCCCGCAAAGAAGCTGGAATATTCAGGTGAAAATGTCCACTTGACATACTGAATACAGCTTTGGCTGTCCAGGTGGAAAGTCTCCATCATTTGCTCAAACAATTTGAGGTGCTCCCAAACTGAATATTTGGCATTTTTATGGTAGGGCGTTATGACGCTCCTAATAGCCTTGATTTGTTTCAGGGGATCTTTCAATAGGGCTCTCTTAATTTTGTTGGCCTTTTTAGTTCTGGTCACCCTGGTCCACTCATCCTCTGACTCAGAGGCACTGCTACCAGAGGTGGCTGTCTGTTCCTCTAGGTTTTCCCTGATTCTGCAGGCTTGGGAACAGCTGGCAGAATTTGGGGGCCTAGTCTCTTGAGACCTGTGGCGCTCAGAAGAGTCTTCTGACTCTCCCTTGCTCCCAGGATTGGCTGAGTACACCCCCCCCCCCACTGTCCTAGCTGGGAAGAGGTTTTTAAGATGCTCTTGGTGGGCCTATTTCCATGGAATTCCCTATCAAATTTGACTGACTGATCTCTTGGTAGGTGATATTTTTGAGGATCCAGTTCTCTGATTCTCCCCTCACTGGAGTCTCCCTGATCAGAGAGGCTGGCACTAATATTTGGGAACCTGTACATAGATGCCCGCTAATCCATTTCTGGGAGGTGCTGATCTGTCAGTACCATATTTCCCATTGTGTTGAAGTCTACCATCCCTGTGGCAATTGGTTCATATGAGCCAGTGGACATGGGGGTGGCAGATTCCATGGAACTGAAGGAATTAAAGTCCCTGATGCCAGGGTTCCGGAGTTTAAGCTCAGGGGTTTCTCTCTCCCATCTTACCTCATCTTTTCCATCCCCTATTTCCTGATGACATGCCAAAATATGACCTTTTTTCTCCTCTATTAAGGCCTTACTGGTCTCTATGAGTTGTTCTTGCATGGCTATCTGTTTGTGGAGCCTGTCATTCTTTTCACAGAGAGCCTCATTGTCTCTCTGTGCTTCCTGCTTGAATTGGGAGTATTGGGCCAATTTTTGCTGCATGAGACTCATCTCCTGAGTTTGGTCCTTACTGATCTGATTGTTTTTTTCCAAGGCATCCTCCACCCGCCTGGTGTGCTCTAGTAGCTATTTGTAATCATTTTTGATTTCACCAAGTTCCTGAAGGGCCATGTGATTTTCTTCTAACTTCATTTTTAAATGGCTGACTTCCTGGCCTAAGGCGTCCCTCTCCTGACTTAGAGTGCCCCTCTGTGCAGCCAGGTCGTCCCTTTGTTTTTTAAAGGAACCAGCTTTCTGGCACTCCTCATCAAACTCTGCTTGGGATTCTAGGTCTTTAATGATTCATTCATTATTTTCGTCTTTTAATTTGTCTATGCGGTTCTCTAAAGTGACCATCTGTTCTGCGCATGCTCTGTTAAAGGTTAATTGCTGTGCCAGCTTTTGTTGACTCTGTTTTAAGGAATCCAACCTTTCCTGACACTCTTTTTGCAGTGTCTGTACCCGGACATCTTGCTCTGCATTCTTTTGCAGTAAGAGTGTCAGTTCTTCTTGGAGTCTGGTGACATACTGCCTAGCTTCTGTTTCACATTCCTTGCTATCCTGGAGACTTTGTCTGCAGAGTCCAGATTGCTCTGGATTTTCTGCAGGGCTTCCCCTTGCCTCTTTGTGAAATCTACATGGTCTGCATACTTTTCCTTTATGACTCCTATGTGGAGGTACAGGTAGGCCGCTATTTTGGAAATTTTGCATTGCTCCTCTTTTATTTTAGGGGTCATATACAATTTGCTAAGTGCTTGATGTAATGGACCCTTAACCTGCCAGGTATTAAGGTTGATTTCAGTGACTTCTTGTTTTATTCCCTGCAGCCATACCTGTTCCTACTGTTTTAGCCATTCACCCCTGACAAACAATTTGTGCATTAGGTGTTCCCTAGCAATATTAATTTCCACTAGGGTCGCCATTCCGGAAATATTAATTTCCTTCTGACTTATCTCAGGGTTACTTTACTTTTGCAAACAGGCCCAACTCCATTGAGTATTTCTTTTGAGGGGTGCTTATACAGTGTAGCACAGTATGGTAACCCAACAAGGAGTATGTACCCCGTAGGCTAGCACGCTGTGTTAGACTGTCACAAGTGGTATGTCTAATTCAGGATCTTGTGACGAGCCCCCAAGCTGTAAGTGATTTCAATCCGGCACACACCCAAGTCAAGCCCAGTGTGTAGTGCACAACTGAAACCCTTATTTATATTTATCTGTAAGTTGAAGATGCTGAATGAAATACCACTCATATCACACCCTTCTCCTGAGACCCCACCACCCCGGTCACACTGAACCAGGAATCAGGCTAGTTTTCAAAGGTAATTATTTATTTATGTATTGAAGATTTAATCACAGTATATTTTAATAGGTAAACAACAATCACCAATGGGGTGACAGAACACAGAATAATATCTTTTAATACACTAGGAATCAAGTAATGAGCACCAAAAACATATGCAGCACAGTAAAGGATACTTTTGTGTTGGTTTGGACAGATGGCACTATGGTTAGAGGTTCCCCCTGCAACACCTCTCATCCCCCCAATAGGCAATTAAATAGATGTGAGGAGAGAGCAGGTATTCAGGATTAGCACAAATCAGACAGAATGTCAGTCCCACCTTCCCCCTTCAACCACAAGAGAAAAATGGAATTGACTTTTTCAGCTGTCAGGGTGACTTTGAATTTATCTCTGGAAATGACTGGGCAAAAACACCAAATGTGGTTAAAAATACTTAAATTGTTATACATTCCTATGGGAGCCGCGTTGAGCAGTTGCACACAGTCACAAACAATGATTTAGTCCAAAGAAAGCATTTGAAATCTCAAAGTCCAAGTAAGCTATTTCACAAGTGTCAAACTTTTCAAATTTTAAAATTGAGGCAAACTTTTCCTTGCACTATATTCACGGTAGAATGGATAGCTATGGATGTTAGATACAAGTAGGAGTTGAAATTTTGTTTCTATCCTAAAAACGTAGGGAGTTATAGAGGTTTTAGCAAAGGTCGTTTTTGTAAAATAGGTGCGGGAATGGAAAGCAGAAATGCACTTTGAAAAATGACAAGTGTGTTTGATTACACAAGATGATAACTATGAAAAAGCGAATACCACAGAGGGATCTTACAGTCACGTGATCAGTGTAACCCGCATGCTGTGGAAACAATACTTCTTCAGATGATAAAAGAGACAGCGCAAAGCTATTTCTAACAATACTGGTTCTGAATGAAAGATAGGATGGGTTTAAGATAGGGATAAGACAATGCAAATATACTATGGGTCACAGTTCTTCCTATTAATTCTCACAGGATGAGTTATTAAATTGTACCGTCAGCTCTGGTCATGGGATTGGGTCTGAATCAGATTCTCGGAGGCGGCCTCTTACGACGTGCAGTTCCTGCGTACGTTGCGTAGAGGTGCGGCTTGAGACGGCTGGGTCCTTTCCTCGAACTGTGCGAACTGCGCCATCGGTTGGCTCGGTTGGCTCGGGCGGACTGGCTCTAGTGCTGGGAACGGAGCGGAGTCGGGAGTCGGGAGTCGGGAGCACGGAGGAGGACGGAGGCTTTTTGTGCACTCGCCGAAAGGAGAGCCGCCAGTGGTGACGGATGTGCACACCCGATTCGTCGCCCGCCGCCCGATAGTGCGGCCCACACGGAACGTAGAGGGCGCACTGGGTGCAGTGTGATCCGGCGACGAATCGAGCAAGATCTCCCCCCCCGGGGGTAACTGGCCTTACGGCAAGAGGTACGGGGAGGGGTGTTGGCGCCTGCGGGTGTAGCGCTGGGCGCTGGGCGCACTCGCATAGACCTGACCAGGTCACTGGCTGAATAAGGTGCCCCCTCAAACTGCGCAGCGAGACTACCTCCCCATTGTAAGATTTTGTGAGTGGGGTGACAGTTCCTCTGCGTGGATACTTTCCCTGGCGCAATTATCACAGTAACTGCGTTCCTCTACTGATAAAGATTGGTGGCATCAGAAGTTGAGCCTGGTAGAATTCCAACGTAACTGGAGACTGCGGGGACTTACCCTTTGATCCTGTAATCGGCCAATTCTACCTACTTGTGCCAGGTAGCCTACTTATCCCAGAGTGGATGGCTCCCCATAAAAAACCTGCTCCTTCCAAATATAACCTAAGGAAAAAGACACACGAACCAGACTTGGGTCCCATAATGGAAGAGTCTAAAGGCAGGAGAAATTAAGCCAAGAAGGGAACCCCCGTAGATCAAGGTAAGATAACGGGTTTTTTCCCCATAAATATACCGGCTGAAAATAATTCCACAACCCTCGAGACACCCATGAATCAAGTGACCAATACCTCCAATTTGGACAGATCACTACATTTTGAGGATATTGATAACAACTCCTTACTGGACTTATGCCTAACTATACAGAGAGGCATGACACCCCAGATTGTGGTGCACTCGGAGGATCTGGAGTCTCTCACACCGGAGAACCAGAGTGAAAACCATGGCAAACGACTTTCTCAAGCTGTAACAATGGAGAGGCTATCTACATCACCTAACCTAATTATTGATACTTCATCTGACAATGGAAGAGAGACAGTCAGTAATATTCATCCGGTAGCCCAGGAAATTGCAGAATTACAAGCTTCCGTGGCTTCCTTACAGTTTGCATTAAAAATATTGCTGAAGATGTCGGGCCGCATATTGGCAAACACAAACACATTGATGAGTGACACTGAGCAAAGACGGAAGGAGGCCGAGGATGCGGAAGTCAATCTATCTGAAGCTATTATAATAGCAAACGAGATACACGAACAACAACTCCCTGACCCCCATACTGACATAACAGCTCAACCAGACATTCCAATGACCCGTAAGCAGCGGAGGTTGGCCAAGTCAGCGCTAGACAGGGCCAGAGTGAATACTCAAGAGCTCTTACCTTTTGAACTAGAGAAGCCTATCCCTCGTTCTAAAAAAGGGTAAAAAAGAGCAGCTCGAGCAAAGAAGCGAAGGGCTGCAGGAGATGGTTGTCTAACTAGTTGGTTGATTGCGGAGACCACTATAGCCCCAGATGGGGCCGAGGAACTCGAAAACTCAATAATTGAATCTATACTTGAAGACGATGGCACTCTAGAAAAGCCCCTGAAAACAGCGCATGAGCTTGATTGTCTCCATAATACAAATTCTTCAGATTTGGCAAAAGAGTGTGATCCGAAGTGGGGGAATCGCACCTGTATTATTAGAAATTTATATCAATCTGGCACAAGCGCTTGGCTATCTCGCTCCGAATTTTTAAAGAGACTATACTCGGTACCTCAACTGAGAGTTCTGCAATCGGAAGACTTTCAATTCCTTGAGCCCTTGTCAGGATCCCATCCCAAGGTATCAGCCCTGCATTGCAAATTTACATCGACTGCCCAACTATTAAGGACTTATAAAACAGAGCTGAAAACTGTTGACATTGAGTTAGATGCTGAAGTAAACTATAATGAGCCTAGCAGCTCTGAAATTGAAAATGTTATAGATGGGCCCGTGGTCGCTTGCCCTATTATGCCATCAGGAACCAAGATGGACAAAAATAATGTACAATCCATCCTGAAATGGTTGACGGAGGCATTGTCTAAGGTGGTAGAGAATCATTGAAAATTATCGTTGGCTTCGTGGAATTGTAGGGGTTTTGCCCATCTTTTAAACAAGACAGGCCCTATAGCTCAATTATCTCATTACAACTGTATATGCTTACAAGAAACTTTTGCAATGAATCCCCTACTTCTAGATGGATATAAGGGCCACCAGGTATTTGCCAAACGAGGCGAAAGAGGTAGACCCTTTGGGGGGCTATGGATTGGGGTATCTAATAGCCTAAGTTCAAGGAGGATTCTTGGGAGCCAAAATGACCAACTATTGGCTGTTGAAATAATATACAATATTAAGAATACCACAGAGAAAGTCTTGGTGGTGTGCTTATATAATCCTCCGGGCGCTATGTGCAGAGAATCAATACAAGAAGGGTTACATGAGCTACTGGCCAGTTGGTTAACCATTGAAGGAAATAGTAATGTTTGTGTGGCTGGAGATTTTAACACCCATATGCTTGGGGGAGAGAGGAGCTTTGCTAATCCTAAGCTCCGTTCTAGATGTGTTATGGAGCATGATAAATTGGAGGATGAAGGACTTGATTGGGTACACTTCTTTAGTAGGTGGGAATTTGAGATGTTAAATGGACGCACCAAAAGTGATCATCCAGGTAAACATACTTGGAACAATGGAATTGCGAACAGCACTCTAGATTATATTTTCGTGTCTCCAAGTCTGTTGTTACTGATTGATGATATGATGGTAATATCAAACATATGGAGTGATCATGCTATTCTGGCGTGCTCATTTGACATCCTGGAGAATAATGATCGAGTGTGCACTACGGGAGATCTGAAAATCAACCATGCAGGGACCTGTATCCGCTGGTCGGATAAGAATATCTCTCGCGCTGAGGAAGCCCTAAATAAGTATGGCTATCCCAGTGTCGAAGACTTTAAGAAAATGACCATAGATGGAGTAGAGGACTGGATATACCTGTTCTCCGATCAATATGCCGCAACTCCGGTTGGGACAATGCTCGGTGAGCAGGAGAAATGTCCTACCTATGACAAATTTATTCGAGATACTAAAAGAACTCTGAGGGCGGAACTAAGAACAGCAAAGAAAACAAGTATGACCTGGGATATATACAACATTGTGTCCAAGGAAATAAAGATGAGATATAGGAGGGTGATCAAAGCAAAAAGAAGCTCCGACAGAAATAGAGCTTGGCAAAAGCTAATACAGACTATCTGCTCCCGTAAAACTAGCAGTATATGGGCTCTTCTTAATGAAGCAAGAGGGAATAGGACACGGCAATTAGTTAACCCTATTTCCAGTGTGGAATGGACTGCGTTTCTGGAAAAACGCAACACAACGATCAGAGTCGAGGAGATAATCCCTTTGGGTAACATACCAACGGACCCTGACATAGATATTTCCCATGACTCCATCCTCTCTATGATTAAACGGTTGAAGTCATCCAGGGCACCTGGTCCCGATGGGCTCCCTAATATTGTAATAAAAAGTAGCCCAATCTTTTGGGCCACCCTAATGAATGTATGGTTCTCCAAGATTTTGAGGACAGGGGTACTGCCGAGCACGTGGCAATCAGCCATATTAATACCAATATTTAAAAAAGGCAATCGATTAGACCCTAATAATTATAGATTACTTTCCATGCTAGACAGTACAAGTAAAATATTTGCGTCACTCCTGCTGGAAAAATTACAGATATGGGTTGACCGGGCCAGAATCTTAAGTAAATTTCAATGTGGCTTTAGGCAAGACTACTCAACTAGCCATAACATTTTTGTCATGGACTACTTACGAACTAGAGCCTTGCAAAGCGGACAACCACCCCTCTATGCACTTTACATAGATTTTAAAGCGGCCTTTGATTCTATCCCCCGAGAAAAACTATGGCTGAAGTTACAAAATCTTGGCTGTCCAGATGATTTACTATACTATCTAAGATTGCTACATCAGAACACCAAGGTTAAATTGAAATTAGACCAAGCAGGTCATATGACGGAGGAAGTCACACAAAATAGAGGAGTCAAACAAGGTTGTGTGACCGCTCCCCTAGTATACAATCTGTATGTGCATGACATACCGGCATCTTTAGCCTTGGTAAAAAACTGTCCTCCCAATATTGGTAAAACCCCATGCTTGGTACTTGCATACGCTGATGATTTAGTGATCTTTGACCACACAATCAGTGGTATACGTCGCTCAGCCATAGCGCTCTGGGGATATTCTGAACAAAATGGACTTACAATTAATGTTGAAAAAACACATGTGATGAGATACACATGTAAAAGGTCCGCGCGTGTCTCTCTATGCATTGACAGAGTTGTAATTTCATATGTCCCTGAATATAAATACCTCGGGATTGAATTTGAACCCAGAGGTGACTACACGAATTGTAAACGCAATCGGAAAATAAGAGCTGCCCAAATTACTGCCTTATTTAAAAGTTTTACAATTAAACAGGGTGGTTACACATTATGTGGATCTAGACACCTCTATATACAGGTACTAGCGCCCATGATGGTGTATGGATTGGAATCATTAATTAAGATGGATCTAAATTGGTTACAAATTATCGAGGGAAAATACTGGAGGAAGATACTAGGACTTCCGGTATGTATCCCTATGGCTCTCCTCAGACTCGAGTTGGGTCTGATATCATTAAAAGCACAGATATTAAAGAAAAGGGCCGGATTTTACTTAAAAATGGTGAATGGCGCGGGTAATGCCCTGCTAACGACATTTGCCCTGAATAATAATAATGAAAACACCCTCAGTGATTTCAAAAAACAAATGGAACAACTGCTCAAAGAAATTTGCTGGAATCATCGTGTAGGGACTTTTACGGAGGCTATGCAATCCTGTATGGGGAGACGAGTTGAGTTATGGGATTGGCTAGAGAACTATGAACATCTGCGCAAATTAAAAAGGTATAGGTTCATGGAAACTAGATTATATACATTCAAGAAACCACAGAAATACCTGATGATATGCCCGTCCCCAAGATTAAGGAGGTTTATACTTCTATTAAGAATGGAATATCTTCCCATTAAGATGACCACTGGTATTATGGAAAAGATACCCAGAGAACAACGCTATTGTCGCCTGTGTAAGAACCAGGAAGCTCTGGAGACAGCTAAACATGTACTAACCGAATGCCAGGGTATGATGGTTGACATAAAACTGCACTTAAGAATGTTTGTACATAATTGGGAGACTATTGGAGACATGTTGTTCTGGAATCATTGTGTAAACACCAACAGTATGCGTCTGCTAGCCGCACTCTATTCCATTTGGCTAAGAGTGGAAGATGAGCTGGGTATATCGATATGAGGAGAGCTAGCCATCGCACTGGATAGAACCATGGGATAATACAGACCAGTATATGCATTTTAACCGCTGACATGACAAGAAAGAATCAAAACCATGCCCATGTGTAATCATGGTGTGTTATTTTACGAAGAATTTTTATTTAATTTTAATTTTATGTTTATGGTGTTTTGAATTTTGTATTGAAAGTAATTAAGATGTACATGTGTAAAGTTTGAATTTTTAAACTATATCACATTAAAGATATTATTATTATTATTGGGTCTGGTCTAGGAAAGACAGCACATCAGGCACGGTACTGGATCAGCTATGCCCGTCGACGGGTTCACACAGGATCTGCCCTCCTAGTCTGTGGGTATTTTAATCAGCTGGATAGCGAGTTCCACAGGTAATCCTAGTGGTGGCAAGCCAGAGAATTTCAGGATACTGCTTCAAAAGGCCTTCTTGCACCACAGCGCTTTACGGGTTGGAAGGATACATTTAAGTATTTGGGCCTTCTAGAAATCAATAACTATCTATTGCTGGCAAGAGTCTGGCATCTGGATCTGGAAGAATATTAAAGCTGGATGTAGAATGCTGGATCAGAGTGCTTCGCTGGAATCAGGTAAGTGAGTAGATCTGTGAGTCCCTATGTGTTGTCAGCTGTCTCTATTTATGCTTTAAAGTGACATCACCAAGCGGGTGTATGAGCCGGCTTAGCTAAGCTTGCCCCTGTGAGCTGGGGTCGGATCTGAATTAAAGGATGAGTTATTAAATTTGACCGTCAGCTCTGGTCATGGAATTCTGTCTGGTCTAGGAAAGACAGCACATCAGGCACGGTACTGGATCAGCTATGCCGGTCACCTGGTTCGCACAGGATCTGCCCTCCTAGTCTGTGGGTATTCTAATCACCTGGGTAGTGAGTTCCTCAGGCAATCCTAGTGGTGGTAAGCCAGAGAATTTCAGGATACTGGTTCAAACACAATTTCCAAACTGTATGCAAATTTCCACGAATGTGTGTGTTTAACATAGGAATGTGTGTGTAACTTTTCACAATTCTAGGGTTCATACATTTCCCATAAAACCACATATACTGCCATTCCTGTCCAGAACATGTCACACAGTTCTACCGCCTCTTCACACGTGCAGCCAAAAATGTAATTAACAACTCTGTCCTTTTTATATTTTTCACCACTTTGAATAACAAGTTATGAGTCTTTTAAAAATTGTGAATTGTTCATTCTTAACAGCAGATGGTCACTTGGCTCCACCCTTTGTCTCTCCTGGGAGTCCAGTGCATCCCCCTCCGTGGGGAAGTGACTTCCAGGAGCAATTTACGACCACCTTCACACCTCTGTTTCTTGGGCTGAACTCCTGTCATTGTTCCTTCTATTTCCATAGACACAAGTCTGGGCTAACCCGCAATTACCACCTCCCAGTGAGTTTCTGCTGAGAGGAAGGCCCTCCTTCTGGGAGAAACCTGGTTTTCCACTTCTTGCAGCTCAGCCAGGCTAATTAACTTCTTAAACCCAGCAAAAAACGAATTTGTTGATTCAAACATAAATACATTACTTTCTTAGCCTTAACATCTGTGGGATCATAAACACAACTAAGATCTGTATTCCTTTTTGGCAACAATCCTTTTTATGTTTGCTAGTCCAGCAGACGTTTAGTTAAATACTTTGAAGTTTCATCAGGGCTCCTCTGACAGCTGTCATCCACAGGTATCCCAGGGTACTGCACCCAGATTTTGACAGAGGCTGTCAGTTTATAGACAATCCACTTTGTCTGATGAATGTGTTGCTCTTCACATTAGGACTTTGTATGTTCACAATGCTTCATGTTGTGTTGTAGGCATTTTGGAGTTTTTAGCAACAAAGCAAATATCATTTGAAGGCACATTTTGGGGTTTCACTTGTAAAGTGCTGCATATGTCTCTGCACTCTGTTTGCTGTTCATGGAGCACACTGGCACATCTTCTGCTGAGTGTGCTCTATTCCACCGCACATGCACCATGGGTGGCAGGTTGTGCATCCCTCCTTTTGTGTGCTGAAGCACATGGTTTTTGTAGGTGCTTGGCGCGCACAAGGGCTTTGCCGCCATTGTTGCCATTTCTTTCACCATAACTGGCAGGGTAATGCCGCATAGCATAGCGGAGTGGGTCAACACATCCCACAGAGCGAAATCGACTTGCAAATCGAAACCAGGCAGTGTCATTCCCTTTTTTGGTAAGACAGCTCTGTGTGTGAGTGAACTGGGTTGAACTGGGTTGAAATTCAGCAGACACAAGACATGCCTTTAGGTAAGTGTTGAGGACCTAGCATATGTGTGGCCAGTAGGCAACCTCGCACAAGATTTCTAATGTTGTGTGAAAACCCATATGACCAGCAGTGGTTTATGTCATGGGAGTGGTTCAACATCAGGCTTTGGAATGTGGTAGATACCACTGACTGGTCGCAGCCAGATAGGGCTCTCCTTACCAACAAACCATCTTATATCCGGAACATCTTGGAAAGCTCATCTTTATCAGGATAATCCGACTCTCTAAGAGGAAAATTCACAGGGTTTTCAATGTGTTAATATAATTTTCCAATGATTGTGTCCTCTTTCTGTACAGTGATCAAATCTACATCTGGGGTATCTCTACTCTGGGCAGTCAAGAGTTCACTATTCGCACAAGTTTGTGACCTGGTGATAGCAGTAACTTGGATTACTCCTGCTGAGCTCTGGATTTGGCCAGCTGGTCTGCCAGGTCATTCTGAGTCTTATCCCTCTATTTTGGAATTACCTCTTATCTTCTTCCAATAGATGGTCATCTCATTGGAGGTCACCAGATCGTCAATTGAATGGATCAGTTTAGCATGCTTTAAGGATTTTTTGTTGGCACAAAGCATGTCTTCCAGTTAATCAGGTTCTCCACTAACCCATTCCTGGCATAAGAGTCAGTGAGTTGGTGGTGCACTGCAGTGAAGATGGCTTGATGAAGGGCCACCTACTTTGCAATCTGACTTCTTCAGGGTCCTATTTTATAACCAGCAGAGCATTCCAGGGTGTCATTCACCCAGGCATTCCCAATGATAGCCACCAGTTATTTTTCCCCGTTGTTGTCAACATGGTAGGAACACCCATCCACATAAACTGTGGATATCCCCTGACATGTGTCTTTTTCATAGACCTTGTGTGCTGAAGTTAAGTACGGCTCCTTGTTGTTGTTGGTCATTCAACTTCCTCCTCAAGACAGTTTTCATTAAGACAATCATGCAAGTCCACCAACCCTTGCGCTAAGGAACTCTTCTTGTTTTGGCCATATCTGACCTCCACAGGAAAACCTTGCATGGAGAGAATTGAGGAAGTAATTCTGGAATTACTAACATTCCCTGCGTGGATTCTGTCACTGTGGAGATATTGCATGGGTTGGTGAAGAAACTCTACAATGATGTGCTCACCCTGGATGAATGGGTGTAAAGACTGGAGGGGGTATCTGTACTCCTGCCCTCTATATGGCTGAGTAGAAGAATAGAGCACCCCAGCCAAGGTTCTCCATTTGGTAGCTTGGCTGAGCAACCAAGGCTTAAGATCTCACAAGGTGATGCAGGCTGGATCTTAAGTACAGTGTAGTTCCCAAGCCCCCCACAAAGGAATGTCCGCACACTATGCCATGTGATAACAAAGTTCTTTATGTAAATAAGGTTCAATATATATACACAATTAAATAACACACTTTGTACTTTGGCAAATCTAAAATGGAAAATATATACAATATGCCTCATTACAAGGTTGGCAGTCTGGTAATAACGATACTCGTAAGAGAAAATCGGCATCGTTTACCGGACCAGTGCATTATGACCCATGATGCCGGTGCTACCTGTATCTGCAGGGACCCATTGTGACTGGGTAGCACCTACCCGGAATGGGCACAGGCACAATGCAGCCCTGCCAGTAACATTGGCATGCCGTAAGTAAGTGCACATTACAAGGTTCACGGACATGCACTCACTGGCATCCAGATGCCTGTAGGAATGGGTACCATGAGGCCGTTAACACTGGCATCGCAGGGAAGCCGTTAATAGCAATCTGCTGTGTTGAAACCTGCCACAGGTGCACACAATCAGCACAGGTGGAGGCAATGGAGTCTGGCACAGCACAAAAGGAGCACACCCAAACAACACACCCCTTGCAAAGACAACATGCTACCATTAGCAATTGCAATTCTGGGGCTAGAGGACATGCCTGCACTGCTACTACTCCAGCAGGCATTGAACCAGTGAATGCAGCAGAGGTGCAGGAGGAGAATGAGTGTGAGACAGGGCCAGCACATACCACTAGGACAGGCAGTTGTACACCGCAGGCAGCCAGCAATACCTCACCTAAGGGCCAGTCCATTTGACCTAATCCCTGCACAGATCCACACCCTGTACCGCCTGGACAGGGACACCATATTCAAAATAGTGGACCTCATCCATTACGACCTGGTAAGCCTCATCAACATCCGGACAGGCATCACCCCTTTGCTGAAGGTAGTGTATGTGCTGCACTTCCTTGCCACATGCACCTACCAGCACACCGAGGGGCAGCTGCATGGCACCCCACAACCATGTTTCTCCTGTGTGATCAACCAGGTGCTAGATGCCCTCCTGAAACATGGAAGGGACCACATATATTTACCACGGACTGTGGAGGAGGTGAATGATACCAAAATAGCATTCTATGTACTGGCAGGCATGCCTAACGTAATTGGTGCCATCGACTGCACCCATGTAGAGCTGGTAGTGTACCGCAACAGGAAGCTCTACCATTCCCTGAATGTCCAGATGGTGTGCGAATTAATCACGCATTGCTGTGCAAGATTCCCGGGATCCACACATGATTCCACGATGCTGCGCAACTCCACGCTTCCCTGCTACATGGCACGATGTGCTGCACAACGTACCTGGCTGTTGGGTAGGTGCAACAACAGGGCAATGAGGGGCATTGCCTGGGGGGGGGGGACCAAGCATAGGCAACCTGTCTACTAACTGGGGTATGAGGGGTGTTGCCGGGGGGACCACAAGCATAGGCAAACTGTCTGCTGGCTGGGGTAAGAGGGGTGCTGCTGGGGGGAGGTGGGGACCCACAAGCATAGGCAACCTGTCTGCTGGGGTATAAGGCGTGTTTCCGGGGGGCCACAAGCATAGGCAACCTGTCTGCTGGCTGGGGTATGAGGGGTGTTGCCAGGGGGAGGGGGGCCCACAAGCATAGGCAACCTGTCTGCTGGCCGGGGTATGAGGGGTGTTGCCGGGGGGGAACCACAAGCATAGGCAACCTGTCTTCTGGCTGGGGAATGAGGGGTGTTGCCGGGTGGACCACAAGCACAGGCAACCTGTCTACCGGCTGGGGTATGAGGGGTGTTGCCAGAGGGAACACAGCGACCTGGGTGAAAAAACTGGGACCCCAATCACCTCGACAGAATGTTCGATGCAGCCAATGGATGCAGATGTGGCATGCCTACACAGCTGTGCGTAAATGCAAGCAACAAACACAGCGCCCACCCCAGCACATGCACCTTGCACAACATCGGACATGATGAACCACGGGTACCACAATGCACCACCCTGCAGGCACAATGCCTGGAATACATGAGTGGAGCAAAGTCCATCACAGGACATGCAGCCATGCCTGGGGCAAATCCAACTACCACACATGGAAATCTCTGTCACTGCACCAACCCCACAGGTACACCACAGACCAGTATACCAGCCTAGGTGTCTCTAAGGAACACTTACAATTGCAATGGTGCAAGCAAGGAAACTTATGTAATCATTGATCAGTTACCACCACTAACATATGAGTGAGCGGTGCAGGACCCATCTGCTCCACCATGACAGTACACACCCAGCCCTCTCACAGAAATGTTTGCCGTCACTGTCAGACCATACCACCATTGCCATTGGACCTTGGTCATATGGGGAAGGCAGTAATGGACAAGTACATGGTGATATCAAGTAGCCGTGAACATGATTAGCAAAGCACAGTGTATCATGAGGCACAACAGGCAAACATGTCATGATGCATGCCACATGTATAGTACACATTTCAAATGCATCACACCCATCAGATGTCGGCAGATGATGGTCTTTATCAACTCATTTATGTGAGTGCCTCACCTCATGGAAAGGTCCCTTAGACGTGAATGGCACCCATACCCCCCAAGTATGGGTCATCCCTTAGTGCACTTGGCTCCCACTATGAGGAAATGCCAAGTGCAGTCATGATGAATCTGTGGCATGTGACCATGAACACTGTACAGGCATTGCACACACGGAATGACAACAATGTTCACAAATACACTTTCCATTACTCCTGTGCAGGTGATGCCGGGTATCCCCTGAAGCCGTGGCTCCTGACTCCCATCAGGCAACCAGTCAACAGGCACGAAGAGGACTACAACCATGCATGCACTTGTGTTATGATTGAGCAGACTTTTGGCCTGTTGAAAGCCCATTTCCTCTGCCTCAGCAGGTCGGGGGGGGCACTCATATACAGGCCTGAGAAGGTGGGCAAGACAGTGTTGGCATGTGCCATGCTGCACAACATGTACATTTGGCACACCGTAACCCTGCCCCCTGACACACACCAGATTCCACCAGAAGAAGAGGAGGATGATGGTGGAGAAGATGCATATCGACCATAGCACAATGTGAATGAAGGACGAGTAGTACGCCAAACTTTGATTGTACATTACCTTTGATAGACTGTGTTAGACAAGGCACTTGGAATGGGGGACACTGAGCATTGGGCACTGTTAAAAAATAAATTGACACACACTCAAAAAGCAATGTCCAGTCATGTGTTTTTCTTTTGCACACCAGGTGAATTAAATGATTCATAACTATGTACATTGAACAGAAACCCCTCAATGTGCAACAAACCACCCCCTCCCATCCTCCCCCTAGCATCCCCACACACCCCACCCCCCCAACATCCCCACACACCCACCCCCCCACCCTCCTCTTCCAAACATCCCCCACACCCAGGCCCCCCAACCACCTCCCCCCAACATCTCCACACATCCTCGCCCCTCACCCCCTGCACCCATTTCAAGTTCAACTGTGTCAGGCTACTGACGCCCCCATTTGGGTGGAGGGGGTTGCCCGTCTGGCCGGTGAAGACTGCACATTGACCTGCTCACTGGGCTCTCCGGGGTTGAGCTGGTCGAGGGGGGGGTTGTGGGTCAGGCTCTGCAGCGCGATGTTGGGCCATGGTGGCCACCAACTGGGTGACTGCTTCTGTCATTGCTGCCATGCCCTCACGCACATGCCGGGCCACACAGTAGATGGCACGGCTCATTGTCCTTTTGTTATCTTGCATGGCCTTTTGTTTGGCTTCCCGTCTGCTATGTATTGTCTGACCATATCCTGTATGGCCTTCTGGCACTTATCCCTGCGGGATAACCACCTCTACATGTCCAAGATGGATTCTGAAGCTGGTGGTTGCACAGCAGGTGGTGGTGTCTGCGTGGTTCCAGGGATGCATGCTACCACAGGCATGTCCTCCATAGAGCTACGTCCATCAGAGCCAGGTTCGGAGGAGAACACTGGTGTAGACGGCATGGTAGACCTGCGTTGTCCGCTTCATCCTGTTCCTCATCCTCCTCTGCGCTATGTTGGGTGAATTGTGCCACCTCACCCATGTCACTCGTGGCTGTTCACTGCGGCCCCTCGACATCACTGGCCGCTGGTGATGCATCCTCCTCCATATGAGGTGTCTGATGGGGGGCCAGAGTTTTCTTGGCTGTGACCTTTGGGGCCGGTGTGCCTTTTGGCATGCATTTATTGATGGCACCAATGTGTCCGGGCTGGGGTTCCTGACTGTGTTGGAGCTAGCTGCTCCTCTTGGTCTATGGCCTGTGCGCCTGTTGGCTGGTGGGCTGTGGTTTGGGAGCAGTGGTTTTCCTTGGGCAAGCCCTTCACTTCAATGGCCTGATGGCATCATCGTCCCCTCTGCTCATGCATGCAGGTGATTTTTTGATAGTTGCAGTGTGTTCTGCATCGCTGTCTTGATTCCATGCCTGTGGGGGACGGAGAGGCAGGGCATCAGTCATGGGTGAACGTACATCCTACATAAATCAACATTAGTACATTTGGAGTCATGTGCATTGTCATGTGCATGTTGGAGGGGTGGCCATGGTGCTTACAGGAGTTGGGGGGGTGTATTGTTTGGGCATCCTTCTGGTGCAGCCATGATGTCCATGGTGTCTGTTTGGTGACATACAGGTGTGTCGTGGCTTGTGTGCTGTAGCCATGCCTCAGGGGCTGTGTGCCATGTGCTGTTTGGTTGTGTCTCAAGTGTGCAAATGGTAGTGATGTGTGCACCATGCATTGAGATGGCACAGCAGTGAGGCCTGCATCTTGACAGTAATATATATGTGTGTGTGTGCATGCATATGTTGCTTGTGTTTGCAATTGTGGACTCATGTGGTTTGTGTCAGTGGGGTTTGTAGTGTGTTTTCATGGCAGCGATGTAGGGTTTGAGTTAGGGCTGACTTTAGATGGGAGGTGATGGGCCTTGTATTTGCTCTCATCTACTTGCTAATTGTTCTCCAACATTATACTTGGGGTATTAGGTGTGTGTGGTGACTTTTGTATTACGCTAAAGGTCACTTACCATCATTGTCCGATGATGGGCTTCCTATCTCTGAATGCCCGACTCCCTCTATGGCTTCCATGTCCATTACAGAGCTGCAGGTTTCCTCCCACCGTGCAAGCTTTAGGAGTGATGTTGCTCCCCACCTGTTGCCTGGACCTGACTGTGGTTTACTGACAAGATGTTTTGAACATGCAGCAGCAGATCATCCCACCGTTTTCTGCAGTCTTTCACACTGTGTGGGGTTGTCCCCACCGCAGAGACCTTCTGGGCCACCTCCTCCCAGATGTTTTTCTTCTTTATTTGGGCGGCACGGTGCAAGTCTGGACAGAACACGACATCTGCATGCTGGAACAGGGTGTCGGAAAGCAAGTTTAGCTCATCATCGCTAAAATGGGGCTTATGCAGACGAGGTGTGCCTTTACAGGTAGTCTTAGACATCTACTTGCTAGCAGGGTACACAGTTTGCAAATCCAGGTTCTGTAGGTAGAGGATTGCAATGGATTGTGTTTTTCAAGATGGCCGCCGGTGCATTTCCTGTTCCGGCGCGATGATGTGGCTTCCAGTACTACCACTTCCGGTGCCGGTATTTACGATGTCGGTATCAGGGGTACCGTTCTTTACAGCATCTAGGATGCCTGTGCCCGTGCCTGCGGCATGGATGATGCCACTTTTGGTGGTTTGGAGGGCCTTACCGGCATGCCTGTGCAGCCATTACCGGCATGCCAGTATGCGCGTGCCTGCTGACTCGAATCAACCGTTGATTCCGGCAGCAGTGCAACACGGACATGGTTGCACCGGCATGCTGGTAATTAGGTATTTTTACAGGCCAACTCGTAATGAGGCCCAATGTCTATGTGGTACCACTATTAACTATTGACTCTTTTAAAATGCACCAATTGCTGACAATTTCTAATGGCATACAAATCAAACAGTAATGTGCATCAGCATGAGAAATAGGAAGGTAGACAAGTTGGGTTAAACAATGGCAGTATAGTACTTTCGCTACTAAAACGCAGTTCTGTGTGAGGACCACCCCCACCTGGGCAACCTCTAATAAAGTGTATTAAAAAGCCCAGTCCATATATGCTTAAATACTCTTGTTTCCTGGTAAGAAATGTTCCACTATCCCAATGTACCTGAGTTAGCAGATTCGTTGACGGCTCACCAACGGATTACCCATGACCGGACACTCTTTAAAGCAGGAGCCACTGTAGTCGTGATTCGGTGAGGAATATGTGAAAACTGTCGTCAGGAGAGCCGCTTTGAATTTTATTGTGCTCGTCGACAATCGATCGTGGACGTCCTGCATGGATGAGGCATTTGGTGCACCCCGATCACAGAGTTTGGTGCAGCAAAGAGAATTTGGTAACGAGCATAGGCCCAGCAGGGGCATCGGTTTTCGACATTGGCGTTGACTGTCAGGACTCGACCATGGCTGGATCTTCACTTGTCAGAGTCTTTGTGGACTTCAGGTGGTGGGAAATGCGCCAGCGGATTCTCCTCGGTTGTCAGCAACCTCAAATTTCTATGGTGGGAAAAAGCGATTGACGGTGATGGCAAGGAGTCCTTGGCTTAAATGTTCTTAGGCAATGCAGCTCCAGTCGAAGAGATTACGGCAGTTCTCCGAACTCCAGTCGACAGTGATTGATGTCGACGGCCTTGATGTCCTGGTGCTTACTTCAATTTTTCTCGCCGGACCCGTCTCCGGTCTACAGCTGTTTGAGACTGACTTCCAGGGTGCCTTGATGAAGAACAACTTCTGCACAATGTTCCCTCGTAGCTCGGTGAGAGGTCTGCTAAACAAATCCTCTCTTGGATTACTCCTTGTAGACACAGCAGCTTTCAAATTTCGTTGACAGTGTGCAGCAGAAAACCTTCTTCTTCAGCTTGGCTTCAAGGATAGGCAGCTTCAAGTTTCAACTTCAGCTTCTGCACAATTCTGGTAAGTGAGAGGTCCGCAGATATACAGCTCTGTCTCTCATTCAGACTGTTGAGCTAAGCTCAGGCAGCCAATCATTCGGAAGGACATTCATGTAGGCAGGCAGCCAATCAGGCTCACAGTGCATTCAGGCCATTCACTTCCACCCAGACATTCCTAGCAGGGAATGTGGATTGGGGCAAGCACCAAGCCTTTCAGCACACCACACTGCAGGTTTGGTCAGCCTAGGTTACATGGGGGAAACCAGACGTGGACTTCCTGCTCACTGTTCTCAGAGAGACACAGATCCACCTCAATGATGAGGCCCAACAAGGCTCAAACATGTGTATGGGGTTGCTGTTGGTCCTCTTGTTCAGAAGGGAATTGCCATAGCATTTCGGTGCTGGACTGCCCATGTGGACGGGACAAAGACTGATATGAAAATGGATATTTCCCATCTTTGAAAGGTACAGTGAGCAAAAGGCAGATGGCTGCGAACTCTCAAAGTGGTTGCAAACCACTGAACAGGTTATCATGCCATGTTCTTTCAAGAGAGGGCTCCTGCTACTTCATTATGTGGCAAACTCAATATTTTTTGAAAAATGGAGATCTGTGGAACAACTTTCCTATTTTTGGCACACTTGTTCTCCTGTGTAACTTTTTAATGTGTTCACTTTATAATGTTATGATAGTATATTATATGAAATGGCATGTATAACATGCCTACACACAAGTGTTTCAAGGCACGATGAGGCAAGGGAGGGAGAACAGAGGGAAGACAGAGACAACAATCTTACTAGGCAAGGTGACATTAAGATCGCTCAGGGGGAAAAGTGCAGTGGGAAAGGGAGAGGGGGCAATGCACTACATAGGATAAACAGTAAAATAAATAAAACAATACATAAAAAGTGTGGCCAGCTGGTGGCAAGTGAGAGGGTAAGTGCAGACATCAGTTGTCAAGTGCTGGTAGGGGGCTGTAGGGATACAGAAACAGCCCCTTAGTGCAAAGGTTTCCAGGGGCAATGCAGGTGTGCAACTGGCAGGGAGGGGACCTGGGCCCGAGATCAGAGGGTAACCAGTGCAGTTTCAGTTTCAACCAGGAGATCATCAGGGGAGAAGAGGAGAGAAAGCAGAAGCAAAGAGGAAGGTCTTGAAGTGCTTCCGGAACCAGATATGGTTCTCCTCAAGTTTCAGAGAGGCAAGGAGGCTGTTCCAGAGGGAGGCCCCAGCTGAAGAAAGAGATCTACCACTAACTTGTTGCATGGAGATCAACTGACCCTGAGGGAGTTGGAGGCGGATGGGCAAAGAGCTCGAGAAGGAAGATATTTAGGAAAAGAGAGTTGAAGGTATTGAGGCCTCAGGCCCCAGAAGGCCTTGTGGACAATGCAGAAGGTTGTGAAATTCATCATCACTGCCACTGGGCACCAATGCAGATATTTCATTCCTGTAGAGATACGATCCCTGGGCTTGATGCCAAGGACAAGTCTTGCAGTCCTGTTTTGAATGAGTTGCAGAGGGCGGAGAGTAGAGGCAGGCAGATTTAGAAAGAGGCTGTTGCAGTTGTCCAGCATAGAGAGAACCAGAGCTCTGGAGACATTGAGCTTCTGGGGGAAGGAGAGGAAAGGAAGAATACCTATGAGAGGATAAAGCTGGCAGTTGTTATGCTCACCTGGTCTCCAGGGGGCATAGCACGTAGCCGCACAAATGATGTCTGCACTGGCGTGGCACTGCTTTAATGATGATACTTGCTCTCGTCTTCTTCCTTGATATCACCCCAGGAGGCGTTTGTCTTGGAGTTGTGTGTTGTAGGCTCTCCGTCCTGCAATCTCTAGCAGGGGTGCAGTAAGCACAGTCTTTGCCCGGACCTAGTTACTTCATTGATCCAGAGTGGCTGTGGCTGAGTCTGGAATAGCTGGATTAAGCAGGTAAGTCTCTATGCCAATGGATGCCGACCCCGGGTGAGTATTGGATGCTGGTGCAGATACCTTCTTCTATGATAGGGTGGCGGTTCGGAGATCAGCTGAAGCCATGACCGGTTGGATGAAGTACTGCAGGTAAGGCCTTCGTTGCTGTACTAACTCCTATTCTCTTCTCTTTCTTCTCTCAGGTACCGATGGATTGGAATCTGGGAACAGGCGTGGCTGTAGAAGTTCGAGGACTGAGCAGACACAGTGAACGTTACGCTGCAGGAGTGCAGAATAACGCGAAGCATATTCTTCCTGCAGGGTGTGGCTTAAATAGCCTTGCAAGTAGTTCCAGGTAAAGTAGTCCCTTTACCACACCCTGCCCTTCAGGTAAAGTAGTCCCTCAGCCACACCCTGGTTGTGCAGAAAGGCTCAGCCTCACTAGGCTGAATAAGTAGTCCCAAGTAGTTCAACACATATTATGAGCCTGGTGCCAACGGCGCCAGGACTGACTCCAGGAGGTTCTAGGACACTCCTTTGGGGCTAGATAAACCCATTTTGGGTGCCAGTGACTGGGGTGGTCCCATCAGTTCCAGGGGTTTTGAAGCACGCACGATGCCAGCAGTGTGACTTCTCAGAGATGTCAGCGATTTGAGCAGAGAGGGAGAGAGTGGAGTCAAAGATGACCCTGAGGTTTTTAGCCTCACAGGTGGGAGCAGGAAGAGGACCAAGCGAGGCCGGCCAGAGAGTGACAGGAAAGGAGGGAGCAGGTGTGCGATAAGGAAAGTCTTGGTCTTACTGGCATTAAGGCAGAGATCATTGGCGGCACACCACTCTTGGATAGCAAACAGACAGTCAGAGATGAGAGAAGGAGAAGAGTTGGTGGAAGGGAGCCTGAAAATGAGTTGAGTGTGATCCGCATAGCACTGAAAGTTGGGGCAGAAAGTGGCAATGTGGTGGGCAAGAAGTGCCAGGTATTGTTGAACAGCCAGGGAGAGAGGTTAGACCCCTGGGGAACACCAGAGGTAGAGATAGAGTTAGAGGCGAAGAAGGACCCAAGTTGGACGTGGGAGGGCCAATCGGAGCGGAAAGAAGTCAGCCAAGCCAGGGCCTGATCGGTGATACCTAGGTTATCATGGAGACGGTTGAGCAGGATGGCATGGTTGACTGTGTCAAAGGCAGAAGAGAGATCAAGTAAGATGAGGACACAAGGGGTGTTGGAATCGAGGTTGAAGAGCAGGTCTTCACGGATGTTCAGGAGTGCAGTTTCTGTGCTTCTGCCAGCATTGAAGCCAGACTGATGGTCATGTAGACAATTAACAGATTCAGTGTTAAGATTAAGCTGGGAGATGGGCAGCTTTTCCAGGCGTTTGCCCAGGAAAGGAGTGATGGAGTTTGGGAGATAGTTAGCCAGGCAGGAAGGGTCGGCAGAGGGTTTATTAAGAGGAGGGTGCAAAAGGGAGTGCATCAGTAGGGATGGGAAGACTCCATTTGCGAAGGAGTGGTTGCAGAAGTCAGCCAGAGCAGGAGCCTGGGTGTCAATGCGGTCCTTGATGGTTTCTGAGGAACAGGGGTGAACCTGTTTGGAGGAGACTTTCATAGATCTGACTTGTCTAGAAACCTTGTCTTGGGAGAACAGGGGAAAGGCAGCAAAGGAGGGAGGAGAGGTGGCCAAAGAAGGGCCAGAGGAAGAGCAAGGTGTAGAGGGAGGAGGGGGAGAGGAAGCAAGAGAGGACAGGATGTCCGGAGTTTTAGAGATGAAATGAGAAGCCATGGCCATGCAGAGGGCCTGGGAGGGGACAAGAGTGGTAGAGACTGCAGCAGGATTGGCCAGCTCCTTGCAGATGTTAAAGAGTTTGGCTGAGTTGTTAGATGCCGCAGAGACATGGGCTTGGATGTGGGCTCTCTTCTTGGTGCGGACGGAGAGCCGGTATTGCCTTTGGAGCAGGCAGCAGGCCAGCTTGTCAGAGGATGTAACGGAAGCATGCCATTTCCTCTCTGCCACCCTGCACTTGCGTTTAAGGGTGCGTGGTCTGAGTTTCACTTGGCTTTGGGCTTCAATCGGATCCTCATGACAGGGGCAAGAACATTGAGAGTATCATATATAGCAGAGTGGAGCATGGAAAGGGCTGTGTCAGGGTATGAGTCAGCCAAAGGGGGAGGGAGGGGTGAGAAAGTAGCGGCAAAAGCCTCAATTAACACACGTTTCATGGGTCAGATAACTGAGAAGGTAGGTGACAATGCTAGAGTTGGCTTGGCCTGAGGGGTACAGAGGGTGAGCTGGGAGGAAAGGAGAAAGTGATCGCTCCAGGAGAGAGGAGTGGTGAGAGGGATAGAAAGGGGTAGGTCTGAAGAGATCAGAACATCCAGAGTGTACCCTGCAGAGTGAGTCAGGCCAGAAGGGAGAATAGAGAGTGAGAGATAGTCACAGAGGTTTCAAAAGAGTCCAGAGGAAGGACATGCAACATCCAGGTGGATGTTAAAGTCTCCAAGAAGAGGTTTTGAGTGGTTGAGACAATGAGGGAAGAGGAGATGTCCACCCACTCAGAGAGGAAGGTGGAGATCTGACCAGGTAGCCAATAGATGTAGCCCCACTAAGGGAATGGCCAGGAGAGAGAGAGAGAGAGCAGACAAGGCATTTGAATGAGGAGTAGGCCTGAGTAGGAATGACAGAGGCAGGAATCCACTCGGGGTAGATCAGGGCTACACCCTGTCCGGATTGGTTGAATCTGGGTGTGGAGAGGATCTTGTAGCCATCAGGGAGGAGAGTGTCAAAGCTTGTGACAGAGCTGGCCATGAACCATGTCTCTGTGAGACCGAGGACATTGAGGTCAAGTTCCTCCAGGAGGTGGCAGATGTCAGAGGAGTGTTTGACAGCTGAGCGAGAGTTGAGAGTGGCAATATGGAGAAGGCTGCCATCCTTGAAAGACCTCTGAGGAAGGGTACAAATCAGAGGCACACCCTTCAGAGGTGTAGAAGAAGCCAGAGGGGGGCAGAAGAGGAAGGAGGAGAGGGCAAGGTAGCCAAGGAGGAGACAGCGGGGGGAGGCAAGGAAGCCGTGGGGGGAAGAGAGGGGACAGCAGGAGAGGAATGGAAATTCATGAGGCATGGGAAGTATCTATCAAAGAGGAGACGGTTGGCTTGAGGGTCTTGGACCAAGACAGTACCATTCAGGTAAACATGCTGTATGGGGAACCCACTCCCTGTACTCCCCATTGGAAAGAGGTTATATTCACTCCTTCGTTTCATCTTGAAACATGAATCATTTAGTGTAGAGAATTGTTATCAATAATTAATCTAGATGTTCAGCTCTTTTGCTTTGCGAATCATACACTACCTTTGTAGAAACGACTTTGTGATTTATTTTTAAAAAGATATGTGAAAAAACAAAAAAGGGTCTATTGTCAACAGAGAAAGATGTGTAAGATAGTCAAGCACTCTCAGAAATCGGGTGTTTTAAGTGAGGTGAAAGTTGTGGGGTGCTTTAACAAGAAGGTGTGACCAAGTGCAGGGAGGGAAGGTAAAGAGAGAGAGAAGGGGGATAGTGGGAGCCAAGCAGTAAGGGCAGGGCACATTGTTGTGCCTTCTCTTTTGGTTTTTTAAATCTCAGGCTCCAACACCCTCAAGTGTGACTGCGGCGTTCGGAGACAGTGATTACAAAACAAAAGGAGAGGGTTCACCGAACTAATTGATAGCTGTGCAACCACATCCTTTTTTTTGTTTGTGATAGGTACCAACCCCCGACTCCAAAAAGCCCTTTTACTCATCATAGCTGAGTGGTTAAAGGGCTGCCTGCAAGGTCTGGTCCTCTTCGTTTTCTTAATCAAAAGCTCAAAACCCATAGGCAACCCTTTACCCATATGGCTCTGTTGAGCTTAAGAGCTGTCTAAGATGTTTGTTGGCTCTAGAGCTAGTCCGGTGAGCCCAGCAGATCCCTGCCTATGGACACTTTATGAAGACTGCCAGAGCTCCACCCCATCTAGCCCAGGCCCACTTAAAGCCCTTGTTACACCAAACATAGACTGTGACACTTCTTGGCACTTGACCCTTCAAAATCACTTAATGCAATGCATCAATATCAGGTAAATGAGCTACCTACATACAACCCAGTTTTAGCATGGCTGGTTCCACACAACATAGGTGTGTTAGAACAGTAAAATAAATGTGGGTGGATTAGCAATGTTCTTAGTGTGCACATGTGCAGATGTAAATGAGCTGCACCTCATTCACACCTGCGCCCTGCAAACATTTACCCAATAAAAAGGCAGTATTTGAACATTGGCAAAATGAAATACCAATTTGACCGTAGTGAGCATCGCAATCACTATGGCTGCAAGACTAACCCTTGAGAATGAGTGTAGTGCCACATGGATGGGTGATGTTAATGGATGAACCCAGCATTTTGGGGTTTCTAGAAGGCCCTCAAATATTATTGTTCATGATTGGCATATCCTTATCCTTAGATCGTGTATCCCCAATACTGTTAGTGTTATCAAATGCACTTCCATGGTCTTCCTTTGTAAGGGTCCAAGAACGGGTCTGTGATGGTACCTCCCAATAATTTGTCAACTTGTGAATCACTGGGATACTTTGTGCCCATGCCTCAAGTGTATGCTTGGGTTTTGTACTGAATGCCTGCTTCCTACTACCATCTTCAATGGGAATCTGCAACTTTAGTGGGTGTTATTTTTTTATTGCTTAATATAATACAATGTAATGGGAATGGAAAATTATCTAAATCTGTTTTAACTGAGGGTTTGTTTTGGCCCTGGCCCTCTTCTACGTCTATCTGCCGGACTTAGGGGCTTGGCTAGCCCACGCTAATGTTTTTCCCCTTTGCTTAGGCTCTATGAGAATTCAATACTTGGCATATGTAGATGACTTGGTGATTCTTGATCTTACTCCTAGAGAACTTCAACGGTCGCACAGCGCTTTGAAGACAAAAATCATAGCATGTGGGGCAGACAGAGGTAATTCATCTTTTGTCTGGAATATTAATGGGGTGAAGCTGGATTGTATTGATTCATATTCACATTTAGGTTTAGGTGATAAAAAAATAAAACTTTGACTATATTAAGAGTAAATGTGCAATTTACATAGCTCAACTGAAGAGGATTATTAATAGATATGGCACATGTTCTTTTCTAGATCAAAGGTGATTCCAGCTCTCTTCTATGATTATGATCTCCTTCTTGTTAGTTTGGGTGATGAGTGGCTCTCCCTTGAGGGCCTAGTTTGGTAGAATGTCCTGGGGCTGCCAAGGTGGGTCCCTGCAACTATAGTAGGCCAAGAGTTAGGCCTTTTATCGTTATCTGCCTTGATAGAGTGGAACGCACTGCCTCTCTATAGGAAGATCAGGATTCCCCCATCAAACTGTGTTTTCTAAACTATGTACAGTACTAAATGGTAAGAGTTTGCATGGCCGGGTGAGCTGGCAAATGCATGTGTGTCCCTCCTTCACGATATTGAAGATTAACTGAGATTTTGGAGTTGTGGCCTCTAAAATAAAGAAAGCCATCTGCGGGAGGGACTGGATAAAAACCTGAGAAAGGAAAAGGAAACATGTTTCATATCAGCATGTGTTGTTATGTGAGAAGCTTGTATTTGAGTGTGAGACGCATATTGAAATGTTTCCGTTCCTGTTGTGGAGGAACACATTTTTACAATGTTGATGTCATGTATTGGTAACCCTTGAGGTTGTGTGTGCTGAAACAGCCGTTTGAAAAGGATCTGTAGGTATGGTAATAAGTAGGGATCCATATAAACATCAAAACACCTCACAACGACGTGCCCGCAGACCTTATTTGTAAGGCATACATATTTGTAAAGGTTTTTATGTAGATGTAGGCTCTATAATGCTGATCACTTGTGAGGTGAGATCTTATTAGGAAATCATATTTCTCTAACAATAGCAGCCATTAGATGTATAGATTACATTATTTTAGAAGATTAATCCATTTCGTTCTGGGTATCTGTTTTATTAGGGATGGAAATGCTGGTTTATTACCAGTGTTTTGTTGTTTTTTTGTGTGTATTTTATGATTTGCTGTATTTTATTTTCTCTTTTCTTCTGTATTGCATTTTGCTATGTGCGTATTTAGGGTTTCTTGTAAAACCAAGTGCACAGGAAATTAAAAATAAATAAAAAATAATGCAACAGTAGGATAAATGGTACCATATGATGTGCCTGCAGGCTAAACCTTAGTTAAACTGTTATCAAGGGTCTGAAAAGCACTTTGCCAACAATTTCTTGAAATAAACAGACCACACTAGTTTACAGGCGTATGGGGAATTAGGTTTCAAAAAATGAAAATACCAAATGCTCCCTACCAAGATATCAAGCAGGCAACAAGAATCACTTAGACATGTTTAAAAGTGACTGGTGACAAAAGTTACTAAGTGATTTTCCTGGTGTTCGAATAACACCGTAAAAAAAAAAGCAAAACGTCTCATCCCCATTCACCCTCCTATAAGGGTGGTTGGGGACATGAGTTTTAATGGTGGCAGAGGCAAAGGTGATGGAGACAGTGCGTGTACTCCGCGGTGAGCTAGGACAATTACAATAATAGGTTCTATACTCTTCCTAAGGATAGTGGACACTGCCTCATGGCCTAGAAAACAGAACCCAACAGCGTCCAATTAACAAAGTACGTCACAGAACTTCACTCTGGACCAATAAGGAGCCAAGAGGGAGTTTCCCTGCGTTGCTGTGATTTGCTGGAACATCAACACAAAGGTACCTTTAGCAACAAGAGGAAACAATACGAATTTCGGAGAAAATCCCAGGAGGGATTGGATAGGCCCCACCCCTGTAAAAATAATGTGAGCACAATTGTTCAAAATTGTGCATTCGCAGCCCGATTTTTCAAAAGAAATTGGTTTGTCCCCAAACTTGATGATCATTATTTTAAAAGCCAGTTCACATTTACTTGGTTTGGAATTTACATGGCTACTCTGATCATCCAAAAGTATTACGATTCACTTCTAAAACCTCGTTTGCCAAACCTGCCACTGTTTGCTAAACATTCTCGTGATGTCACATAGATTCTTCTTAGAATCAGCAATCAAAGTGAGTGGGAACGGTCGGGAGCGGTGTTCCATGCTTTTATTTTTTCTGTTTACCATTCCTCTACTTTTTACAACCATATTCACCATTCTATACAGAGGATTTGTCCGTTCATGACCCTATGCAAGTGTAAAGTTGTAATAGGAGCCTTAGTTAGTAGTCACTTAGACTACTGCAATGCCCCGGTCGCAACACCTTGGGCCTCATTAAGACCCTGGCGTTAGCCGTGCCCTTATTAAGGGCCCGGCTGCCGCCTGGTAATGATTTTTTACCAGAGCCCAGAAAAGGGCAATAACCGGGTCATGCCGACCTTGGCAGACCCGGTAATTGGCCTTTTCTGGGCTCCGGTAAAAATTAATTCCCATTCCCATTTGAGCCCCATAGGACTCAATGGGAATGGGGAGGATGCTAACAACGGGCACGTTAATGACAGGCCCGTTGTTAGCATCCTGGTCTGCTAGCGGGTCCCGCTAAGGACGCCTGGTCTGGCCAGGCGTCCTGAGTGGGACCCGCAGCAGACCGTGTAATGAAGCAGCCCAGAATGAACAGTGCCTGTCCCTTACCGGCACCATTCATTCCGTGGCCACCAGGGTTCTAATGAGGCCCCTTGTCACATGTTGCACTATGCTTCCGCCTGCCCTCACCCCTGCAAAGACCACAGTTCCACTACTTTTTTCAGTGCACTTCTATCACTGCTTAGAATAAACAAGACTGGAAAATTAAATGTTGCAGAAATCACAACCTCGGGAGACGGGGATCGCACTACAATAGTCAGATCCCTGCCGCGCCGAAGACTTAGGTTAAAGATACCTAGCAGTCTCAGCAAAGCTATACTATAGAATATACTGATTTACGGAGACCCCGAGGCTATGGTTGATGATGTCCCAATCCTGTGTAACTTTGTTGAGAGTATAATGCCCGGAAGTAGACCTCAGTTTAAGCATAAACAAGCATTTAATGCAGATGTAATGCATCATAAAAGAGAATTTCGAGCGGACATTAGAAAAATGAAAACTCTAGAAGAGTTTATTATACGGCTCAAAAAACATTAACAACATTTTAAAAAACTAGTTATGGGCCTATAAGGCTGTACTGATGCAACAGGATGCAGTGAAAATGCTGATAGTATGTTAGAAACGTATGAGGGACATATGGCAATTAATTGAGGCTGAGGGCACACTGGAGTTGGCTTTACAAGTAAACCCAGTTTCGTAAACTGCGTGGGTCACTCACTTTGAAAACACTTTTGCTAATCCGGGAAACAGCTCTAATCATTCAATGACGAAAAACACTATGACCCCAGATGGTGTGGCTCTCAGGGTGCTCTGTGTCCCAACCAATTGGCTTAGGGACAAGATGAGTAATTTCCTCATGCTCCCAAACTCAGGAAAGGCTGGCACACAACTGCATGGGTCCTTCAAAACTATGAGGACCTGGGTACTACTGTAGCTGGCAGAGAGGCAGGTGTTCCTCCTGCAGCAGGTCATTTCTCCAGTTGCAGTGAGTCCCACTACAGGGACAATAGGGGTCCTTATTCTTGGGCTCCCAAACATGTGGCAGGCTAGCACACAACTGCATAGGTCCTTCAAACTGGTACTGTGATGTGGCTCACAGTGAGGCAGGTCATTTCTGTCAGCAACATGTTCACCCCTAATAATCCCCAGGGATGGTTAGAGGACAGAGCTTGCCTCTGCCGTGAAACAATTGCTTTCACCTCACAACTGGAGGATTCTGGAAAGGACTGCTCGCCCAGCATGGTCCAACAAAATCTTTTAGGATTGGAGTTCATAGGATAATTAAATATAAGAGGTGTGAGACCCCTTCTTTTAGTGATAACGGTTTACAGGTGATTGGACTGCTTTAGGGGTGAAATCCCTACACTTGAAATGGGTGGACTTTGCCCGTCTGACATCATACCCAAAGTGCTTTGAGCTACAGGAAGTGGGGGTAGGCATGAACAAGAAAGAGAGGCAGAGAGAAAACATATGGCAGACGTTTCCCAAATGTATACAGATTACCCCAGGCTACATTAACGCCACCACATTCCTGTCTCAATAGAATCAAAGGCCTTTAGAAATACAGCATCCTGGTGTGAGACCTAGCCTTTTGTGAATGGGTGTACCTTTTGAGTCCTGTTACCAGGACAGCTTCCTGTGCAGTAGCTGTTGCTGGGGAAAGGATGTAACCTGCCCTCACAAAGGAAAAAAGAGATGTACTCCCCCAAGGCTATAGTCCTGCCAGTGGGTAGGGGGGAAAGCCTTGTCTGGAATTAATACACATTTCTGTCCACAGCTGAACTTGGCCACAGGGTTGGCAGGTTGGTACATGTGTGATATCACATTGGATGTGGCTGTAATGATCAAAAGTAGTGCCATGCACCTTGACTTACCCCAAGCGTAGCTGTATATTAAGAGTTTACACTGAATGAGAAACCTGAGGACGTTCTTACATCTACTACCCTTGTTGGATCCTTTGTGCAGGTGGCCAGGGAAAGGCCATTGCTTTTGGATCCTGGCCCTGGGGGTAGAGAAGCAAGGGCGAATCACCTGGGTGGAGGATTCTTGGGGAGGGGGAATTAAATATCCTCCATTCCATGATGAATCTCTAGTCCCAGAAGCCTTGGTGGGATATTGTTACCCCATTCCCTTTGGTCAGAGTAAAATCAGGAGAAAAGACAAGCCTCTAAGACCCAGAAGGAGGGTGATAAAGAATAAGGTGCCCTTGGGCGAGAGATGGTATCCCCCTTTCCCTATTCACAGCCAACCCAACGCTTCTGTAACCTGCATGGCTGTAATAAGTCAGTTCCCCTCATTTCTCCACAATTGACACTGGACAGTACCGGGACAAAGAATAGGCAACTAAGAGCAATGGAGACCATGTTCTTTTACCATGCTGGTACTGCGACGAAACAGATGCCTGGTAGGAGTTGTAAGGGTCAGGCATGTCCCATTAATTTTGGTCAGGCCGGGATAATTGAACACTTATATCTGCAGCCTGTTATGGGGCTGCAGGTGTAGAGAAGGATCTCATAGGAGCAGCAAAGAGGACAAGAAAAGGCACAAGGAGGCCGGGGCAAGCAGCAGAGAACCTTCCTGGAGTAAGATGCTGAGACGCTGGGGACTGTGGAGAAAGGTGATCCCTGGAAGTGTGGTCTGGGTGCTGGGACTCCCTAGAGCAGAGGGAATGAAGTGAGGGAAGATGAGTGGGGAGGCTGTCCCTTTCAGTTATGCTCACATTGCTTGTTCGCCTGTATTGGGAAGCCAACACAGGAGTGCCTGATGGGCAGAAGGTGGGAGCTTTGCCTTGGAAGTCCGAGACCCTGTGCTCCAAGCTGCAGCAAGAACTGTCAAATGACTGATTAGTTTCTGGTGGATGCGAAATCCAGTGCATGAGAATCCATCCATAGTGACATTCGATGTTAACCAGGTTTCTTGAAAAATAATGATGTAAAAATGTGCAAAGTTAACCACTCACAGCATCATTCATAAAACTGTTAAAACCCCTTGTGTTCCAGTTTAGGAAAGACACACCCAGTGCTGTTAGAGCCCCTTCCCACAGTCATCCAGTCTCCTGGAATACCCTGACAGACTACGAGGGAGCCAGGACCAATTATTCAGTTCACCCCCCAACTTAGTACTATTCGGCTTTCTGGGTCCAACTTGGTTCCTTCCTCTCCTCTATCTCTATCTCTACCTGTGGGATTCCCCAGGGGTCTAACCTCTCTCCCTGGCTGTTCAACCAGTACATGGCACTTCTTGCCCACTGCATTGCCGCTCGCTGCCCCAACTTCCAGTGCTATGTGGATGAAACTCAGCTCATGTACAGGCTCCCTTCAGCCACCTCTTCTCCTTCTCTCATCTCTGTCTGTCTGCTATCTAGGAGTGATGTGCCGCAAATGATCTCTGCCTTAATGCCAGCAAGACTGAGATTATCCTCATCAGCACACCTGCTCCCTCCTTTCTTGTCACTCTCTGGCCGATCTCTCTAGGCCCTATTTCTGCTCCCACTTGGGGTCATCTTCGACTCCACACTCTCTTTCAATCCTCACATCTCTGAAGTCTCTAAGAAGTCACACTACCAGCTGCACCTCCACAGAGGTATTCTTACTTTCCTCTCCTTCCCCCAGAAGCTCACTGTCTCCAGAGCTCTGGTTCTCTCTAGGCTGGACTAATGCAACAGCCTCTTTCTAAATCTATCTGCCTCTACTCTCCACCCTCTGCAACTCATTCAGAACAGGACTGCAAGAGTTGTCCTCGGCCTCAAGACCATGGATCGTATCTCTCCAGGACTGAAATCTCTGCACTGGCTCCCAATGGTTGTGAAGATTAAGTTCAAAACCCTTTGCATTGTCCACAAAGACTTCTGGGGCCTGGGGCCTCAATACCTTCAACACTCTCTTCCTAAATATCTTCCTTCCAGAGCTCTTCCCTCATCCACCTCCAATTCCCTCAGGGTCAGTCGCTTCTCCAAGTAACGAGTTGGTGGTAGATCTCTTTCTTCGGCAGGGGCCTCCCTCTGGAACAGTGTCCCTGCCTCTCTGAAATTAAGGAGTACCATCGGTTCTGGAAGCACCTCAAAACCTTCCTCTTTGCTTCTGCTTTCTCTCCTCTCCCCTGCTGAAATCCTGGCTGAAACTGCACTGATCACCTGGCAACACTCTGTTCTCGGGCCTGGTTTCCCTCCCCGCCCGTTGCACATGTGCACTGCCCCCCTGGCAACCCTTGCACTCTGGGGCTGTTTCTGTACTCCTACAGCCCCCTACCAGCACTTGACACCTGATGTCTGCATTTACCCTTCACCTGCCACCAGATGGCTGCACTTCTTAATTATTGTTCATATTTATTGTTTTAATTTATTTACTGTTTTTCCTATGTACTGCACTTCCCCTCCCCATCCCCCTTTTAGTTCTCCCCTTCATCCCCACCCTTGCACTTGCGCGATCTAATGTCACCTGGTCTATTAAGATCGTTGTCTCTGTCTTCCCTCTGTTCCCCTCCCTTGGCTCGTCGCGCCTTGAAACACTTGTGTATAGGTGCATTATAACTGCCATATCATATCATGAGTATGTGAACTTTATTAACAATTAATACTTTGTAGTGGAGTGGTCGCGTGTCGCATGAAACATGTTTTCGAATGTCTCTGAACATTGGGTAATCCATTTAAAATAAAAAGAGCAAGTGTTGAACATTTCAAAGTGAAACAAACATTAAACATTTTAAGCGGAAAAAACAAATATAATACATTTGAAGCGGAATGAACAAACATAAAAAATTCAAAGAAAAACTAATGAACACTTAGCAGAATAATGCTTGAACAACAGACAATGTAAAATGAGTTACGAGTGAAATCCACAATTATTGAATAACGAACGGAACCAAAACTTTGAGAACCAACATAATCAAGACCTTTTTGAAGCTAAAGAGGGAACAAGGCCCTAAATTCAAGCAAACCCTTATTTGCTGAGTTCCAAAGTAAAAATAACTATAAAGATTGAATGATTGATTGATATGGTATTTATAATGTGCCTAATACAGAAGTGTTTCTAGGTGCAACAAAACAAGGGGGGGGGGGGCAAGACAAGACAAACGGGAGAGATCTACCCCCACTCTCTGCTTGGAGAAGTGTCTGACCCACAAAGAGTTAGAAGTAGATGAGCGAAGGGCTCTAGACAGTAGGTATTTAGGAAGAGAGTTGGATGTAGTGAGGACCACGGCCCCAGAAAGCCTTGTGGATGATGCAGAGGGTCTTGAACTTGATCGTCACAGCCACCGGGAGCCGTTGGAGAGATTTCAGGGCTGTAGAGATGTGGTCCCTGGGCTTGAGGTCAAGGATAAACCCTGTAGTCCTGTTCTGGATTAGCTGAAGGGGGCGAAGAGCAGAATTAGGAAGATTAAGAAAGATATTTTTGCAGTAGTCCAGCCTATAGAGAACCAGAGCTCTGGAGACAGTGAGCTTCTGGGGGAAGGTGAAGAAAT
Organism: Ambystoma mexicanum; assembly: GCF_040938575.1. Lineage (NCBI taxonomy): Eukaryota > Metazoa > Chordata > Amphibia > Caudata > Ambystomatidae > Ambystoma > Ambystoma mexicanum. Next base: position 206,221,824 of record NC_090941.1, on the reverse strand, counting down.
GAAGAATACTTCTAAGGAGGTGCAGCTAGAAGAAAGCCTTCTTGGCAAGGTCTGTGATGTGAGGAGAGAAGGAGACAGTGAAGTCGAAGGTGACACCAAGGTGTTTAGCCACACAAGTGGATGAGAGGAGGGGGCCCAAGGAGGGAAGCCAGAGTGAGGGAGGGAAAGTGGAGCAGGGATCCCAATGAGAACAATCTCAGTCTTACTGTCATTAAGGCAGAGATTGTTGGAGGTGCACCAATCCTGTATTGCAGATAGACATTCAGGAATGAGCGAGTATGGGGAGGAGGCTGAGGGAAGCCTAAAAGAGAGCTGTGTATCATCTGCATAACACCAAACGTTAGAGGAGAAAGCAGAGATCAGGTGGGGCAAAGGGGCCACATATATGTTTAAGAGCCAGCATGAGAGGACAGAGACCTATGTATAACACATGGGGAGAGGGAATTGGTGGAGAGAAAAGTCCCTAGTTGGACCTGGGAGGATCATTCCAAGAGCAAGGAAGTCAACCAAGCCAGAGCCTGATCCATTATACCAAGGTTCTCACAGAGTCAATTAATCAGGGAGGTGTGTTGAAAGCAGAGGAAAAGTCAAGTTGGATAAAGGCAGAGCAAGTGTTCCAGTCAAGGTTAGAGAGCAAATCTTTGTGGGTGTTCAAGAAAGCAGTTTCTGTGCCTCTGGCTGCTCTGAAGCTAAACTGATGGTCATGGAGACAACCAACAGATTCAGTGTGGAGGGCTAGCTGGGAGATGGCCAGCTTCTCCAAGAGTTTTCCCAGCAAAGGAGTGATAGAGATCGGCCAATAGTTAGCCGGGCAGGAGGGGTCAGAAGTAGGCTTTTTTAGGAGAGGGTGCAAAAGGGAGTGCTTAAGAAGGGAAGGGAAGGATCCAGTGGCAAAGGAATGATTAGACAAGACTGCAGCAAGGCAAACAAGAACAACCAAACTGTTCAATATTTGAAAATGGAAACAACAGAACTGTGAAAATGTAAATAAAGAAGGCAAAGATATTTTCTTTTGAACTGTGTTGTTTAACCAGATTATCTGAAGCCAAAAAAGTGATGGGTGGAAGGTTTTGAATTAATCTGGACCACTGGCATTGCTCTGGGCAACCATGCACACCACTGTTTTTTAGCCCATCTGCACCATTGTAAAAGGGGTCCAGCCATATGCAAATCAGTCAGCTACTGCCACCAATAGGAGCAGCCCTTCCCGAACTGCTAGGCCAGGTCCCATCTGCACAGAAACACAAGCAACCCCAGACATGTTTCGGCCTTGTTGGGCCTCCTCAGTGAGGCGCAGCTTGGTTCCCTATGGCACAGCGAGCAAGGGACCCACGTCTGGGCATACCCTCTCTCACATAGGGAGACAAACTGAAACCAAAAAAGTGATGGGTGGAAGCTTTTGAACTAATCTGGACCACTGGCATTGCTCTGGGCAACCTTCCACACCACCGTTTTTAGCCCATCTGCGCCATTGCAAAAGGGGTCCAGCCATAAGCAAATCAGTCAGGTACTGCCACCAATAGGAGCATCCCTTCCCGAACTGCTAGGCCAGGTCCCCTCTGCACAGAAACACAAGCATATGATTTGCATATGGTCTTTCCCCTTTTGTAATGGCTTGGCAGACGAAGAACGATGGTCTGGAGGGTTGCCCAGAGCTATGCCAGAGGTTAAGATTCATTCTAAACCTTCCAGCCATCACCTATTTTGTTTAACCAGATTATACCTTGGGGAAGGGAACCCTTGAGATCTAAGACATTTGCTGAAGTGAGGACGCAGTCTCAAGGTTCCCTGTGTTTTGTTGCTTGGAACTTGGGGAAGGGAACCCTAAGTATTGGTTAAAACTATATCCTCTCGAATCCAAGGAAGGTAACTTTAAGATGTTTTCTGGAACTGCTTTACACTTGGGGAAGAGAACCCTGAGTATTGGTTAAATCTATATTCTCTTGAGTCCAAGGAAGGTAACTCTAAGGCTTTTTGTTGAAATGCTTCATACTTGGGGAAGGGAGCTGGAAGAAGCTGAGACTTTTATATTGAACACTGTTTTCTTTTGGTTACTGACATCCCTACACATTGTACAGATAAAGTTGTGAGGGAAAGCATAGGTTTTGGGCACATAGATATTCTAAACTTTGCTTTATATAAGTAGGGAAATCCAATTTTAGCGTAGTGCAAGTTAGGCGTTCAACCATCCTGACAAATAAGCTAAATAAAAATGTTTGTTTGAACTTGAAGTCTGTTGTCTGTGATATACTTCATGATGCCTTTACACCTCCCACCATCATGGCCTATTTGTGATCATTTTAGTTTTGGTACATGGGTGCATGCCTTAATTGCAGCGCCTGCACTAGAGAGACTTGGCTGAACCTGCGTTGTGCCATTGGTAGAGCAGGCAATGCAATTCTGGATACTCATGCAGCGGAACACAGATACACACTATGTTTTTGCCATAGAGCTTATGAAAGGGGAATCTGATCAGCAGATTGCCCTTTCAGAGATGGAATTACCCGCATACTTGTATTATTTTATGAAAATAAAATAAAAACCTTTGCCAGATGGCAGTTTATCACACTCCCTAAAGGGCTTCCCTGGGCTCTAATAAGATATGAATTAGGTCTCCATTGTTAGATTAATTAACATTAACTTGCAAAAAATGATCTTATTTTGTCAGGTATGAGATTGTTCTTCAAATTAATTATTTTCCGTTTTAAAATCTCTAGTACTCAATGATGATGCTCAGGTTTAGATGACATGGGTAAATGTTTGTCACCAAATCTTGTGTGACATTAATGTGACCAGAGAGCTGTTGATTTGTAACTCATTGTAAGTGAGGAAGTCTCTTTGGGATCACAATTGGTGTACCACATATTATGACCCATTGAGTTCTTACAGATTATTCCAAAGTTTGGCAGTAGAAGGAAGAAAATAAATACTGTCCCGGTGTAATTAATTAGATGTTCTCTAAGGCTTATTTGGAATTTCTCATCAAGATTAGACACATTTTGACTTGCCCATGTGAAATTATAGGAAGCAGACCAAAACGACATGGAAACCATTGGACACTGGTTTATTGAATGTTCCACATTACATGATCTTAGATGCATGCTTTTTGGGTGCTTTCTGCATGAAACTCGGGTGTTATACAATAAACATGTTTGCTTTCGTATTGTCAGTGTAAAACAGATATCTTTGATCAGTGCAGCCTCAAATTGTATAAGTACCGACTTGTTTTAATACTTACTGTTTATATGATTGATTAATGAAATTGTATCTTAATTTCCTAATGTACAGATGACATTTTGTGTGTATTGGTGACTTTGTTTTAAAGTGCATGTGTGGTAAATTTGCTATATAACTATAACACACAAGAAAATAAAAATAATGCAAAATACATGACAAACAAGACACTTTGCAGAATTTTTAATATTCTGTTTGATATCAGAAAAGATTTGTTCATCTTGCATGCCATTGTAAATACATATGCTCGCAGTTTTGCATTCATCCTAAGATGTGAAGAGGGGGTGTGATATATAAATACCATTTTCAAGTTTAAAAAAAAGAAAAATATGCACAGAAGCCAGCCTTTAGGGTCCACTAGCTTCATATGTTATTACATCATACACTAAAAGAAATAACATACAGCCAGGCATGAAATAAATCATGTCTTAGTTCTCCTTTTTAGAAACCGTAGCCTTATTCTTTGCGGAAATGTAATTTAATGAAGAAAATAACCGATATGAGCAACAGGAGAAGAAAATATGTGCTATTAGGTTTGATGACATGTCAGGGTAATAGTGCAGGCCGAGGTAGGATTAGCTACCAGCTGGACTGGCAAATGACCACCACCAGTGTAAGAAAGGCAGCACACATGGAGCAGTGTCAATGTATCAATGTACCCTGATCCCGAAACTATCATTTTCTCCCCTAGCTGAATCTCTCCTACCCATATGCAGCATAACCAATACTCTCCACCCCCCCCCTCTCTCACACACTCTCTTTCTCTCGCTGCCTCATTTTCTGAACCCTATGTTCATTTATTCCTGGTGCCCTGTAACCCTTACAGCTCTTCTGTCCCACAAGCAGCAGCACTCAATCATCATGTGGCACAGGAGTTGGTAGTTTGGTAGTTGGTGCTGGCATTTCCTCACATTGGAGTTCTCCCGAGCCCATACCTGCAAGTTAAAACCTCACTCATGGCCTTCTATATTTTCATCCTGACCTGCATGTATGCCCCCAGGCAGACGCACCACCCAACAATTACACAGTTTCATCTTCCTCTCCAAGCCACAAGTGAAGGTGAATTGTGTCAATCTGCTTATCTTTCATGGTCATGGTGGTGGTGGATGCTTGCTTATTAAAAGCTGCTAGGCCTCATGCCACATACCTTAAAGGACCACCCAGAACTGGACTGGTCAGAACCTTTTTAACTGCTTGGAAATCTTGGATCCAGGGGATTCTGCAAACTAATCAGCCATATGGCCTGATAAAGCAAGAGGAGAAGGTGAACAACAGGCTGGGATTATGGAGGGTTGGCTAAGAGAAATCCCAAAATGTTAGGCACCAAAATATTATATATTGAAGACTGTAAATTAATCGTAAATACTTGAATTAATATAGATACCATATATTTCATCACCTTTTATGCTTAGCTATGCCATGGACATTGTATGTGCATTTTGAAAGTTTACCCGAACACTGCAACAGGAAGGTATTCACCCACATTGCCTGTTTTGTTGTTGTAGGAAATTCTGGATACCTGCTGAGAATATAATAAGATGACAGGGGTGATTATCTACACCCAATGCGAAAAGAAGGTGATTCATTTTCCTTTGCAATAGAGTAATTGGAGGCTAAATATGCATAGGGGGTGTATAATACATCCTAAATGATTTGGGTTAAATACACATTTTCTTTTAAAAACCACCATGTTTTGGTTGTGTTAAGTATTTGGTTGCCTAGAGGGTGATTTGCACTTTTTTGTATTTTTTGTTTAGATGATTCATACCAGGGACACAGAATGATGGGTTCTCTCATGAGCCGCTGCATCCAATTAGAAATCAAATAAGTGAGGATGCAGAGTGGCTACTAACGTTCTGAAGAAGACAGAGAATCTTTAATTATATTTGTTTGCTTTCTGTTGAAACTATGCATTGCAGGATGGTTTTTGATACCATTTGAGAACGGAGAACGTTAGAGGATTAGGTTTCCATGCTCTCTCAACCACCTCATAGTTGTTTTGTTTGTCCACTACGGATGGTTTACCATTAAACGATAGAGAGTAATGAATGGTCGGTATTGACCATAGATTGAAAATTTGAATTATGTTGTTTGCACATTAGGTCAAAATAGTAGGACTGGTAGTATTCACAGTGAGAATTGTAGGAGTAGGGGCTCTGAATTTTAACAGTTACATTCATCATTACAGTATGTACATGTTAGCGTGGGTTTGAACTGCAACTGGGGCCCAGGTTGTGAAACTTATTACTGGACTCAAGAGTGTGAGTCTCAGGCAGAATTAAATAGATGTCAATGCACAGAGCACATAATTGAAATTGCACTTTGATTCAGGATGATATTTCAATGAACTGAGCTGCACTTAATATAATACTAATATAAATTAACATACCAGTTAACCCAACCCCAGTTAACATGGAAAGGATTCCCATAATAACATTTAGGGCAAATTCATGAAATAAGCTGAATGCAGACTGATGGAAATGCATGATGCTCTGAAAATGGGAAGAAAGATGGACTTTAGACATGCAGGATGGATTTGCGCTGTGCGGTAAGCTGAAAAATATGAAATTTCGTTCTGCTGAAACATAACTTTGTTTTGAACTAGAAAGCGCAAGAGAAAAATCTTTCATTTTTTCTACAGCAATGTAGTTCGTATAATGAGGAAAACACACACAGGCAGATTGTGTGATTCTTAGTGGGATTAAGTGGGATTATCTGGTCAAGGGTAGGTGTCTTTCTAGATTGACAAGAGGGTTTGTTAAAAAAGGGTTTTGAGAATGAGTTGGAGGCACTTCCTCTTCGGGCTCTGGGAGACAAAGGAGCAGAGTGTTAGCTGGGCAGCTGGTTTTCAGTGCTGGCAAGCTGATGGATGCTGAAGCTGTCCTTATCTGGGTTGACCCTGTGTGAGGCAGGCAGAAAGACTGGGGAAGATTTCCCTTCCAAATTGAGTCAGAAATACAACCAACAAATTGAGGTAAATATGAGGTTAAGTTAGGTTCTGGTGATGTGAATGATGACAGGTAGCTTAGGTTAAATAGTTCATTTAATTTTATTTGCTGTATTAGGGATCCTATTTGTAATGTGCATGAATGACTGTGTTTGTATTTCTCTTGCCAAGTTCCGCAATGCCAAGGACAGATGGCAGGGCTTTACACAGATAAAGCACTGAAAGCTATTACAAGAAAAAATGTACTTGCACTGTGAAGTATAATGTGGGCATAAGTGTCTCTCTGAGTAATTTGCATATTTCTATTTTACGATACAAAAAACAGATTAAAAAAGTAATCTAGTCACATGATATTTATTTCGCATTCAGTTCCTTTTATTTGACATGCATAAGGAGACATAGGTGTGGTAAGAAATATCTCAAAGTAAAGTAGCTCCCGTGAGCTGTTTATCTAGAGAGATTGAATGAAGGTGCAGTATTTCAATTGCATGCTTTACATTTGTTGAAACTCTGTCAAAAGTGTGTGATGTGGTATTGTACATAAGGTACCGCAGGAGGGCATGAGCACACTGTCCAGAGTGTATAAAGTCCAATATTTTGTTTGTTGTTAGTGACCCTGGTAAAAAATAATTATTAGGCAGTATTCTGAAATCAATCTCACCACTATAAAAATACCCCAACAGATTACCACAATATATTTCCAAGGATTATAAAATAGCACCAAATAGCACCATAATATAAAAAAATAACACAAGGTAATAGATAAATCCCCAAAATGTATCCAACATATTTGGTATGTTGGCCATTGGGAAACTTTAAAACAGTTACTAACCATATTGTGCTCTCATTAATGGAATTAGTGCTTTGAGGTAGTGCAAGACTGTGTGTTCATCTGACTCTCATTATAGTGCTATTGGCAATAGTGTTGCCATGTCCCAGATCCAGGCTGAGTTTTCTGAAAGCTATCTTGAGTCAAAGCTTCATGCCCATGCAGTTTGGTCCTCAGAAAAATGTGACAATATGGAAAGACAGAATTACCACAGAGGTTGAATGGGATTCATTTGAAAAAATGTTTGATGAAGGAAGCATTGTGCAGGTGTGCCTCCACAGGCTATTCCAAACACCGCAATGCAAGATGGAGAAAAACAGCATCATCAGGTTATGCACAAAACTGTGGTTCCTGCTACACAGGTCTATTCCATAAAGATGCAAGAGAATGACAGTAAAGTTATTAGTCAGTTACAATGCAGCTTGGACAATAAATGTGATCAGGTGCAGGAGGTAAAAACGGAATTAACACAGAGGGAGCTAGACACGTAATTGCAAGCTAAATACAGCAATATGGCTACTGAATTCGCTCAGAGGGAGAAACAATTTAATGAGAGTGAGCAAGAATTAACCAACTTAAAAGCATTTTTAGATGAAATAACACAAGACAAAGATGTTGCTATTTTGGAAATACAAACCCTTAGAGAAGACAACATGCAGAAAGATAGAGAATTCCATGCTATGGAACAGCATATATTTAAATTACTGGGAGAAAATGACAAAAAAGGACAAAGAGCTTAATCAGTATCAGACACAAATCAATGAATTACAAGCCATAATCAATAAGGTGAGGGATGAGAATTCTGATCTCTGTCATGAGGCAGAACAGCTTCATAGACAGTGCAAGAACTTAGAACAGCAAATCATTAGTCTCAAGTCTAAGAAAAGGTAACAAGGAGCTACTTTCAATGGAACTGAACTCAATCACAGCTATGGCCAAGGAAATAATGTACCAACAGCTGTCCCTTTGGCCAGACCTCGTTATAACCCAATGATGGGGTCTGAATCACCGGCTAATACTCACACACATTCCTGCCCACAAGAGAACAGGAATGAGAGACAAAATGACTCACTCCAGAATGAACCATCTAGTCCTATAAAAATTAAGAAATCTATCGAGACTTTGATTAAACCCTTCAAAAAGGGAGGAGATTGTTGCATGGAAGACCATTTAGAAACCGTTCACAATATATTTAAAGCCCTACAGCTACCTAGGGAACAATATAGACAGTACTTTCACATAACCCTAGATTCAGCAGCTGCTAGTGTCATTTGTGGTCTCGATGAACAGGAACATTTGTCATGGGCCGACTTTGTGATAGATGTTAGACATCAATTCTCACCTTCTCAGTCTATACAGGATGCCAAAAAAAAAGGTTATACTATGACAGCGAAGCCAGGTATGTCCCCTTGCCAATACCTTCAAAATTTGAAAAGAGCATTTTCATGCTTTGATGTTGCCTTTAACCCTAACTCTGTAGAATTTAAGACTGAATACTTTTATGGACTCCAAGAAGAAATTGTTTCCCAGTTAATTTGTGAAATTAACACTGAAAACCCACTAGAATGCATAATAGAACAGTGGACCAAACTATATGAAGTGATATTTGGTCGGAGAGAGGAGGGGCCTAAGAATAAGGAGACAAAACCAAAGTCTAAAGAACCCACGCAAGCGATTTTGGAGGTAAATTCTGTAAAGGAGCTGCTAAAATAAGCCCAAATTCAGGCAAGAAACAAAATGACACCTAGCCAAAGGGGCATGCCTCCACAGAGGACATCACGGCAAACTCCTATGTTCCAATACATTGATCCCAGCAATAGGGATTCTTACATTAGCCCTAGTTATTTGGATAATTCTCCCAGAGTGGAATTTCCCCGCGATATGCCAGGCCTAAATAACAATTAAAATCAAATGTACAATGGCCCATACCAGACACTAGGGGCTCAGAGTAGATTTGACCCTAAAACAATGGCATATGGCCACCAAGAAGGACCAAGATATGTGGATAGATTAATTGAAAATGAAAACCAACATAGGGGACAATTTCCACCAAATGAATGACAAAATAGGAATTTTGTCCCTCCCAATATAACCAATCACCACCACCATTCGACCATGGTCAAACGATGGTCATTCCATGTTCTCCAACTTGTGCGTCACATGAATTCAGAGGTAACACAAATAGAAATCAATCTCCTGAGAGGTACCAGAACAGGCCTAATCAGAGTGAGTTTAATCACTACCAGCCAAGGCCACAAAGAGAGAAATCCAGAGACATGGACAGGTTTCAATGCTTAGAGGCCCACATCAAAATATTGTCTAAACAGATAGGGAAGTGAAGGCAAGCGTCCCCAACCAGCACGATCCTCCCCGCAATGAGAGACAATGATGGACTCTCCCACAATGGGAATAAGGCCAGAACAAGTGCGGGTGAGCGTAAATGGGAGTTTATCAATCAGAATAGGGTATGCAAAGAACTCTGCAAACTCCGAGAGCGCTCTGTCCGACAATAGCAAAGACAGGCGTATATATTTACAAAAAAAGTCATCAGAACCTACATACTATAGGGGGCACAAGTTCAATGTGATTGGGTGGCGACGACTAGCTATAGTTGCTGCTGCGATGTGGTTGGCCTTGGCTGGAGGACGTCACTGGTCCGCCTCGTGGGTTGGGCTGGGCCTGGCAGGTCAGCTGGGTTCATCCGGGCGGTGTTGTTGTACCACTGTGGCCAGTGTCAGAGATGAATGTCTTTTCCTGACTTCTTTGCCCTAGGCCATGCACACCGCAGTCATTCAGTCATTGCAATATTATCTTCTTTAGTAAATCTTCCAATAGGTTATTCTTCAGGTTAATGCAACACAGGAGGAATGCACCTTGAGAGGGGTTCGATGGTGATTCATCAGTACACAGTTACCAGTGTCCTGTTGACCGGGTACCATAGGTCGTGGGGCTGGGTCTCAGGGCATGGGACAGGCGGTACATGTCCTCCTGTCTTGTTAGAAGTCGTTATGAATGTGCTGCTCGGATGTTACCATAATATTGGGTGTCCTAATTTTACAGGGGCCATTAACTTAAGGTAATCCGGTGGGTTGTGGGGTTTAAGAGGGGGCGCCTCTGGATTTGTGTATTCAGGCAGAGGTTTACTGCTGGGCTGTAAATAATGCAGGTGGCGGGCTGTGGCCTTGGGTGCTGCAGAGGGAACTACAAATCTTTGAAGCGGCTCCAGCCTAGTCAGGGGAGGTGTAGTAGCGCAGCGCTGGCCTCTGCTCTCACGTCTGGCAGGCTTCACAGGGAGGGTGGGGGAATGGCCTTGCTCATATTCACAAAGGTATCTTCCTCGTGTGTTGCCGACCTTAGGTGAAAGCATCATAAACATTTGAATACTATACAATACTCATTGAATCATTCGAAGGCTTACATTTTTAACTTTGCTAAATGCCTCTCAAATATAGCCAGCCCGAGCACATTATTTGTACCCTATGTTTTAACAACTACAACATTTTGTTATATGCATATACATTTACAGTAAGTGAGGTAGCAGTAAGGTTGGTGGAGCACATAGAAAACGACTCGCCACCGTACGTGACGGTAGTGGCACATAAGGGGCTTGGACATACACACGTGAAGGGTGCATTCTCGCGCGTCCTTCACATGAGCCCTCAGTATGGTTGTGTTCGTCTTTCTTTGCACTCTAGCAGCATTAGTTTGGTTATGGCGCAGGACCGTGGAGTGTAAACATTTCAATGATACGCATAACAAATAACCCCCCGGGACGCTTCTACTATTTGCACATAACTGCAGTGGTGTGGGTGATTCATTGTTAATGCCATGTGAACATGTATTCTGCCATATCTGTACATTTTACAGGTTTTCTTAATCAAAGAGGTTTGTGGAGAAATTACGCCCATTGCAGGTAGTTTTAGCATTAGTATTTGGGAACTTCTGCTTTTATCTGATGGCCATTTTACAGTTCTTTTTCCACCCAGGCTCTGCTGGCCGGGTCATGTTGGGAGCAGTGATACACTGCGGAAGGTGAAATGTTACAGTGTTGGTATCTTACACTAGCTCATGTCCGTCTTGTTCGTGGGAACGGGCTCACAGCGGATCTGCCAGGGAGCTGCGGCCACAGGGATAATTGAAACTCTCCAAAGGTGGGGGCCGTGCTGCAGTGCGCCGAGCTCACACCATCTTTATTAGACAAAATGGTTTCTGAGGCCTAGCTAAATTTAATACGTTTGGGCAATGTCTTCAGCAGGTGAGCCGTCCACCATCTGGGTCCTGGTGGTGAGGAGGGGCGCCCGATGAGCCATGGCCCTCACCTGGGGAGGGAATGTAGGCAAGGGGGGTCTTTTGGACCAACCCTCCCCTACAGAAGCTATGTGCAGTTCAAAAGCAACAGCCAAGTGAAGGTGCAGAATGTCATAGGAGTGATCTTGTGCAGTCTGACAATAAGTGACTAGTTAATAATCTCTGCACTGATAAAAACACAAATGCCTATGAATCACCTTTGAATAATGGTAAATGAAAGTGAGACAGTGAATTTCAATACACACACACACACAAAAGGAGTGTGGTTCAATTAAGAGTTGAACCAGACAGTTGAACCAGGTGTGTGAAAATGAAGAACAAAAGAGTCAAATTGACAAGAAAAACACAAAAAACACAGAAACAGATTGAAAAAGAGCATCCAATGTGAAAATAAAACACAAGGTGAAGAGTTAGGATCAATAGATAGAGTATCCTCACTTGATAGTCAGAAAACTGTTGATAGCCATACAGAGGAAACAGTAGCTCAAAAGGAGGGTGCAGGTGAGTCACCTGTGGACTATTTTGAACCATGGATATTCCAAGGGACAGAAATGACAGGCTCCATGCAAAACACAGATAAGTGTCATGAGCCAGAAGTTAACAGGCTGTCATGTGACACTTGTGAAAATACCCAGTCAAAAGGTTGCAGCATAGAAATAACTGGCGAGGACCCAATGAGAAACCTACAATAAGCAATTGGGGTGTGAACACTATTGGTCCCAAGTCAGAGGGGCAGTCAATGGCTACACTACAAATGGGTTCTGAGCCTAGCAGAATAGACAAAGATATTCAAAATGAACTGGGCAAAAAGGAGGGAAAGAAGTCATTTCATATGCACATTTTCCTAACAGAGTAAAAAAAGAGCTAAGGAAAGTAAGACCTGAATTCAGCTAAAATTCACACTTTTAATGTGTACCAGAAAAGGTTGAAGATAGGTTTCATGCTCCTATTACAATTGAAGAAAAATGTAATGCATTTCCAATGAATAATACAGGTGCCCAAGCAACAATAATGTCAAAAGAACTAGTGAAAAGTATCAATGAAGGGAGATACTCACAAAATCACATAATGTTGAGGCAAAACAAAGCCCCTGTGCACAATTTTGATGGGGAAGAAATACCTATCGAAGGCGTCTCTGAGGTTGACATAAAGAAAGGGAAGCATCGGATGAGACAGAAATTGTTGATCACATCCATTAACTAAATACCCTTTCTCATAGGAACGAATTTCCTGAAGAGGTTGTCGCCCCTTATAGATGGGGTAAAAGCTATTGTGGTCCTTTGCTAAAAAGCCATTGAGACCCAAGAAAATAATGACACAAAGCAACAGTGTAAAAGAATGCCATATCGTTGCTAAATCAGAAAGTGTAGTGGAAGTATAGCTTCAGAATGGCTGTGTGCCTATCGTCACTGTCATTCTCGTGTGTCAGGATGAAATGCAAGGAGAAAAAGAGAAGCCATCTTTGGAGATTTATTTGGACCCCAAGAAAAAATGGTAAACAGAAATAGATTAAAACACATTTGTTTTTATATGAATGAAGAAAAACACAAACCAAATGTCACTCCAGAGGTAAATAAAGAAAAGCACATTTCAAGTATCTCAGAACTACATATGGGAGATGGGCAGCAATGGATTCCTATCCATGGGAATAGGGATCCTGAAATGATTGAAGCCACTTTTTGGTGCTTGAACCTGAAAGGAGTTTCATTAATGAAAACGTACTCCAGCAAATAGTTGAGAGGGAGGAAATTCCAAAGAATAAAGAATCAGCACATTTCCAGCCTAGATGACCCCTTGTTGGGACAAAGAATTGTAGAAAGATGCAAGTTAAAGATTACAATTGGCCCGAAGAGTATTAATCGCAATGTGTGGATCGTGAGCGGGACACAAAACAAATTCTACTGGGGAAATGACAGGATGTGTATGGTATTAGACTTTCAAAACATATAGGTTTGGTCAAGGTTGGGTTGAGGCGCACCTGAATTTGAAGGCAAAAGACAGGCCTACCATTGTGCCCAAATGACACCATATGCAGTTGAACTGCAGGTGAAAAAGGATATTAATATTCCTGCATTCGCCTGACAATTTAAGTATCATTAAACTACAGGAAGGGACAACAGATAAAAGGTTCTGATGCATTTGTATACCTAAATGAATCCATGAGGCAGCAAGGGTTATAATGCAAATATACACCACTGATAGAGATTGGGGATGGACCAATTCAAATACTGGTGGAAAATAAAGGGTGTCAAGTCATTCATTTGGAAGAAAATTCAGCAATAGGAATGGCAATACAGAAGTCTTAATACACTGCCGATGTCAGTAACCCAGTGATTGGGAACATTCCTGGAAGCCATGACTGCACAGGGTGGGTTACCAGAATCCTTGGATTCTAAGCCTAAAGGAATCTTTAAAGTTCAGTCTGTGTACCCTTATGAGCCAAGTGAAATAGTGTGCTGTCATCAAGATAATTGTATCCTATTCAAATTAAGTGAAACTAAAAGTAAAAAGCAGAATATTGAAATGGTGGTCAATATTCCAAAATATTTGTAGCAACCCTCCAAAGAGACACTGCCACACCATTAGAGCAAAGCACAGAGGTTCCTCCTTTGGAGGACTTCCGAGATTCTCTAAAATGGTAGAGGAGCAAATTGAAGCTGCTGGTGCTTGCACAAGTGAAGAAGAAAAAGACCAATTGAGGAAAAATATTATGGAATTCAAACAGGTTTTTGCCAAAGATACCTACGATTGTATGATTGTGGGTTGACCGATTTGCATGTTGCCACACTACCAGAAGGATATGGTAGGGATCCAGTATCTGTGCGACAGTGTAGGTTACACCTGGCATATTTTAGGAATCACTAGCTGAAATAATCAAAAATCGAGAATCTAGAGGAATCATTGGGCCTATTCATAGTACATCAAATACCCCTATATTAGGTGTGTTAAAACCTAATGGCCAATGGTGCTAGTGTGCAGATCTACGAGAATTAAACAAAGAGGTACCTGTTTCAAGGTGGCCCGTTCCATTTATTAATCAGGGTCTTGCACATGTTCACGGGTCAAAGGTGTTTAACACATTAGACCTTACAGCTGGATACTGGTTTGTGCCACTAGCTGAAGATATTCAAAATGTGTTTGCATTTTCTTTTTCTAAATCACAATATGCATGGTCCCGGATACCTTTTGGGTATGTCAAAAGAGGGAGTGAGTTTGCGATACTCATGAGCAAGGCACTCCTGTATGCAGCTGAAAGGGGGACAATAATTTATTTGGATGATGTGCTAATCAAATATGAAGATCTGAAAAGCCACTTCAATGAGATTAGATATGTGCTCAGTCAGCTACAGAAGTCTGTGGCAAACGTATCTTTACAGAAAGCACAGCGGTGTAGAAAAAAGGTAAACTTCCAAGTCATGAGGTGACAGAACATGGATGAAACCCACAAAAAAAAAGTGGTAGTGATTCATAAACTAAAAGATCCCACTAATTTCAAATGTTTAAAGAGTTTGTTAGAAATGACAAGTTACAACAGGAAATGTACTGAGAATTATGCAGAGATCACAAAACCTTTAACGAGATTACTGAAGCAGGGCGTACCCTGGAAATGGGAAAAAGAACACAATGAGGCAGTAGCCAGGCTGAAAGAGTGTGTAATGAAAGCACCAGGGTTGGCATATCCAATTTGAAAACACATTTCTTTGTAGAAATAGGATTCACAGATTAATGCATGTCAGCAGTGTTATATCAAAACATGATGCAAATATAAAAATAAACATTGCCTATGCTAGCAAGGGTTTGGCACAAGCAGAGCCAAAATTTAATGAATGTGAAAAAGCACTTCTGACCACTGTCTGCGTGTTACCATATTTCTGCCCCGTAATTCAAAAACAAATCATCAGCCTCTGCGATGTTTGCAAAGTAAGAGAATCAGATCAGGGAATTTGGCCCAGTCAAGAATTGCTTCCTAGACATTAGCACTTCAGGGATTTCCTGTAGAAGTTAAATATGAACAAAATAAAAAGAGCCCAGTTGCTCAAGGATCATCAGAGTTGCATGATTGTATAACTGGATGTGCGCCTCATGGCATAGAGCTAGAAACAAGTTTGAATGAATTTGAGCATTCGCCACACACGGAATTCAATGAAAAAACATGTTAAGATTTACCAACTGTGTATGTAGATGGGTGTCCATACCATGTAGAGAATGATAGATACAGAAAAAGGACTCGTAGTGGGAATAGGAAACATATGGCTTCAATGGGACAACATTCCAAGAGTAAGCATGAGGATAGGTCCCAAAAGTAGTCAAGTGGCAAATTTGGCCACTATTTATTTATGGCAGTAGAAAATAAATTCAAAGAAATAGTTCTAGTAACTGATTCTGATTATGCGCACAATAGTTTTGTAGAAAGTGGCTGGAAAGTGAAATCTGATAATCCATTTGAGTAAAATATGCGGTCATTTGAAAATGCCAGGTGAGGATAAGGAGGTAAATGATAAGGCAGATCAATTAGCCAAAATTGGAGCTGTGATGAGGAGTTATTTCCTATTGAACACCTTCTTGGTAAAATACAGATAGATGCAATAACATGCTAGAAAACTCCAAAAGCAGTTGAGCATCCTGTGGCACAATGGAGTTTTGATACTCCAGATCAAGACTTGATCAACACGCAAAAGTAAGACCTTGTTCTAGGCCTATTTTGCAACAATTTGCTAGATGTAGAACAAAATCCTCTAACTGAAGAAGAGTGCAAAGGGAAAGAGGAATTGAAAGTGCTATTTATCCCCTTAAGTGCCACGGGCAAGGTATCTCATCCTTGGGATTACCTCCCTGTTGTCCAGGACGAGATACCTCATTCTTGGCACTTAAGGGGTAATGCAAGTGAAGACATTAAAATACATTGAATGGTGAAATACCGAAATAACCAAAACAGGCCTTGGCACTGGGGGGTGGGGGGGGGCATGGCAGTTAAGTGGTTAAAAACAAAAAAAGAATTAGATTACAAGACGGACTGAGGGTTAGAGAATCTGTGACAGGCCAAATCCAATGGGTAGTGCCTTTGTCATTTCAGAGATTGATGTTACATCATGCCCACAATGCAATACCTGCAGGACACAGAGGTTCCCAAAAACCATTGGAGATTTTAAAAGATTACACCTATTGGCCACACATGTCCCAAGATGTTGAGCTGTACACCAGAGGGTGTTTATTGTGTGAACAGCTTCAACCTGTGTCACCGGCTTATAGAGCACCATTGATGAAAAGGGGCTTGACAATCCCATGGTCTGATTTACAAGTCAACTATATCGGACCTGTAAGAAGATCAGCCAGGCGAAACAGGTACATGTTGACAGTAACTTGTCTAATGTCCAAATGGGTGGAGTGCATTCCAGATCTAGATTGCAGTGCGCAAACGTCAGCCACTTTACTTGTAAATCATATTTCTTAAAGATTTGCTTTACCTCAAAGAATTGTCCGACCGTGGAAGTCAATTCACTAGTGCATTGATGACAAAAATATGGTAAATCTTGGGTGTGAAGAGAAAGCTACACATTTCTTACCAGCCCTCCTCTTCAGTGGGAGTAGAACAGTGGGAATAGAACGGTGTAACAGATCGATAGTTGGTATGTTGAAAAGGTTTGCAGCTGAAGCAGGATTTAGTTGGGATTTGCAGATTCCATTGGTACTAATGGCAATCAGGTCGACACCCTTTAAATCAACAAATGTCAGCCCCCATGAAATATTGACAGGAAGGAAAATGGTTCTGCCACAATACTTACTTTACAGAACAGGTGAACAGGTGCTTATAAATGCATCCACAATTCATGAATATGTGGAAGAATTGAGAAAGCACTTGCAATATGCTTTTTCATTTGCGCAGTGAAATTTGTAAAAGGCCGCTGATGGTGCAAAGACATATTATGATAGGAAAGCATCTGTGAGAGAATATGAAATAGGAGACCGGGTATACAAGTTTAATTTCAGGAAAGGGAAACATATAAACTCTAAATTCCTTGCAGCATGGCAAGAGCCATATGCAATTGTAGATAGGGTTTCACCTGTGGCCTACAAAATTGCTAAAAAGTAGGGAGAATTAACAGTGGGTCAGTTTGTCCATGTTAATCAAATTAAGCCCTTTCACCCTAAACATGAGGTGAAAAGACTATGGGGAGTTGAAAATTACAGGGAGTAAAAAAACAATTGCCATAGCAAGTGTTTAGGTGTAAGTAGTGTGAAGTTATCAAAAGGAGATTGAAAGTGGTCAAAAGTAAATTTATATATATATCAAGTTAGAGAACAAAAATACAAATATGCAAATAAGAGAAAGGAGTGTTGTGTTTGAGGCTGTTATCTGAAAAATACCATGTGATATTAGTGTGATTACTTCATGTTGTTTTCAGTAGTCATTCGGAAAATGTTTTGGCTACATGGCATGTTATTTCTATAGTTTGCATTTGTGTGCATAACTAAATTTGATTTCAGATGCTCCAGTGAGAAAGGAAAAGTAAAAGGTTTGATGTGCTTGATACTTAAGTTGTCTTTTCATTTTATTGTAGAAAAATAATTGTTTTCCCTTTCCGTGCCAGATCCTTGAGACTGTCGGATGCCTGGAGGATACCACTGGATTGGAGTCCCTTGGAAAGCCCCCTGGACCTAAGAAAGGGGTGAAGATGATGACCACAAATGATGTGAAGATGATGACCCCGGAAGAAGTCCCATGAAGTCCCAGAACGGAGGGGTTCCACCAAGAACGGTTTCCTGTGTGGATTTTTAATTATTACAGACTATTTTTATCACAAACTATTTTATTACAGGCTGTTATTTACAAAGAATATTCTTATCACAGACTATTTTTATCACAAATTGATTCTCATCACATACTGATTTTTTTTTACTGGTTTTTAAATTTGACTGAAGTCAATGCCCACCGCATCGCCGCTCTCTGCCCCTACTTCCAGTGCTATGCGGACGATACCCAGCTCATTTTCAGGCTACCCTCGGCCTCCTCCTCTCCTTCCCTCATCTCCGACTGTCTGTCTGCTATCCAGGAATGGTGTGCCGCCAATGACCTCTGCCTTAACGCCAGTAAGACCGAGATTCTACTCATCGGCACACCCACTCCCTCCTTCCCTGCAGCTCTCTGGCCGGCTCCCTTGGCCCCCTTCCTGCCCCTACCTGCAAGGCTAAAAACCTCGGGGTCATCTTCGACTCCACACTCTCCTTCTCTCCTCATATATCTGACGTCTCTAAGAAGTCACACTACCAGCTGCACCTCCTCAGAGGTATTCTTCCCTTCCTCTCCTTCCCCCAGAAGCTCACTGTCTCCCGAGCCCTGGTTCTCTCAAGGCTGGACTACTGTAACAGCCTCTATCTTAATCTGCCTGCCTCCACTCTCCGCCCTCTGCAACTTATCCAGAACAGAACTGCGAGACTTGTCCTTGGCCTCAAGCCCAGGGACCGTATCTCTCCAGGACTGAAATCTCTTCACTGGCTCCCAGTGGCTGCGAGGATTAAGTTCAAAACCCTATGCATTGTCCACAAGGCCTTCTGGGGCCTGGGGCCTAAATACCTTCAACTCTCTCTTCCTAAATATCTTCCTTCACGAGCCCTTCGCTCATCCGTCTCCAACTCCCTCATGGTCAGCCGCTTCTTGAAGCAGCGAGCTGGGGGTAGATCTCTCTCCGCAGCAGGGGCCTCCCTCTGGAACAGCCTTCCTGCCTCCCTGAAACTTGAGGAGAACCATCTCCGGTTCCGGAAGCACCTCAAAACCTTCCTCTTCGCTTCTGCCTTCTCTCTCCCTCTCCCCTGCTAAACCTGCTTAACTCCCCACTGAATTTCTGCACTAAACCTGCATCTGGGCCACTCTCAGCGACCTTGGTCAGGGCCCAGCCACTCTCCACTTGCACTGCCTCCCTGGCTCCCCCTGCACTGTGGGACTGTCACTGTATCCCTACAGCCCCCTCCCAGCACTTGCTCTGCACTTACCTCGCACTTGCCACCAGCTGGCCCTTTTATTTATTATTTATTATTTATTATTTTTTTTACGCTACTTACCTTGTACTGCACTTCCCCCCCCACCTCCCCCCCCAGCACTTTCTCCTTTTCCCCTTACCTCTGCACTTGCGCGATCTGAATGACACCTGGCCTAGTAGGATCGTTTGTCTGTCTTCCCCTTGTTTCCCTCCCTCCCTGCCTCGTCGCGCCTTGAAACACTTGTGTATAGGCGCGTTACAAATACCATATCATATCATATCATATCAATAGCACAGTTTTTTGGATGTATGTTCTGTGAATAGGGTAATGCTTCCCTTTAATGTTTTTAAAAAAAGGAACATACAAAGGTAAAAAAAAATATTACAAAAATGATGACAAAAAAAGATAAAAGATAAAGGTTATCAAGAGATACAAAAAAACAAAGAAAAAGCAAAACAAAGAGAAATTAAAAAAAGATATTCTTTCTTAAAGATTTTGTTTGTTTATTTTGCACAAGACTCATTCTTTTGTTCAAGACAATAAATGTATCAATAATGTTTCTCGTGTATGAATTTTGTCATTTGCATATTATGTATTTTCAACCCTTAAGATGTGTTTTAGAGAGTATGTGATTGTTTTTCCTGCAGTGATTTCTGGTTATATACCAGCATTAAAAAAAGGATAGAGGGTAGGAGTAGGGGCTCCGAATTTTAACAGTTACATTAATCATTTCAGCATACACATGTTCGTGTGGGTTTGAACTACAACTGGGGCCCAGGGTGTGAAACTCATTACTGGACTCAAAATTGCGAGTTTCAGGCAGAATTAAATAGATGTCAATGCACAGAGCACATGATTGAAATTGCACCTTACGTCAGAATGATATTTCAATGACCTGAGCTGCGTGAATATAATACTAACATAAATTAATATACTAATTAACCCAACCCCAGTTAACATGTAACAGATTCCTATAATAACATTTAGTGCAAATTAGTTCATGAAATAAGCTGAATGCAGACTGATGAAAATGCATGATGCTCTGAAAATGGGAAGAAAGATGGACTTTAGACGTGCAGGCTGGATTTGCGCTGTGTGGAAAGCTGAAAAATGTGAAGTTCCGTTCTGCTGAAACATAACTTTGTTTTGAAGCAGGAAGCACAAGAGAAAAATGTTTCATTTTTTTCTACAGCAATGCAGTTAGTATAATGAGGAAAACACACAGAGGCAGATTGTGTGATTCTTAGTGGGATGATCTGGTCAATGGGAGGTGTCTTTCTAGATTGACAAGGGGGCAGGGACATCATTTAGGGGTCACCAGAGGTCGCAACTGCGACCTCTGAGGTCTCCCTTGTGACCTCTAAAAAAGAAAGCAAAAAAAAAAACTTTTTTTTTTAATGTAAGCTCCTGGGCTGTGGCCAGCACCATGTGGCTCTTTAATTCTGGTGTGGAGAAAAATAAGAACAGGCGTGCCACAAGTCTAACACTTTCAGCAATGACCCTAAATAAGAAAGAATAGGAATACCAAATAATGTGTCATTCTGGAATTCTATACAATAGTTTATTTCAGGCACACTTAAGGGGGTGAGTGACTGATTTAGTCTGTTCTTAAACACCTCAACTCAGCCTTTCATCCTTCTGTGGTCGATAAATGAGTACCAACACAGGTTGGGTTATATTGGGTGTATATTTTTTCTATATGAAGCGCTTAAGCTTAAGTGCTATATAATAACACATCATTATCATTTGGTCATGGATGTCTGCTTACATTCACAGTAATTTTGAAAATTGGGCCTATACACACTGATCTTAATGATACATATGGCGATCCATTCTTGTATGAAAATGCATCACATTATAGTGATATCATAACCATATTTTTTTGTAGTGTACAATGCTATGTGATGCCTTTTCCTGTTGTGTCAATGGGTGAAAGGTCGTGTTCCATCGCTTCCCGTGATATCACTTCAGTGTGGGTTCAAATTACATCACTTCCTGTGATGTGATCAGGGGGTCAAGGGTCATGTGATGTCACTTACGCTACCCCTGGCATTTTGGTGAAATGACGTCCTGCAAGGGGTTCTTTAAAAATGGTTTTGAGACAGAGTAGGAGGCAGTTCCTCTTTGGGCTCTGGGAGACAAGGGAGCAGAGTGCTGGCTGGGCAGACAGTGTTCAGTGCTGGCAAGCTGATTGATGCTGAATCTTCCCGTATCTGGGTTGGCCCTGTGCGAGGCAGGCAGAAAGACTGGGGAAGATTTCCCTGCCAAATTGAGTTGGAAATACTGCCAACAAATCTAGGTAAATGTGAAGTTAAGTGAGAGGCTGATGATGTGAATAACAGGTAACTTAGGTTAAATAGTTCATTTAATTTTAGGTGCTTTATTAGGGATCCTATTTGTAATATGCATGTTATTCTGCATTTATATTTCTCAACGTCTTACTGTGTTTTTTTAAAGTGTATTTCACTTGCCAAGTTCCACCATTCTAAGGACAGTTGGCAGGGCTTTGCACAGATAAAGCACTAAAAGCTATTACAAGAAGACATTTACTTGCACTGTGAAGTACAATGTGGGCATAAGTGTCTATCTGCGTAATTTGCATGTTTCTATTTTATGATAAAAACAGATTGAAAATGTGAATATGTCTCATGATATGTATTCTGCATTCAGTCCATTTTATTTGAAGCATAAGGAGACAGAGGTGTTGCAGAAATATCTCAAAGTAAAGTAGATGTGTGAGCTGTTTATCTAGAGAGATTGAATGAATGTGCAGTATTTCAATTGCATGCTTTACAAATGTTGAAACTCAGTCAAAAGGGCGTATTGTGGTATTGTATGTAAGGTACCAGTGGAGGGCATGAGTCATCTATCCACAGTGTCTCAATTCCAGTATTTTTGTTGTTGTTAGTGAACCTGGTAAAAAATAATTATTAGGCAGTATTCTGAAATCAGTCTCATCACTATAAAAATACCCGAACAGATTACCACAATATATTGACAAGGACTATAAAATACCACCAAATATCGCCATAATAAAAAAAAGTACCACAAGGTAATCAAAATAACCCCAAAATATATCCAACAGGATACGTTGTTTCACCTTATTTCTTGCGGTATGTTGCACATCATAAAAGGTTTACATTTAGACAGACAATGATCTTGTACTTGAATTGAGATCTTGATACATGGTGTTTGTTCTGTTGCACTTTATCACAGTCTTTTGCACAATTATCTATTGAGGTAATTTCTTGTGTTTTTATATATTGTATATTAAGTTGTGTATTTAACCATGCATTCAATATGTATGTGTATGTTATGTATATGACTGTTGTGATAATACATTAAACATTTGAGATGCTCTATGTCCATGCAGCTGTTTATTAGCCTCCCTTTCTCTTTTTGTGGCCTATAGAAATGATATGAAGAATGTGGCGTGAATAGATGCTGCATCTAAACTAAATAATACATTATATTTTGTTCTTGACCCGTGAGACATCACCTGGATATTTTTCTTGTGTAGGTTTGCAGGGTCACCCCATCCATTTGTTTTTGCTTCTGCTATTACAGCAAGGGGACATCCATATACAAACCAGTCATGGTCCTGTCACTAAAGCAAGCATTCCAGCCTGAATGTGGAGACCATGTCCCCTCTGCAGAGGAGGTTCAGAATTGATCCAGGCTTCCTGAACCTTATCAGTTGGGATTTAGCTTTATCCCATAGGTATAGTGAGAACACTACTTATCTTTGAGCACAAAACATCTCTCTCATGAAATCTTAGACTGGACAGAAACAAATGATTGATATAAAACATTGAATTATTCATGCCTACTACCATTTATCTGAGAAACTTCTATTCCATAATGTTAAAGCTATTTGTGCTGATACTGAAGAGAATCAGTCATACGCAAAGCAGTCTTTTTCCTGTCAACAATTGGACATGGCCATCCCAAACTGTTAAAATGTGTCCCTCTCTATTTTAAAACAAGCAACACCAATAAGTTCGGCGAAGAGTTCAGTCTGCCCCAGAACTCTGTTCATTGCGTACCGTGTGAGAGGAGCTGCAGCATCCTGTTTGTGGAAAATTGGAACTCTGCTCCTTTAATTACAGAGCCTGCCCGAGCACGGAGCGCGGCGCGGAGTTCGGCGAAGAGTTCAGTCTGCCCCAGTCCGCCCCGGGACGCCTACAGCCTACACATGTCCCGTGCAGAGGTAGAAACAGGGGTGGCTGGGGCAGCAAATTCAAATCTTCAAGGCCCTCAGACCCGCCATAAATCCCTGCTACACAGTTGCAAACCAGTGAACAGTGCCTCATTAGAGGTACATTTATCAGTTTTACGTGATAAACCATGTGACAATGTTGCGTCCTGCCCCACTGTGATCTTTTGTGTTCCTTCGCTGGCTGACTTGACCTCACGAGTACTTTGGATGGCATACTCAAAACAAAACAAAGATGAAAACCTAGACAGGTGCCATGTTCTGAGACTGCCCCTAACCTGCCTCACATAAGCGACCGGAATGCGCCCAAGGTCACGCTGCTTCATTCTCCATCTGTCTACATCGATGCCAGTGATTTCATAGTAGAATCACCATTCCAAATCACAGACTCTGATTTAACGACAATGAATTTGCCATCCGAAGCAAATACCTCAATTGAGTTTTTAGGTCTGGATTCAGACCTCAATAAACCGCAAGACTCATGCGACTCTCGAGGTCAAAGCGACAGGCTAAATGAAAGAACAAATGACGCTGATGATCATGAAATGACTAATGAGGGGAAGTCGACAGGCTGTGATACTACACTTGCATCACAGTCGCTGGTGCCAACAGAAAAAAGTGTGCCTGGTGAACTCCAAAAATGGACTGTAAGCGAATGTACGATGTCCACCGGAACATCGGACGATGCCGAAAGAGAAGTCGATGAAAACATCCAAGGATATTCAAACAAGTTGCCAAAAATTCATTTATCGGAAACTCCGCTGCACCGCCATACTTTGGCTGGAGACATCACAGCACGGGAGGCTCGCTTAACAGAAAGATTAAACGCTGACTTCCTGCTGATGAAAGATCACCTAAATGACAGCTATATTAACAAATATGTGAAAAATCAGGATAGATACAATTCTGGAATGAAGCCGTTGGATGCAAACAAGTGCTCACTTTCTAGTACTCCACTGAGAAAGGATGTACTTCCCGTGCAAATGGCAGATTGTGGAGATAGTCACGGTTCAAAGCGGACAGAAAAAAGTACAGCCGTCGTAAACTCAAATAGTTGTACACCTCCGAATGAAAGTTTACTTTTGGTGCCTCTGTAAGACCAACGATCACGCCCCAAGACTACGATCAAGGCGCCAAAGGCTCTTTATCAACGGCCGCCGGCATCCAAATCCACAACAACATCCTTGCCGCCATCTCAATCACCCTCCTTCCATTAATGAAATTATATGAATCACTAAATGATGCAGTACACAACCAAATTTCCATC